>NW_028139042.1:7500-337877 GCF_964270905.1 Leucopleurus acutus | reverse complement strand
CAACATTTTAGGGGGAGCGTATGTGTGAGGGGGCGGGTTAGTGTGAGCGTACGGGTTAGGATTAGGGGACGGGTGAGGGGAAGGCTTCGGGGAAGTTTTAGGTTTAGGGTTCGGGCTAGGGTTAGGGTTAGGGGAAGGGGACGGTTTAGGTTCCATGTGAGGGTACGACAACGGTTTAGGGGGAGCGTACATGTGAGGGCGCGGGTTAGTGTGAGCGTACGGGTTAGGATTAGGGGACGGGTGAGGGGAAGGCTTCGGGGAAGGGTTAGGGTTAGGGTTCGGGCTAGGGTTAGGGTTAGGGATCGGGGACGGTTTAGGGTGCAGGTGAGGGTACGACAACGGTTTAGGGGGAGCGTACGTGTGAGGGGGCGTGTTAGTGTGAGCGTACGGGTTAGGATTAGGGGACGGGTGAGGGGAAGGCTTCGGGGAAGTGTTAGGTTTAGGGTTCGGGCTAGGGTTAGGGTTAGGGAACGGGGACGGTTTAGGGTCCAGGTGAGGGTACGACAACGGTTTAGGGGGAGCGTACGTGTGAGGGCACGGGTTAGTGTGAGCGTACGGGTTAGGATTAGGGGACGGGTGAGCGGAAGGCTTCGGGGAAGGTTTAGGTTTAGGGTTCGGGCTAGGGTTAGTGTTAGGGGACGGGAACGGTTTAGGGTCCAGGTGAGGTTACGACAACGGTTTAGGGGGAGCGTATGTGTGAGGGCACGGGTTACTGTGAGCGTACGGGTTAGGATTAGGGGACGAGTGAGGTGAAGGCTTCCGGGAAGGGTTAGGGTTAGGGTTCTGGCTAGGCATAGGGCTAGGGGACGGGGACGGTTTAGGTTCCAGCTGAGGGTATGACAACGGTTTAGGGGAAGCGTACGTGTGAGGATGCGGGTTAGTGTGAGCGTACGGTTTAGGATTAGTGGACTGGTGACGGGAAGGCTTCAGGGAAGGGTTAGGGTTAGGGTTCGGGCTAAGTTTAGGGTTAGGGGACGGGGACGGTTTCGGGTCCAGGTGAGGGTAGGACAACGGTTTAGGGGGAGCGAATGTGTGAGGGTGTGGGTTAGTGTTAGCGTACAGGTTAGGATTAGGGGCCAGATGAGGGGAAGGCTTCGTGGAAGGTTTCGAGCTAAGGTTAGGGTTAGGGGACGGGGCCGGTTTAGGGTCCATGTGAGGGTACGACAACGGTTTAAGGGGAGCGTACATGTGAGGGCGCGGGTTAGTGTGAGCGTACGGGTTAGGATTAGGGGACGGGTGAAGGGAAGGCTTCGGGGAAGGGTTAGGGTTAGGGTTCGGGCTAGGGTTAGGGTTAGGGATCGGGGACGGTTTAGGGTACAGGTGAGTTTACGACAACGGTTTAGGGGGAGCGTACGTGTGAGGGCGCGTGTTAGTGTGAGCGTACGGGTTAGGGTTAGGGGACGGGTGAGGGGAAGGCTTCGGGGAAGGGTTAGGTTTTGGGTTCGGGCTAGGGTTAGGGTTAGGGGACGGGCACGGGGACGATTTAGGGTCCAGGTGAGGGTACGACAACGTTTTAAGGGGAGCGTATGTGTGAGGGCACGGGTTACTGTGAGCGTACGGGTTAAGATTAGGGGACGGGTGAGGGGAAGGCTTCGGGGAAGGGTTAGGGTTAGGGTTCGGGCTAGGGTTAGGGTTTGGGGACGGGGACGGTTTCGGGTCAAGATGAAGGTACGACATCGGTTTAGGGGGAGCGTACGTGTGAGGGCGCGGGTTAGTTTGAGCGTAAGGGTTAGGATTAGGGGACGGGTGAGGGGAAGGCTTCGGGGACGGGTTAGGGTTAGGGTTTGGGTAGGGTTAGTGTTAGGGGATGGGGACGGTTTAGGGTCCAGGTGAGGGTACCACAACGGTTTAGGGGCAGCGTACGTGTGAGGGGGCTGTTTAGTGTGAGCGTACGGGTTAGGATTAGGGGACGGGTGAGGGGAAGGCTTCGGGCAAGGGCTAGGGTTAGGGTTCGGGCTAGGGTTAGGGTTAGGGGACGGGGACAATTTAGGGTCCAGGTGAGGGTACGACAACGGTTTAGGGGGAGCGTACGTGTTAGGGCGCGGGTTAGTGTGAGCGTTCGGGCTAGCATTAGGGGACGGGTGAGGGGAAGGCTTCGGGGAAGGGTTAGGGTTAGGGTTCGGGCTAGGGTTAGGGTTAGGGGACGGGGACGGTTTAGGGTCCAAGTGAGGGTACAAAAACTGTTTAGGGGGAGCGTACGTGTGAGGGCGCGGGTAAGTGTGAGCGTACGGGTTAGGATTAGGGGACGGGTGACTGGAAGGCTTTGGGGAAGGTTTAGGGTTAGGGTCTGGGCTAGGGTTAAGGTTAGCGGATGGGGACCGTTTAGGGTCCAGGTGTGTGTACGACAACGGTTTAGGGGCAGCGTACGTGTGAGTGGACTGGATAGTGTGAGCGTACGGGTTAGGATTAGGGGACGGGTGAGGGGAAGGCTTCGGGGAAGGGTTAGTGTTAGGGTTCGGGCTAGGGTTAGGGTTAGGGGACGGGGACGGTTTAGGGTCCAGGTGAGGGTACGACAACGGTTTAGGGGGAGCGTACGTGTGAAGACGTGGGTTAGTGTGAGCGTACGGGTTAGGATTAGGGGACGGGTGAGGGGAAGGTTTCGGGGAATGGTTAGGGTTAAGGTTCGGGCTAGGGTTAGGGTTAGGGGATGGGGAAGGTTTAGGGTCCAGGTGAGGGCACGATAATGGTTTAGGGGGAGCGTACGTGTGAGGGCGCGGGTTAGTGTGAGCGTACGGGTGAGGATTAGGGGACGGGTGAGGGGATGTCTTCGGGGAAGGGTTAGGGTTAGGGTTCGGGCTAGGGTTAGGGTTAGGGGACGGGGACGGTTTAGGGCTCAGGTGAGGGTACGACAATGGTTTAGGGGGAGCGTACGTGTGAGGGCACGGGTTAGTGTGAGCTTACGGGTTAGGTTTAGGGGACGGGTGAGGGGAAGGCTTCGGGGAAGTGTTAGGGTTAGGGTTCGGGCTAGGGTTAGTGTTAGGGGACAAGGACGGTTTAGGGTCCCGGTGAGGGTACGACAAAGGTTTAGGGGGAGCGTACGTGTGAGGGCATGGGTTAGTGTGAGCGTATGGGTTAGGATTAGGGGACGGGTCAGGGGAAGGCTTCGGGGAACGTTTAGGGATAGGGTTCGGGCTAGGGTTCGGGTTAGTGGACGGGGGCGGTTTAGGGTCCAAGTGAGTGTACGACAATGGTTTAGGGGGAGCGTACGTGTGAGGGCGCGTGTTAGTGTGAGCTTACGGATTAGTTTTAGGGGACGGGTGAAGCGAAGGCTTCGGGGAAGTGTTAGGGTTAGGGTTCGGGCTAGGGTTAGGTTTAGGGGACGAGGACGGTTTAGGGTCCAGGTGAGTGTACGACAACGGTTTAGGGGGAGCGTACATGTGAGGGCGCCGGTTAGTGTGAGCGTACGTGTTAGGATTAGGGGACAGGTTAGGGGAAGGCTTTGTTGAAGGGTTAGGGTTAGGGTTCGGGCTAGGGTTAGGGTTATGTGACGGGGACGGTTTATGGTCCAGGTGAGGGTACGACAACGGTTTAGGGGGAGCGTACGTGTGAGGGCGTGGGTTAGTGTGAGCGTACGGGTTAGGATTAGGGCACGGGTGAGGGGCAGGCTTCGGGGAATGGTTAGGGTTAGCGTTCGAGCTAGGGTTAAGGTTAGGGTACGGGTATGGTTTAGGGTCCAGATGAGGGTACGACAACGCTTGAGGAGGAGGGTACGTGTGAGGGTGCGGGTTAGTGTGAGCGTACGGGTTAGGATTAGGGGACGGGTGAGTGGAAGGCTTCGGGGAAGGGTTAGGGTTAGGGTTCTGGCTAAGCTTAGGGCTAGGGGACGGGGACGGTTTAGGGTCCTGGTGAGGGTATGACAACGGTTTAGGGGGAGCGTACGTGTGAGGGCACGGGTTAGTGTGAGCGTACGGGTTAGAATTAGGGGACGGGTGAGTGGAAGGCTTCGGGGAAGTGTTAGGGTTACGGTTCGGGCTAGGGTTAGGCTTAGGGGACGGGGACGGTTTAGGGTCCAGTTGAGGGTACGATAGCGCTTTAGGGGGAGGGTACGTGTGAGGGCGTGGGTTAGTGTGAGCGTACGGGTTAGGATTAGGGGACGGGTGAGGGGAAGGTTTTGGGGAAGTGTTAGGGTTAGTGTTCAGGCTAGGGTTAGGGTTAGGGGACGGGGAAGGTTTAGGGTCCAGGTGAGGGTACGACAACGCTTTAGGGGGAGGGTACGTGTGAGGGCGCGGGTTAGTGTGAGCGTACGTGTTAGGATTAGGGGACGGGTGAGGGGAAGGCTTCGGGGAAGGGTTAGGGCTAGTGTTCGGGCTAGGGTTAGGGTTAGGGGACGGGGACGGTTTAGGGTCCATGTGTGGGTACGACAACATTATAGGGGAAGCGTACGTGTGAGGGCGTGGGTTAGTGTGACCGTACGGGTTAGGATTAGGGTACGGGTGAGGGGAAGGCTTTGGGGAAGGGTTAAGGTTAGGGTTCGGGCTACGGTTAGGGTTAGGGGACGGGGACGGTTTAGGGTCCAGGTGAGGGTACGACAACGCTTTAGGGGGAGCGTACGTGTGAGGTAGCGGGTTAGTGTGAGCATACGGGTTAGGATTAGGGGATGTGTGAGGGGAAGGCTTCGGGGAAGGGTTAGGGTTAGGGTTCGGGCTAAGGTTAGGGATAGTGGACAGGGACGGTTTAGGGTCCAGTTGAGGGTAATGACAACGGTTTAGGGGGAGCATACGTGTGAGGGCGCGTGTTACTGTGAGGGTACGTGTTAGGATTAGGGGACGGGTGAGGGGAAGGCTTCGGGGAAGGGTTAGGGTTAGGGTTCGGGCTAGGGTTAGGGTTAGGGGACGGGGACGTTTTAGGGTCGAGGTGAGTGTACGACAACGCTTTAGGGGGAGGGTACGTGTGAGGGCGCGGGTTAGTGTGAGGGTACGGGTTAGGATTAGGGGACAGGTGAGGGGAAGGCTTCGGGGAAGTGTTAGGGTTAGGGTTCGAGCTAGGGTTAGGGTTAGGGGACGGGGACGGTTTAGGTTCCACGTGAGGGTACGACAACGGTTTAGGGGGAGCGTACGTGTGAGGGCGCGGGTTAGTGTGAGCGTACGGGTTAGGATTAGGGGACGGGTGAGGGGAAGGCTTCGGGAAAGGGTTAGGGTTAGGGTTCGGGCTAGGGCTAGGGTTAGGTTTAGGGGACGGGGACCATTTAGGGTCCAGGTGAGGGTACGACAACGGCTTAGGGGGAGCGTACGTGTGAGGGCGTGGGTTAGTGTGAGCGTACCTTTTAGGATGGGGACGGGTGAGGGGAAGGCTTCGGGGAAGGTTTACGGTTAGGGTTCGGTCTAGGGTTAGGGGATGGGGACGGGGACGGTTTAGGGTCCAGGTGAGTGTACGACAATGGTTTAGGGGGACTGTACGTGTGAGGGCGTGGATTAGTGTGAGCGTACGGGTTAGGATTAGGGGACGGGTGAGGGGAAGGCTTCGGGGAAGTGTTATGTTTAGGGTTCGGGTTAGCGGACGGGGACGGTTTAGGGTCCAGGTAAGGGTACGACAATGCTTTAGGAGGAGCGTATGTATGAGGGCGCGGGTTAGTGTGAGCGTACGGGTTAGGATTAGGGGACGGGTGAGGGGAAGGTTTTGGGGAAGTGTTAGGGTTAGTGTTCAGGCTAGGGTTAGGGTTAGGGGACGGGGAAGGTTTAGGGTCCAGGTGAGGGTACGACAACGCTTTAGGGGGAGGGTACGTGTGAGGGCGCGGGTTAGTGTGAGCGTACGTGTTAGGATTAGGGGACGGGTGAGGGGAAGGCTTCGGGGAAGGGTTAGGGCTAGTGTTCGGGCTAGGGTTAGGGTTAGGGGACGGGGACGGTTTAGGGTCCATGTGTGGGTACGACAACATTTTAGGGGAAGCGTACGTGTGAGGGCGTGGGTTAGTGTGACCGTACGGGTTAGGATTAGGGTACGGGTGAGGGGAAGGCTTTGGGGAAGGGTTAAGGTTAGGGTTCGGGCTACGGTTAGGGTTAGGGGACGGGGACGGTTTAGGGTCCAGGTGAGGGTACGACAACGCTTTAGGGGGAGCGTACGTGTGAGGTAGCGGGTTAGTGTGAGCATACGGGTTAGGATTAGGGGATGTGTGAGGGGAAGGCTTCGGGGAAGGGTTAGGGTTAGGGTTCGGGCTAAGGTTAGGGATAGTGGACAGGGACGGTTTAGGGTCCAGTTGAGGGTAATGACAACGGTTTAGGGGGAGCGTACGTGTGAGGGCGCGTGTTACTGTGAGGGTACGTGTTAGGATTAGGGGACGGGTGAGGGGAAGGCTTCGGGGAAGGGTTAGGGTTAGGGTTCGGGCTAGGGTTAGGGTTAGGGGACGGGGACGTTTTAGGGTCGAGGTGAGTGTACGACAACGCTTTAGGGGGAGGGTACGTGTGAGGGCGCGGGTTAGTGTGAGGGTACGGGTTAGGATTAGGGGACAGGTGAGGGGAAGGCTTCGGGGAAGTGTTAGGGTTAGGGTTCGAGCTAGGGTTAGGGTTAGGGGACGGGGACGGTTTAGGTTCCACGTGAGGGTACGACAACGGTTTAGGGGGAGCGTACGTGTGAGGGCGCGGGTTAGTGTGAGCGTACGGGTTAGGATTAGGGGACGGGTGAGGGGAAGGCTTCGGGAAAGGGTTAGGGTTAGGGTTCGGGCTAGGGCTAGGGTTAGGTTTAGGGGACGGGGACCATTTAGGGTCCAGGTGAGGGTACGACAACGGCTTAGGGGGAGCGTACGTGTGAGGGCGTGGGTTAGTGTGAGCGTACCTGTTAGGATGGGGACGGGTGAGGGGAAGGCTTCGGGGAAGGTTTACGGTTAGGGTTCGGTCTAGGGTTAGGGGATGGGGACGGGGACGGTTTAGGGTCCAGGTGAGTGTACGACAATGGTTTAGGGGGACTGTACGTGTGAGGGCGTGGATTAGTGTGAGCGTACGGGTTAGGATTAGGGGACGGGTGAGGGGAAGGCTTCGGGGAAGTGTTATGTTTAGGGTTCGGGTTAGCGGACGGGGACGGTTTAGGGTCCAGGTAAGGGTACGACAATGCTTTAGGAGGAGCGTATGTATGAGGGCGCGGGTTAGTGTGAGCGTACGGGTTAGGATTAGGGGACGGGTGAGGGGAAGGCTTCGGGGAAGGGTTACGGTTAGGGTTCGGTGTAGGGTTAGGTTTAGGGGACGGGGACGGTTTAGGGTCCAGGCGAGGGTACGACAACGCTTTAGGGGGTGGGTACGTGTGAGGGCGCGGTTTAGTGTGAGCGTAGGGGTTAGGATTAGGGGACGGGTGAGGGGAAGGCTTCGGGGATGGGTTAGGGTTAGGGTTCGGGCTAGGGTTAGGGTTAGGGGACGGGGACGGTTTAGGGTCCAGGTGAGGGTATGACAACGGTTTAGGGAGAGCGTACGTGTGAGGGCATGGGTTAGTGTGAGCGTACGGGTTAGGATTAGGGGACGGGTGAGGGGAAGGCTTTGGGGAAGGTTTAGGGATAGGGTTCGGGCTAGGGTTAGGGTTAGGGGACGGGGACGGTTTAGGGTCCAGTTGAGGGTACGGGAGCGGTTTAGGAGGAGCGTACGTGTGAGAGCCCAGGTTAGTGTGAGCGTACGGGTTAGGATTAGGGGACGAGTAAGGGGAAGGCTTCGGGGAAAGGTTTGGTTTAGGGTTCGGGCTAGGGTTATGGTTAGGGGATGGGGACGGTTTAGGGTCCAGGTGAGGGTACGACAACGCTTTTGGGGGAGGGTACGTGTGAGGGCGCGGGTTAGTGTGAGGGTACGGGTTAGGATTAGAGGACGTGTGAGGGGTAGGCTTCGGGGAAGGGTTAGGGTCAGGGTTCGGGCTAGGGTTAGGGTTAGGGGACGGGGACGGTTTAGGGTCCAGGTGAGGGTACGACAACGGTTTAGGGGGAGCGTACGTGTGAGCACGTGGGTTACTGTGAGCGTACGGATTAGGATTAGGGGACGGGTGAGGGGAAGGCTTCGGGAAAGGGTTAGGGTTAGGTTTCGGGCTAGGGTTAGGGTTAGGGTTAGGGGACGGTTTAGGGTCCAGGTGAGCGTACAAAAACGGTTTAGGGGGAGCGAAAGTGTGAGGGCGCCGGTTAGTGTGAGGGTATGGGTTAGGATTAGGGGACGGGTGAGGGGAAGATTTCGGGGAAGGGTTAGGGTTAGGGTTCGGGCTAGGGTTAGGGTTAGGGGACGGGGACGGTTTAGGGTCCAGGTGATGGTACGACAGCGATTTTGGGGGAGCGTACGTGTGAGGGGCGGGTTAGTGTGAGCGTATGGGTTAGGATTAGGGGACGGGTGAGGGGAAGATTTCGGGGAAGGGTTAGGGTTAGGGTTCGGGCTAGGGTTAGGGTTAGGGGACGGGGATGGTTTAGGGTCCAGGTTCGGTTACGACAACGGTTTATGGGGAGCGTAAGTGTGAGGGCGTGGGTTAGTGTGAGCGTACGGGTTAGGATTATGGGACCGGTGAGGGGAAGGCTTCGGGGAAGGGTTAGGGTTAGGGTTCTGGCTAGCGTTAGGGTTAGGGGATGGGGACGGTTTAGGGTCCAGGTGAGGGTACGACAACGGTTGAGGGGGAGCGTACGTGTGAGGGCGCAGGTTACTGTGAGCGTACGGGTTAGGATTAGGGGACGGGTGAGGGGAAGGCTTCTGGGAAGGTTTAGGGTTAGGGTTCAGGCTAGGGTTAGGGGACGGGGACGGGGACGGTTTAGGGTGCAGGTGAGGGTACGACAGAGCTTTAGGGGGAGCGTACGTGTGAGGGCGCAGGTTAGTGTGAGCGCACGTGTTAGGATTAGGGGACGGGTGAGGGGAAGGCTTCGGGGAAGAGTTATGTTTAGGGTTCGGGCTAGGGTTAGGGTTAGGGGACGGGGACGGTTTAGGGTCCAGGTGAGTGTACGACAACAGTTTAGGGGGAGCGTACGTGTGAGGGCGCGGGTTAGTGTGAGCGTACGGGTTAGGATTAGGGGACGGTGAGGGGAAGGCTTCGGGGAAGTGTTAGGGTTAGGGGACGGGCACGTTTTAGGGTCCAGGTGAGGGTACGACAACGCTTTAGGGGGAGCGTACGTGTGAGGGTGCGGGTTAGTGTGAGCGTACAGGTTAGGATTAGGGGACGGGTTAGGGGAAGGCTTTTGGGAAGGGTTAGGGTTAGGGTTCAGGCTAGGGTTAGGGTTAGGGGAAGGGGAAGGTTTAGGTTCCAGGTGACGGTACGACAACGGTTTAGGGGGAGCGTACGTGTGTGGGCGCGGGTTAGTGTGAGCGTACGGGTTAGGATTAGGGGACGGGTGAGGGGAAGGCTTCTGGGAAGTGTTAGGGTTAGGGTTCGGGCTAGGGTTAGGGTTAGGGGACGGGGACGGTTTAGGGTCCATGTGATGGTACGACAGCAGTTTAGGGGGAGCGTACGTGTGAGGGCGCGGGTTAATGTGAGCGTACGTGTTAGGATTAGGGGACGGGTGAGGGGAAGGCTTCGGGGAAGGGTTAGAGACAGGGTTCGGGCTAGGGTTAGGGTTAGGGGATGGGGACGGTTTAGGGTCCAGGTGAGTTTACGACAACGGTTGAGGGGGAGCGTACGTGTGAGCACGCGGGTTAGTGTGAGCGTACGGGTTAGGATTAGGGGACGGGTGAGGGGAAGGCTTCGGGGAAGGGTTAGGGTTAGGGTTCGGGCTACGGTTAGGGTTAGGGGACGGGGACGGTTTAGGGTCCAGGTGAGTGTATGCCAATGATTTAGAGGGAGCGTACGTGTGAGGGTGCGGGTTAGTGTGAGCGTTCGGGTTAGGATTAGGGGACGGGTGAGGGGAAAGCTTCGGGGAAGGGTTAGGGTTAGGGTTATTCTTCTTACTGATGTGAAATTAGAGTGACATGTGCCCATTGAAACCGCTACATCTAGTTTCTCACTGGTTCCCCCTATTCCCATTCATCCTCCGCACTAACTGCAGACTGTGCGATACCAGAACTTAAAGGCATTGACTCTCCATGTGGGGATATTTTTAGTAAAGCGGCTGGAATGTCGATCCGGAGCCCCAGGAGAGGAAAAATGAGGTGCGTTTTAGAAACCTTTCCCGATCATATGGTATACCAGTCGCTGGGTTTCCCAAGCATGGTTTAGCTGTAGGAAGATTCCCTTCAACCCGGAGTGTTGGGACCCTTGGCATGAGTAGCATGAAGTATTGCATGAAACTTTTGGCAGTTGCTCACCAAAGCTCACCAATCCTCTCAGCCCCAAGTGTCCAGCCTTATGTCTTATCCAGCTGTGGGTTTATATGTGGTCAATCCAGGTTGCATCACAGCCCCTGAGCGAATTTTGTAAGAATTTTTCTCTCTTTCATTGTTTCTGCGTTTTGTTTTTAAAATTTATTTCTATAATGGGGTTTAGCTCATTTTCACTGCTGTGTTTGTGCCGCTCTGCACACACTTGATTCCCTTATGGAGATATATCAATACATGGGTTTTAAGATTCTTATTACTCAGATATATTTCTCTGCGGTGTATAGGGTGTGTTGAGGCCAGTTCATTGAGCAAGGTGTAGATCTTGTCTAATATCTATTTGGTTTATTGAACGGTATCTGTGCTAATTTCAAACTCTGGTTTTATGCATCACCCCACCTCTCCTTTCCCCTTAAGCTGAAATAAGTGTGTTTTCTAAATGTGAGACACTGTTCTGTTCTGTAATTCATTTCTTGTGCAGCCATATTTACCCTCCCTCTATAAGTGATATCTTATGATATGTTTCTTTTTCTGTTTGACTTACTTCAAGTAGTATTATCGGACCTAAATCCACTCTTTATCCTTCTACTAGCCTTATTACATTGATATCATGGTGAAGAGATATTCCATTGTACATAAGTACCACATCTTCTTTATCCATTGTTCTCTTTCCTGGGATATTTAAGGTGTACTGAAGTTGAGGTTCTTGTAAACAGAGTAGCCCTAAACTGTGGTGTGCTTGTGTCTTGTTGATTTTTAGACTTCCCTAGATATACTCCCATGATTGGAAGTGTCCTATGCTCTGTAGCTCTGTTTTTTAGATGATTTAGGAACCACCATACACTTCTCCAGAGTGGCTCTCGGCAGTTCACACACTGCCCATCAGCGTATAAAGGCTCCCTGTTCTCCATGGCCTGTCCTGCATTTCTGGTTTTTACAATTTTTTAGGATGGCCCTTTTGACCAGTGGGAAATGAGACTTCTTTGTTGTGCACATTTGCATTGCTTGCTTGCTTCGTTGCCCATAAAGTGCGTATGCGTTTTTTCCTGGATATAATCAGGAAAAAACGCATACGCCCTTTTGGGCCAACTGCATCATTGTCGAAAATCTGCCGCTTTTCATGTGCTTTAAAGATGAGTCCAATCTATCTCTTGAAATCTGTTTCTTGCAATTCTGTCTTGCATTCAGATCCTCTTCTTTGCCTTACCTCAACATATTTTTGGACGTTAGTTTTCATTTATAACTCTGCAGGTTTGTGAATTGCAGTGACCCTGAGCTCCATTTTTTAAGTTGCTCTTTTGTGAGCTGGCCTCAAACCCGCAGGATTGCTTCAGGCCCTATTTTGGCTCGGGCGAGGCGGGCTGAGCCTTTTTGCAATTCTTATTCTTAATGGGAAATTAGAGTGATATGTGCCCGTCCGAACCCCTACAACTATTCTCTCATTGGTTCCCCCTCTTCCCGTTCATCCTCCTCACAATTTGCAAAATGTGTGAAACAGAAGTTGAAATGTGCTGATTCTCCAAGTGGGGAGATTCTAAGTAACGTGGCTGGAATGGTGAACAGGAGCACCAGGAGAGGATAAATGAGCTGCATTTTAGACACATCTCCCGATCACATGGTGTACAGTCCTCTGGGTTTTCCATGCATGTTTTAGCTGTAGGAAGATCCCTTGAACCTGCAGATTTGGGACCCATTGAATGGGTACCAGGTAGTATTACTTTAAAGGGTGTGCATTTCCTCACCCAACCTCACATTTCTCTTAGTGCAAACAGTTTCCAGCCTTATGTCTCATCCTGCTGTGGGTCTAGATGTGTTCAATCCATGTTGCATCACCGGCCCTGAGGAAAAGTTGTAAGAGGTTTTCTCTGTCTCTCTGTCGTTTATTTTTTTCAATTTATTACTATATTGGTTACAGCTGATTTTCAAAGCTCTGTTTCTTGCTGCTGTACATCCACTTGATTCACGTACAGAGAGACATCAGTAAATTCTTTTTCAGATTCTTACCAGTCGTATATATTCTTTTCCGGTGACTTGAGTGTGCTGAGTGCAGTTCTTTTAGCTACCGTGTAGGCCTTGTTGATTATCAGTTTGGTATTTGGAATGGTATCTTTGCTAATTTCAACCTCCTGGATGATGCCTCACCCCTCCCCACCTTTCCCGTTTAGCAGCCTTATGCGTGTTTTCTACATATTTGACTATGTTTTTGTTTTGTAATTTATTTCATGTGTAGCCATTTTGGATTCCACCTTTAAGTGATATCTTATGATATGTGTCTTTTTCTTTTTGAATTATGTCACTTAGAATGATCATACGTAACTCCTCCGGAGTTGTTACAACTGGCCATATTTCATTGATTTCCAGGCTGAATAATATTCCACTCTACCTAAGTACCACATCTCTATCCATTTTTTCTCTCCAGAGACATTTAAGTTATATCCTAGTCGAGGATCTTTTAAACAGAGAGGGGGTAAACATTGGGGTGCCTGTGTCCTCTCGATTTTTGTTTTTCCCAAGATATATGCCCATGAGTGCAAGTGCCCTATGCTCTGTAGCTCATTTTTTAGATGCTTTAGTAAACACAATACACTTCTCCAGAATGGCCGTTGGCAATATACATTTCCACTATAAGTCTCACAGGGCTCCCTCTTCTCCTTGCCCTGTCCTGCATTTTTGTTGTTTACACTTTATGAGGATGGCTCTTCTGACTGATGCGAAGTGATATCTCTTGTAGTATTGACTTCCAGTGCCCACCTGTTTGGTTGGCTAAAAAAGTGTATGCCCTTTTCTTGAATATATACAGAAAAAAACGCATACACCCTTTTTGGCCAACTGCAATGTTGGCAATGTTCAGCTCCTTTTCTTGTGCTTAATGGCGAGTCCTTTCTACCTCCTCAAATCCCTTTCCTGCCATTCTCCCTTGCTTACAAGTCCTTTTCTCTGACTTTCCTCAAGACATTTTTCAGTGATGGATATTTTCAACTCTGCAGTTTCGTGAATTTTACTGTCCCTGAGTTCCATTGTTCAACTTGTGTTTATGGGAACTGGCCACAAAGCAGCGGGATTTCCTCAAGCCCTATACTGTTTCCATGGGCAACCCTAGCCTTTGGTCAATTCGTCTTCCTGATTGGAAATTAGAGTGACATGTGCCTGTCTGAACACCTAGGACTTGTCTCTCATTGTTCCTCATCCTTCCGCTTCATCCTCTGGACAAATTCCAAACTGTACGCAACAGGATGTTGACAGTGCTGCCATCTCCAAGTGGGGAGACTGTTAGTAAAGACGCTGGATGGGTGAACCCGAGCACCAGGAGATGAGGAGATGAGATGCCTTTTCCAAACTCTTCCCGATCAGACGGTATACCATCCTCTGGGTGTGACAGACATGTTTTAGCAGTAGGAAGAGTCCCATTCATGTAAGGAGAACACCAGGGCTTTTTCAAAATCAGTGTCTCCCCGAAACCCAAACTGGGGAATTTTTTAAGCTACGGCTACACATATGTTCATTAAGGGCCTTGGGAAGTAGGCAGAGTCCAAACTTTAGATGATTGAAGTCTTCAGGGTCAGAAGCACTCACCACCAGCTTCCCCTAGGTTACACTTTAACTGTCATTGATAGATGATGTCAATAAAAATATCTATTCTTTTTCAGATTATTTCCCCTTATAGGTTATTGCAAAATGTTGAGTGTAGTTCCCTGTGCTATACAGTAGTTCCTTGTTGATGATCTATTTTATACATAGCAGTGTGTATGTGTTAATCCCAAACTGTTAATTTATCCCTCCTCCCACCTTTCCCCTTTGGTAATAATAAATTATAAGATTTTATACTTCTCAGAAATGGGGGAGCTGAAAGAGAGGTATCATTTTCAATGGAAAAGCATTTAAAACAAGATTGAAGCTTTAACCAAGATTATTAGATGTACATCCTTGGAAAGAAATCACTTCGTTTCTCTAATATTGACCTGACAAATAAGACAAACCTTTTCACTGAACTTGCTTATAATAAAGTGATGGAAATAGCCAATGGAAGCGTTAGAAACATCTTATTTTACCCGAGCCTTATACACTGTTCTATGTTAACTACAGTTTGGCTCACACATCTGTTCATTGAGGTTACAATAGTCTCAATTTCTGTTACTGATCCTCCAGAGTGGACCCCAACAAGTGTCCCCCTGCGCAGTGTCATTGGGGCCAACAGATCGAGACTGAGTTTGGTTCACAAGCAAAGGAAACTTTATATTTTGATCAGAGAATGGAGAGGTGAGAGCATGCACTACCCCGTGGGCTGTGGGCTGGGCTGCTGTGTAGAGATCCTGTCAGAGTCAGTGGGAGGGAGGGGGCGGAGCTCTCGAGGGCCGGGTTGGCTGCAGCTCAGGCTCTATATCGCGGAGTCTGCACTGGGCCCCAGGAGCTGAGGTGTCGACCCAGCCATTCTGCACTAGGAAATCTGGTCTGAAGTGCCGGGTGTGGAACCTCTGCATGCGGGACCCTAGGAGCACATGAAATTAGACAAAGCACAAAGGATAAGAAAGGTTAGACTTGACTTTATTGCCCAGATTCTATTTTTATCTCCCAGGGATTTTTAATGGGCTTTGCTGGGGACAAACCCCTCCTCTGCCTTTTGTCCCGTTCCTCATTCTTGGAGTGCTGAGGGTGCAGACCCTTCTTCTGTAACTGCTGAGTGCTGAGTTGGGAGCCCTCATACCAAGGGGCGAGGGTCAGAGCTTCTCCCCAGCAGCCTCCAGGTGACGTTGATTGTCCCCAGGCCCCCTGCCTCCCTGCTCGTCCACCTGAGCACCAGCATTGGAAGCGTTATAGATTCTAATGACCTTTAAGGGTCCAGGAAAGAGATGTGCAGAGACGCTGTGGGGGCCGGTTTCACCCCGTCCCACATTTGTTCGGCCACCTTAGGCTGACCGTTTCTGCCAGCCTAGATGCTCTGAACAGTAGTCTGTGCTTTCTTCAATTAGGCCCCTGAATTAACGTACAAACAGCACCAGGTGTCAGAGCCCTGCCCGCTCAACTCCCAGGCAGTCCAGGGTCAGTGGTGATCAAGGACCATGATGGCCACTGAGTCAACAGCCTTTTGAAGTAAACAGGAGTCCAGCCAGTCTTATTGGCCACCATCATCACGGTGTCTGTAGGCTTTTCTATGGTGACAGTGTGATATACGGTTCCCCCGCCAAGATTATTAGCTCCCCTCTGGGTGCAGTAAGTCCTGCAAGCAGTAGTCTACTCTTTTGGGACACACTCTTGTTGTTTTATGAGAGAAACTCCAGGTCAAGTGATGTTCACACGAGTCGTCATGGTGCCCTGTTGCCCCCGGTTATCTCTCTGGATGTTGGAGTTGGAGGGCCTCCGCACTCGAGGTTGGTGTGCCCACGGAGCAAACCCTGCAACTTCAGGGCATGGTTGGTGGTTAGGATCACCACGTGGGGTCCTTTTCCCTTAGGAGGGAGGTGGCCTTTTTGGCTGCTGATTTCCAGGTTTTTAGATACCGCCAGTATCTTGGCCAGATGCGGCAGTGGGCCAAGCCCCTTGGTGACCGTAGTTTATCCTACCTGGATGGCATTCTTGCATTGTTCCATTTCAAGTGGTCCCAGTTTTTGCACTAATTCTCCAATGGCGATTCACCTTTCACCGGGAATGTAAAGGTCAAAGGGTTTAGCCAAATTAGGGAGTTCCAGGGCAAGGGTCTGAATTGACTGCTCTTTCCATTCTTGAAAGGCCACTTCTGGATTCTATTCAAAAGGATCATCATCTTTTCCTTTCAGTGTTTCATATAGAGGCCCAGCTAGTAGACTGTAGTTAGGGATCCAGAAGCAGCAAACCCTGGCCTCCCCAGGAACCCCTAAGCTGTCTTCTAGTTTTAGAAAGGGGTAAGGCCGAAAATGGTTTCTTCCCTTTCCTGGGATGGGCTTCTCCGACCTTCTGTGAGAATGAAGCCCAGGCAGGTCACCGCAGTCTGTGATATTTGAGCTTTTTCTTGGACAACTTCTATCCTTTATTGGCTTGGTAGTTCAGAGGCCTCCTTAGTAGGGCTGGCAATCAGAATGTCGTCTGAGTACTGAAGGAGGGTTTCCTTTTCCAGAGGTAGAACTTTTAGGTCTTTAGCTAAGGTTTCCCCAAAGATAGTGTGGGAATTTTTGCACCCTTGGGGCAAGACGGCCCGGAAGTATTGTTTTAGTTGTATGTTGAGTCCTGCCACTCACAAGCCAAAATTTCTTGTGACTCTGGGACTAATGGAATACAAAAGAAGGCATCATTGAAGACTAATACAGAATACCATGTCCTGGTGGTTGGTAGAATGACCAGCAGGGTGTAGGAATTAGGAGCAACTGGAGGTATATCCTCGGTGGCTTCACTGACTGTCCTGACATCCTTTACCAGGTCCCCAGCAGCCCATGGGGCTCTCGTGGTCAGACCAATCCCAGAATATGGAGCTCACCTGGGCAGGTACCCCACCCCCCACCCCAGCCCACGGGGCTCTCGTGGTCAGGCCCCTCCCAGGATACAGAGCTACCCTTGCAGGTACCGTGGCAGGGCTGGGCACACAGGAACCGTGCACATAGCCCTCATTGCAGAGCACCCCCAGCTCACCTGTCGCTCAGAGCTGACACAGAGCACCTCAGAGCAGGACTTGAACTAACAAACAGCAGCTGCGACAGGTCTGTGACCCTGGGCATCACTCTGTGCGGCCTCCCTCCACCTGGTCTTCCAGAGACTTCCACTGCACCCAGGGCACCAGGCCTCTGTCTCCAACCACCACCCACCCCTCCTCTCCCTGACTCCTGCGTTCCTCTCATTAGGAGAGGGTTTTCTTGAAGTTGTCTCCCACTCATGGGCCAGATAAAATGATTAGAAAACAAGCCAAAGCTGCAGCCCCTTGTCTATCCTGACTCTCAGGAGCCCACACCTGTTCCTTGGACCTGGCCGGTTCAGCAAGTTCCATTTTCTGCAACTGTGAGCCCCTGAGGGGTGATGATTGGCTGAGCTGGGCAGCCTTACCGTGCCAGCCAGCCCTCCCCAGGTGTGCCTGGGTTGAGATCAATATAAATACCACTCCAGGCAGCAAGAGCCCCTGCAGCCATGCCTGACGCCATTTTCTCTGCCCTGTCAGCAGTCTCGGGGCTGGGCTGGTGGGAGGGAGTGAGAGGCCACGGCTTTGTGGGTGGCCCAGTGTGAGTGGGGCTCTGCTGGACTTTCTGCAGCAGTTTCCAGGCTGCCACCTGCTAAAGAAGAGGATGTGTCACCCATACCTGCTGCTGGAATTTCTCCCTGGGCAGAGGTGAGGAAGGAAAAAAGCAGTGGGGGCAGGGACAGGACGGGTATCTCAGGCAGGGAAATGGAAATCTTCCAGAAGAGCACCCAGGGCCAGGACCATCCTGGCTGGCCTGCAGGCACCAAGTCGGCCGGCATGCTGTCACTCGTGTGGCTCTATGGCCCTTCCTCTAGGCTTTCAAGTCCTTGTATATATTCAGGTGTTTTACCTGGGATGGGTGGGAATAGTTCAGCAGCAACTGGCCTGGGGCTCAACTCACGTTTACTCACAGATGCCTCGGCACGGTGCCCCAGCTTTGCAATGAGGACGCTTGTTGCGTGGGGGCTGCTGGCTGAATGGGAGACGATTCCCCACCACTGACCAACTTCAGAATTGTTTACAACTGGAGCAAGTGCCCTGATACGGTTTTCCTCTGTGGAACTGGTGGGTTCTGTGTTTTTTTTCTCTTTTTCATTTTTGGTTCAAGGTAGATTTTATTCCTCTTTTTTGTATTTACAGATATAAGCATGGAAATAATTTATTCATATAAATACATGTATGTGAAGGGAATAATTGTTTTTTCCGTTTTATTTTTTAAATTTTATTTCTTTTCAATTTTGAATTTTATTTTATATTTTTATACAGCAGGTTCTTATTGGTTATCTATTTTATACATATAAATGTATACATGCCAATCCCAGTCTCTCAACTCCTCCCACCACCACCCCCCCAACAGCTTTCCCCCCTTGTTGTCCATACATTTGTTGTCTACATCTGTTGCTCTATTTATGCCTTGCAAAATGGTTAATCTGTACAGTTTTTCTAGGTTCCACATATATGCATGAATATACAAGATTTGTTTTTCTCTTTCTGACTTACTTCACTCTGTATGACAGATTCTAGACCCATCGACGTCTCTACAAATGACCCAATTTCATTCCTTTTCATGGCTTAGTAATATTCCATTTTATATATGTACCACAGCTTTATGCATTCGTCTGTCTGTGGGCATTTAGGTTGCTTCCATTACCTCGATATTGTAAATAGTGATGCAATGAACATTGCAGTGAATGTCTCTTTTTGATTTATGGTTTTGTCTAGGTATATGTCCAGTACTGGGATTACTGTATCATATGGTAATTCTATTGTTAGTTTCTTAAGAACTCCATATTGTTCTCCAGTGACTGTATCAATTTATATTCCCAACAATAGTGGAAAAGGGTTCCTTTTCACCACACCCTTTCCAGCATTTTTTGTTTGTAGATTTTCTGATGATGCCCATTCTATCAGCTGTGAGGTGATACCTCATTGTTGAGTCCATTTTGTTGAGCAAGGGGTAGGTCTTGTCTATTACATATTTGGCTTATGGAACAGTATCTGTGCTAATGTCAAACTCTGGTTTTAGGCAGCACCCCAACTCACCTTCCCCCTTAAGCAAGCATAAGTTGGTTTTCTAAACTTGAGACCCTGTTCTGTTTTGTAATTAAGTTCATGTGTAGCCAAGTTCACATTCCGTGTATTAGTGATATCTTATCATGTTTCTTTTTCTGTGTGACTTATTTCATTTAGAATCATCATACCTAAATCCACTCATATATATTCATATATATTCAGGAAAAAACGCATACGCCCTTTTTGGCCAAGTGCATCATTGTGGACGTTCTGCCTCTTTTCCTATGCTTTAAATGCAATTTCAGTCTACCTCCTGAAATCGGTTTCCCGCAATTCTGCCCCGCTTTCAAGTCCTCTTGGCAGCCTTACTTCAGTATATTTTTGGACGATAGCTGTCATTTATAACTCTGCAGGTTTGTGAATTACAGTGCCCCTGAGCTCCTTTCTTCAACTCGCTTTCTTGTGAGCTGGCTGCAACACCGCAGATTTGCTTCAGGCCCTAATCTGGTTCCAGCATGGCACGCTGAGCCTTTGGTTAATTCCTCTTCCTGGTGGGAAATGAGAGTTAAATTTGCCTGTCCAGACACCTCCAGCTAGGCTCTCATTGGTTCTCCCTATTCCTGTTCATCTTCTGCAGAAATTGCAAACTGGGCCAAACAGGAGGTTAAAGGCACTGACTCTCCGAGTCGGGAGAGTGTTAGTAAAGCGTCTGGAATGTTGCACCCGAGTACCAGAGGATGAGAAATGAGACATATTGGAACACGTCTCCCAATCACATGGTTGATCATACTCTGGGTTCCACATGCATGTTTTAGCTGAAGGAAGAATCCCTTAAACCTGGAGAGTTGAGACCTGTGGAATGGGTACCATGCAATATGACTTCAAAGGGTCTTCATTTGCTCACCGAACCTCTCCAATCCTATCACTGCTGCGTTTATGCCCCTGTACACACGCTTGATTCTCTTTCAGAGACATAGCAATCCATAGCTTTTAAGATACTTACTAGTCAGGTACATTCTTAGGCGTTTAATATGGGGTGTTGAGTCCATTTCGTTGAGCAAGGAGTAGCTCTTGTTAATTCCATATTTGGCTTAAGGAACTTTATCTGTGCTCATTTCAATCTCTGGTTTTATGCAGCACCCCAACTCACCTTTCTCCTTAAGCAAGCATAAGTTGGTTTTCTAAATTTGAGACCCTGTTCTGTTTTGTAATCCAGTTCCTGTGTAGCCAAGTTTACATTCCGTGTATTAGTGATATCTTATGATGTTTCTTTTTCTGTGTGACTTATTTCAGTTAGAATCATCATACCTGAATCCACTCATTATGCTGCTACGGGCCTGATGACATAGATTTCATTGATGAGTCATATTGCATTGTACGTAAGTACCACAACTTCTTTATCCATTTTTTGCTTTCTGCGATATTGAACTTGTCCTGTAAACGAGGTTCTTGTAAACAGAGCCGTCCCAAACTTTGGGGTGGCTGTGTCTTTTTGATTTTAATTTCCCTAAGCTATAGGACCATAAGTGGAAGTGCCCTAGGCTCTGTTGCTTTGTTTTTTAGATGTTTCAGGAAACACCATACACTTCTTCCCAGTGGCTGTTGGCAATTTACATCCCCCCCATCAGCATAACAAGGTCCCAGTTCTCCATGGCCTGTCCTGCCTTTCTGGATTTTACACTTTTTTCAGATGGCCCTTTTGACCGGGGTGAAGTGAGACTTCATTGTAGTGCAGATTTCCTTTGCAAGCTTGCTTGGTTGGCCAAAAAGGGCGTATGCGTTTTTTCCTGAATATATTCAGGAAAAAATGCATACGCCCCTTTTGGCCAAGTGTCTCATTGTCGACGTTCTGCCTCTTTTCCTATGCTTTAAATGCAATTCCAGTCTACCTCCTGAAATCGGTGTCCTGCAATTCTGCCCCGCTTTCAAATCCTCTTGGCAGCCTTACTTCAGTATATTTTTGGACGATAGCTGTCATTTATAACTCTGCAAGTTTGTGAATTACAGTGCCCCTGAGCTCCTTTTTTCAACTCGCTTTCTTGTGAGCTGGCTGCAACACCGCAGGATTGCTTCAGGCCCTAATCTGGTTCCGGCACGGCACACTGAGCCTTTGGTTAATTCCTCTTCCTTGTGGGAAATGAGAGTTAAATTTGCCCGTCCAGAAACCTCCAGCTAGTCTCTCATCGGTTCTCACTATTCCTGTTCATCTTCCGCAGAAATTGCAAACTGGACCAAAGTGGAGGTTAAAGGCACTGACTCTCCAAGTCGGGAGAGTGTTAGTAAAGCGTCTGGAATGTTGCACCCGAGTACCAGGGGACGAGAACTGAGACATATTGGAACACGTCTACCGATCACATGGTTGATCATACTCTGGGTTCCACATGCATGTTTAAGCTGAAGGAAGAATCCCTTAAACCTGGAGATTTGAGACCCCTGGAATGGGTACCATGCAATATGACTTCAACGGGTCTTCATTTGCTCACCGAACCTCTCCAATCCTATCACTGCTGCGTTTATGCCCCTGTACACACGCTTGATTCTCTTTCAGAGACATAGCAATGCATAGGTTTTAAGATACTTACTAGTCAGGTACATTCTTAGGCGTTTAATATGGAGTGTTGAGTCCATTTCGTTGAGTAAGGAGTAGCTCTTGTCTATTCCATATTTGGCTTAAGGAACTTTATCTGTGCTCATTTCAATCTCTGGTTTTAGGCAGCACCCCAACTCACCTTTCCCCTTAAGCAAGCATAAGGTGGTTTTCTAAATTTAAGGCCCTGTTCTGTTTTGTAATCCAGTTCCTGTGTAGCCAAGTTTACATTCCGTGTATTAGTGATATCTTATGATGTTTCTTTTTCTGTGTGACTTATTTCAGTTAGAATCATCATACCTGAATCCACTCATTATGCTGCTACGGGCCTGATGACATAGATATCATTGCTGAGTGATATTGCATTGTACGTAAGTACCACAACTTCTTTATCCATTTTTCACTTTCTGCGATATTGAACTTGTACTGTAAACGAGGATCTTGTAAACAGAGCCATCCCAAATTTTGGGGTGGCTGTGTCTTTTTGATTTTAATTTCCCTAAGCTATAGGACCATAAGTGGAAGTGCCCTATGCTCCGCTGCTTTGTTTTTTAGATGTTTTAGAAAACACCATACACTTCTCCCGAGTGGCTGTTGGCAATTGACATCCCGCCCATCAGCATAACAAGGCTCCCAGTTCTCCATGGCCTGTCCTGCCTTTCTGGATTTTACACTTTTTTCAGATGGCCCTTTTGACTGGGGGGAAGTGAGACTTCATTGTAGTGCAGATTTCCTTTGCGAGCTTGCTTGGTTGGCCAAAAAGGGCGTATGCGTTTTTTCCTGAATATATTCAGGAAAAAACGCATACGCCCTTTTTGGCCAAATGCATCATTGTGGACGTTCTGCTCTTTTCCTATGCTTTAAATGCAATTGCAGTCTACCTCCTGAAATCGGTTTCCTGCAATTCTGCCCCACATTCAAGTTCTGTTGGCAGCCTTACTTCAGTATATTTTTGGACGATAGCTGTCATTTATAACTCTGCAGGTTTGTGAATTACAGTGCCCCTGAGCTCCTTTCTTCAACTCGCTTTCTTGTGAGCTGGCCGCAACACCGCAGGATTGCTTCAGGCCCTAATCTGGTTCCGGCACTGCACGCTGAGCCTTTGTTTAATTCCTCTTCCTGGTGGGAATGAGAATTAAATTTGCCCGTCCAGACACCTCCAGCTAGTCTCTCATTGGTTCTCCCTATTCGTGTTCATCTTCCGCAGAAATTGCAAATGGGCCAAACAGGAGATTAAAGGCACTGACTCTCCAAGTCGGGAGAGTGTTAGTAAAGTGTCTGGAATGTTGCACTCGAGTACCAGGGGACGAGAACTGAGATATATTGGAACACGTCTCCCGATCACACGGTTGATCATACTCTGGGTTCCACATGCATGTTTTAGCTGAAGGAAGAATCCCTTAAACCTGGAGAGTTGAGACCCGTGGAATGGGTACCATGCAATATGACTTCAAAGGGTCTTCATTTGCTCACCGAACCTCTCCAATCCTATCACTGCTGCGTTTATGCCCCTGTACACACGCTTGATTCTCTTTCAGAGACATAGCAATCCATAGGTTTTAAGTTACTTACTAGTCAGGTACATTCTTAGGCGTTTAATATGGTGTGTTGAGTCCATTTCGTTGAGTAAGGAGTAGCTCTTGTCTATTCCATATTTGGCTTAAGGAACTTTATCTGTGCTCATTTCAATCTCTGGTTTTAGGCAGCACCACAACTCACCTTTCCCCTTAAGCAAGCATAAGTTGGTTTTCTAAATTTGAGACCCTGTTCTGTTTTGTAATCCAGTTCCTGTGTAGCCAAGTTTACATTCCGTGTATTAGTGATATCTTATGATGTTTCTTTTTCTGTGTGACTTATTTCAGTTAGAATCATCATACCTGAATCCACTCATTATGCTGCTACGGGCCTGATGACATAGATTTCATTGATGAGTCATATTGCATTGTACGTAAGTACCACAACTTCTTTATACATTTTTCGCTTTCTGCAATATTGAACTTGTCCTGTAAACGAGGTTCTTGTAAACAGAGCCGTCCCAAACTTTGGGGTGGCTGTGTCTTTTTGATTTTAATTTCCCTAAGCTATAGGACCATAAGTGGAAGTGCCCTAGGCTCTGTTGCTTTGTTTTTTAGATGTTTCAGGAAACACCATACACTTCTCCCCAGTGGCTGTTGGCAATTTACATCCCCCCCCATCAGCATAACAAGGTCCCAGTTCTCCATGGCCTGACCTGCCTTTCTGGATTTTACACTTTTTTCAGATGGCCCTTTTGACCGGGGGGAAGTGAGACTTCATTGTAGTGCAGATTTCCTTTGGAAGCTTGCTTGGTTGGCCAAAAAGGGCGTATGTGTTTTTTCCTGAATATATTCAGGAAAAAACGCATACGCCCCTTTTGGCCAAGTGTCTCATTGTCGACGTTCTGCCTCTTTTCCTATGCTTTAAATGCAATTCCAGTCTACCTCCTGAAATCGGTGTCCTGCAATTCTGCCCCGCTTTCAAATCCTCTTGGCAGCCTTACTTCAGTATATTTTTGGACGATAGCTGTCATTTATAACTCTGCAAGTTTGTGAATTACAGTGCCCCTGAGCTCCTTTTTTCAACTCGCTTTCTTGTGAGCTGGCCGCAACACCGCAGGATTGCTTCAGGCCCTAATCTGGTTCCGGCACGGCACACTGAGCCTTTGGTTAATTCCTCTTCCTTGTGGGAAATGAGAGTTAAATTTGCCCGTCCAGACACCTCCAGCTAGTCTCTCATCGGTTCTCACTATTCCTGTTCATCTTCCGCAGAAATTGCAAACTGGACCAAAGTGGAGGTTAAAGGCACTGACTCTCCAAGTCGGGAGAGTGTTAGTAAAGCGTCTGGAATGTTGCACCCGAGTACCAGGGGACGAGAACTGAGACATATTGGAACACGTCTATCGATCACATGGTTGATCATACTCTGGGTTCCACATGCATGTTTAAGCTGAAGGAAGAATCCCTTAAACCTGGAGATTTGAGACCCCTGGAATGGGTACCATGCAATATGACTTCAACGGGTCTTCATTTGCTCACCGAACCTCTCCAATCCTATCACTGCTGCGTTTATGCCCCTGTACACACGCTTGATTCTCTTTCAGAGACATAGCAATCCATAGGTTTTAAGTTACTTACTAGTCAGGTACATTCTTAGGCGTTTAATATGGTGTGTTGAGTCCATTTCGTTGAGTAAGGAGTAGCTCTTGTCTATTCCATATTTGGCTTAAGGAACTTTATCTGTGCTCATTTCAATCTCTGGTTTTAGGCAGCACCACAACTCACCTTTCCCCTTAAGCAAGCATAAGTTGGTTTTCTAAATTTGAGACCCTGTTCTGTTTTGTAATCCAGTTCCTGTGTAGCCAAGTTTACATTCCGTGTATTAGTGATATCTTATGATGTTTCTTTTTCTGTGTGACTTATTTCAGTTAGAATCATCATACCTGAATCCACTCATTATGCTGCTACGGGCCTGATGACATAGATTTCATTGATGAGTCATATTGCATTGTACGTAAGTACCACAACTTCTTTATACATTTTTCGCTTTCTGCAATATTGAACTTGTCCTGTAAACGAGGTTCTTGTAAACAGAGCCGTCCCAAACTTTGGGGTGGCTGTGTCTTTTTGATTTTAATTTCCCTAAGCTATAGGACCATAAGTGGAAGTGCCCTAGGCTCTGTTGCTTTGTTTTTTAGATGTTTCAGGAAACACCATACACTTCTCCCCAGTGGCTGTTGGCAATTTACATCCCCCCCATCAGCATAACAAGGCTCCCAGTTCTCCATGGCCTGTCCTGCCTTTCTGGATTTTACACTTTTTTCAGATGGCCCTTTTGACCGGGGGGAAGTGAGACTTCATTGTAGTGCAGATTTCCTTTGCAAGCTTGCTTGGTTGGCCAAAAAGGGCGTATGTGTTTTTTCCTGAATATATTCAGGAAAAAACGCATACGCCCCTTTTGGCCAAGTGTCTCATTGTCGACGTTCTGCCTCTTTTCCTATGCTTTAAATGCAATTCCAGTCTACCTCCTGAAATCGGTGTCCTGCAATTCTGCCCCGCTTTCAAATCCTCTTGGCAGCCTTACTTCAGTATATTTTTGGACGATAGCTGTCATTTATAACTCTGCAAGTTTGTGAATTACAGTGCCCCTGAGCTCCTTTTTTCAACTCGCTTTCTTGTGAGCTGGCCGCAACACCGCAGGATTGCTTCAGGCCCTAATCTGGTTCCGGCACGGCACACTGAGCCTTTGGTTAATTCCTCTTCCTTGTGGGAAATGAGAGTTAAATTTGCCCGTCCAGAAACCTCCAGCTAGTCTCTCATCGGTTCTCACTATTCCTGTTCATCTTCCGCAGAAATTGCAAACTGGACCAAAGTGGAGGTTAAAGGCACTGACTCTCCAAGTCGGGAGAGTGTTAGTAAAGCGTCTGGAATGTTGCACCCGAGTACCAGGGGACGAGAACTGAGACATATTGGAACACGTCTATCGATCACATGGTTGATCATACTCTGGGTTCCACATGCATGTTTAAGCTGAAGGAAGAATCCCTTAAACCTGGAGAGTTGAGACCCCTGGAATGGGTACCATGCAATATGACTTCAACGGGTCTTCATTTGCTCACCGAACCTCTCCAATCCTATCACTGCTGCGTTTATGCCCCTGTACAAACGCTTCATTCTCTTTCAGAGACATAGCAATCCATAGGTTTTAAGATACTTACTAGTCAGGTACATTCTTAGGCGTTTAATATGGTGTGTTGAGTCCATTTCGTTGAGCAAGGAGTAGCTCTTGTCTATTCCATATTTGGCTTAAGGAACTTTATCTGTGCTCATTTCAATCTCTGCTTTGATGCAGCACCCCAACTCACCTTTTCGCTTAAGCAAGCATAAGTTGGTTTTCTAAATTTGAGACCCTGTTCTGATTTGTAATCCAGTTCCTCTGTAGCCAAGTTTACATTCTGTGTATTAGTGATATCTTATGATGTTTCTTTTTCTGTGTGACTTATTTCAGTTAGAATCATCATACCTGAATCCACTCATTATGCTGCTAAGGGCCTGATGACATAGATTTCATTGCTGAGTGATATTGCATTGTACGTAAGTACCACAACTTCTTTATCCATTTTTCACTTTCTGCGATATTTAGCTTGTACCGTAAACCAGGTTCTTGTAAACAGATTCATCCCAGATTGTGGGGTGGCTGTGTCTTTTTGATTTGAATTTCCCTAAGCTATAGGACCATAAGTGGAAATGCCCTAGGCTCTGTTGCTTTGTTTTTTAGATGTTTCAGGAAACACCATACACTTCTCCCGAGTGGCTGTTGGCAATTTACATCCCGCCCATCAGCATAACAAGGCTCCCAGTTCTCCATGGCCTGTCCTGCCTTTCTGGATTTTACACATTTTTCAGATGGCCCTTTTGACCGGGGGGAAGTGAGACTTCATTGTAGTGCAGATTTCCTTTGCGAGCTTGCTTGGTTGGCCAAAAAGGGCGTATGCGTTTTTTCCCTGAATATATTCAGGAAAAAACGCATACGCCCTTTTTGGCCAAATGCATCATTGTGGACGTTCTGCTCTTTTCCTATGCTTTAAATGCAATTCCAGTCTACCTCCTGAAATCGGTTTCCTGCAATTCTGCCCCGCATTCAAGTTCTGTTGGCAGCCTTACTTCAGTATATTTTTGGACGATAGCTGTCATTTATAACTCTGCAGGTTTGTGAATTACAGTGCCCCTGAGCTCCTTTCTTCAACTCGCTTTCTTGTGAGCTGGCCGCAACACCGCAGGATTGCTTCAGGCCCTAATCTGGTTCCAGCACCGCACGCTGAGCCTTTGGATAATTCCTCTTCCTGGTGGGAATGAGAGTTAAATTTGCCCGTCCAGACACCTCCAGCTAGTCTCTCATTGGTTCTCCCATTTCCTGTTCATCTTCCGCAGAAATTGCAAACTGGGCCAAACAGGAGGTTAAAGGCACTGACTCTCCAAGTCGGGAGAGTGTTAGTAAAGCGTCTGGAATGTTGCACCCGAATACCAGGGGACGAGAACTGAGATATATTGGAACACGTCTCCCGATCACACGGTTGATCATACTCTGGGTTCCACATGCATGTTTTAGCTGAAGGAAGAATCCCTTAAACCTGGAGAGTTGAGACCCGTGGAATGGGTACCATGCAATATGACTTCAAAGGGTCTTCATTTGCTCACCGAACCTCTCCAATCCTATCACTGCTGCGTTTATGCCCCTGTACTCACGCTTCATTCTCTTTAAGAGACATAGCAATCCATAGGTTTTAAGATACTTACTAGTCAGGTACATTCTTAGGCGTTTAATATGGGGTGTTGAGTACATTTTGTTGAGCAAGGAGTAGCTCTTGTCTATTCCATATTTGGCTTAAGGAACTTTATCTGTGCTCATTTCAATCTCTGGTTTTATGCAGCACCCCAACTCACCTTTCCACTTGAGCAAGCATAATTTGGTTTTCTAAATTTGAGACCCTGTTCTGTTTTGTAATCCAGTTCCTGTGTAGCCAAATTTACATTCCGTGTATTAGTGATATCTTATGATGTTTCTTTTTCTGTGTGACTTATTTCAGTTAGAATCATCATACCTGAATCCACTCATTATGCTGCTACGGGCCTGATGACATAGATTTCATTGCTGAGTGATATTGCATTGTACGTAAGTACCACAACTTCTTTATCCATTTTTCACTTGTGAGGGCATGGGTTAGTGTGAGCGTACGGGTTAGGATTAGGGGACGGGTGAGGGGAAGGCTTCGGGGAAGGGTTAGGGTTAGTGTTCGGGCTAGGGTTAAGGTTAGGGGACGGGGATGGTTTCGGGTCCAATTGAGGGTACGACAGCGGTTTAGGGGGAGCGTACGTGTGAGGGCGTGGGTTAGTGTGAGCGTACGGGTTAGGATTAGGGGACGGGTGAGGGGAAGGCTTCGGGGAAGGTTTAGGGTTAGGGTTCGGTCTAGGGTTAGGGTTAAGGGACGGGGATGGTTTAGGGTCCAGGTGAGGGTACGACAACGGTTTATGGGGAGCGTACGTGTGAGGGCGCGTGTTAGTGTGAGCGAACGGGTTAGGATTAGGGGATGGGTGAGGGGAAGGCTTCGGGGAAGGGTTAGGGATAGGGTTCTGGTTAGGGTTAGGGTTAGGGGACGGGGACGGTTTAGGGCCCAGGTGAGGGTACGACAATGGTTTATGGAGAGCCTACGTGTGAGGGCACGGGTTAGTGTGAGCTTACGGGTTAGGTTTAGGGAACGGGTGAGGGGAAGGCTTCGGGGAAGTGTTAGGGTTAGGGTTCGGGCTAGGGTTAGGGTTAGGGGTTGGGGACGGTTTCGGGTCCAGTTGAGGGTACGACAGCGGTTTAGGTGGAGCGTGCGTGTGAGGGCGCGGGTTAGTGTGACCGTTCGGGTTAGGATTAGGAGACGGGTGAGGGGAAGGCTTCGGGGAAGTGTTAAGGTTAGGGTTCGGGCTAGGGTTAGGGTTAGGGGACGGGGACGGTTTCGGGTCCAGATGAAGGTACGACATCGGTTTAGGGGGAGCGTACGTGTGAGGGCGCGGGTTAGTTTGAGCGTACGGGTTAGGATTAGGGGACGGGTGAGGGGAAGGCTTCGGGGACGGGTTAAGGTTAGGGTTTGGGTAGGGTTAGTGTTAGGGGATGGGGACGGTTTAGGGTCCAGGTGAGGGTACCACAACGGTTTAGGGGCAGCGTACGTGTGAGCGGGCTGTTTAGTGTGAGCGTACGGGTTAGGATTAGGGGACGGGTGAGGGGAAGGCTTCGGGCAGGGTTAGGGTTAGGGTTCGGGCTAGGGTTAGGGTTAGGGGACAGGGACACTTTAGGGTCCAGGTGAGGGTACGACAACGGTTGAGGGGGAGCGTACGTGTTAGGGCACAGGTTAGTGTGAGCGTACGGGCTACCATTAGGGGACGGGTGAGGGGAAGGCTTCGGGGAAGGGTTAGGGTTAGGGTTCGGGCTAGGGTTAGGGTTAGGGGACGGGGACGGTTTAGGGTCCAGGTGAGGGTACGAAAACTGTTTAGGGGGAGCGTACGTGTGAGGGCGCAGGTAAGTGTGAGCGTACGGGTTAGGATTAGGGGACGGGTGAGGGGAAGGCTTCGGGGAAGGTTTAGGGTTAGGGTCTGGGCTAGGGTTAAGGTTAGGGGATGGGGACCGTTTAGGGTCCAGGTGTGGGTACGACAACGGTTTAGGGGCAGCGAACGTGTGAGCGGACTGGATAGTGTGAGCGTACGGGTTAGGATTAGGGGACGGGTGAGGGGAAGGCTTCAGGGAAGGGTTAGGGTTAGGGTTCGGGCTAGGGTTAGGGTTAGGGGACGGGGACTGTTTAGGGTACAGGTGAGGGTACGACAACGGTTTAGGAGGAGCATACGTGTGAAGACGTGGGTTAGTGTGAGCGTACGGGTTAGGATAAGGGGACGGGTGAGGGGAAGGTTTCGGGGAATGGTTAGGGTTAACGTTCGGGCTAGGGTTAGGGTTAGGGGATGGGGACGGTTTAGGGTCCAGGTGAGGGCACGATAATGGTTTAGGGGGAGCGTAAGTGTGAGGGCGCGGGTTCGTGTAAGCGTACGGGTTAGGATTAGGGTACGGATGAGGGGATGTGTTCGGGGAAGGATTAGGGATAGGGTTCGGACTAGGGTTACGGTTAGGTGATGGGGAGGGTTTAGGGTCCAGGTGAGGGTACGACAATGCTTTAGGGTGAGCGTACGTGTGAGGGCGCGGGTTAGTGTGAGCCTACTGGTTAGGATTAGGCTACGGGTGAGGGGAAGTCTTCGGGGAAGGGTTAGGGTTAGGGTTCCGGCTAGGGTTAGGCTTAGGGGATGGGGACGGTTTAGGGTCCATGTGAGGGTACGACAACGGTTTAGGGGCAGCGTACGTGTGAGGGCGTGGGTTAGTGTGAGCGTACGGCTTAGGATTAGGGGACGAGTGAGGGGAAGGCTTCGGGGAAGGGTTAGGGTAAGGGTTCGGGCTAGGGTTAGGGTTACGGGACGGGGACGGTTTAGGGTCCAGGTGAGTGTACGACAACGGTTTAGGGGGAGCGTACGTGTGAGGGCGTGGGTTAGTGTGAGCGTACGGGTTAGGATTAGGGGACGGGTTAGGGGAACCCTTTGGGGAATTGTTAGTGTTAGGGTTCGGGCTAGGGTTAGGGTTAGGTGACGGGGACGGTTTATGGTCCAGGTGAGGGTACGACAACGGTTTAGGGGGAGCGTACGTGTGAGGGCGCGGGTTAGTGTGAGCGTACTGGTTAGGATTCGGGGACAGGTGACGGGAAGGCTTCGGGGTAGGGTTAGGGTTAGGGTTCGGGCTAGGGTTAGGGTTTGGGGACGGGGACGGTTTAGGGTCCAGGTGAGGGTACGACAACGGTTTAGGGGAAGCGTACGTGTGAGGGCGCGGGTTAGTGTGAGCGTACGGGTTAGGATTAGGGGACGGGTGAGGGGAAGGCTTCGGGGAAGGGTTAGGGTTAGGGTTCGGGCTAGGGTTAGGGTTAGGGGACGGGGACGGTTTAGGGCCCAGGTGAGGGTACGACAATGGTTTAGGGGGAGCGTACGTGTGAGGGCACGGGTTAGTGTGAGCTTACGGGTTAGGTTTAGGGGACGGGTGAGGGGAAGGCTTCGGGGAAGTGTTAGGGTTAAGGTTCGGGCTAGGGTTAGGGTTAGGGGATGGGGACGGTTTCGGGTCCAGTTGAGGGTACGACAGTGGTTTAGTTGGAGCGTACGTGTGAGGGCGCGGGTTAGTGTGAGCGTTCGGGTTAGGATTAGGAGACGGTGAGGGGAAGGCTTCGGGGAAGGGTTAAGGTTAGGGTTCGGGCTAGGGTTAGGGTTAGGGGACGGGGACGGTTTCGGGTCCAGATGAAGGTACCACATCGGTTTAGGGGGAGCGTACGTGTGAGGGCGCGGGTTAGTTTGAGCGTATGGGTTAGGATTAGAGGACGGGTGAGGGGAAGGCTTCGGGGACGGGTTAGGGTTAGGGTTTGGGTAGGGTTTGTGTTAGGGGATGGGGACGGTTCAGGGTCCAGGTGAGGGTACCACAACGGTTTAGGGGCTGCGTACGTGTGAAGACGTGGGTTAGTGTGAGCGTACGGGTTAGGATTAGGGGACGGGTGAGGGGAAGCTTCGGGCAAGGGTTAGGGTTAGGGTTCGGGCTAGGGTTAGGGTTAGGGGACGGGGACGGTTTAGGGTCCAGGTGAGGGTACGACAACGGTTTAGGGGGAGCGTACGTGTGAAGACGTGGGTTAGTGTGAGCGTACTGGTTAGGATTAGGGGACGGGTGAGGGGAAGGTTTCGGGGAATGATTAGGGTTAAGGTTCGGGCTAGGGTTAGGGTTAGGGGATGGGGACGGTTTAGGGTCCAGGTGAGGGCACTATAATGGTTTAGGGGGAGCGTACGTGTGAGGGCGCGGGTTAGTGTGAGCGTACGGGTTAGGATTAGGGGACGGGTGAGGGGATGTCTTCGGGGAAGGGTTAGGGTTAGGGTTCGGACTAGGGTTACGGTTAGGTGACGGGGAGGGTTTAGGGTCCAGGTGAGGGTAACGACAACGGTTTAGGGGGAGCGTACGGGTGAGGGCGTGGGTTAGTGTGAGCGTACGGGTTAGGATTAGGGGTCGGGTGAGGGGAAGGCTTCGGGGAAGTGTTAGGGTTAGGGTTCGGGCTAGGGTTAGGGTTAGGGGACCGGGACGGTTTAGGTTCCAGGTGAGGGTACGACAACGGTTTAGGGGGAGCGTACGTGTGAGGGCGCGGGTTAGTGTGAGCGTGCGGGTTAGGATTAGGGGACGGGTGACATGAAGGCTTCGGAGAAGGGTTAGTGTTATGTTTCGGGCTAGGGTTAGGGTTAGGGGACGGGGACGGTTTAGGATCCAGATGAGGGAACGACAACGGTTTAGGGGGAGTGTACATGTGACGGCGCGGGTTAGTGTGAGCGTACGGGTTAGGATTAGGGGACGGGTGGGTGAAGGCTTCAGGGAAGGATTAGGGTTAGGGTTCGGGCTTGGGTTAGGGTTAGGGGATGGGGACGGTTTAGGGTCCATGTGAGGGTACGACAACGGTTTAGGGGTAGCGTATGTGTGAGGGCGTGGGTTAGTGTGAGCGTACGGCTTAGGATTAGGGGACGAGTGAGGGGAAGGCTTCGGGGAAGGGTTAGGGTTAGGGTTCGGGCTAGGGTTAGGGTTACGGGACGGGGACGTTTTAGGGTCAAGGTGAGTGTACGACAACGGTTTAGGGGGAGCGTAAGTGTGAGGGCGTGGGTTAGTGTGAGCGTACGGGTTAGGATTAGGGGACGGGTTAGGGGAACCCTTTGGGGAAGGGTTAGGGTTAGGGTTCGGGCTAGGGTTAGGGTTAGGGGACGGGGACGGTTTAGGGTCCAGGTGAGGGTACGACAGTGGTTTAGGGGGAGCGTACGTGTGAGGGCGTGGGTTAGTGTGAGCGTACGGGTTAGGATTAGGGGACGGGTGAGGGGAAGGCTTCGGGGAAGGTTTAGGGTTAGGGTTCGGGCTAGGGTTAGGGTTAGGGGACAGGGACGGTTTAGGGTCCCGGTGAGGGTACGACAAAGTTTTAGGGGGAGCGTACGTGTGAGGTCATGGGTTAGTGTGAGTGTACGGGTTAGGATTAGGGGACGGGTCAGGGGAAGGCTTCGGGGAACGGTTAGGGATAGGGTTCGGGCTAGGGCTCGGGATAGGGGACGGGGGCGGTTTAGGGTCCAGGTGAGTGTACGACAATGGTTTAGGGGGAGCGTACGTGTGAGGGCACGGGTTAGTGTGAGCTTACGGGTTAGGATTAGGGGACAGGTGAGGGGAAGGCTTCGGGGAAGTGTTAGGGTTAGGGTTCTGGCTAGGGTTAGGGTTAGGGGATGGGGACAGTTTCGGGTCCAGTTGAGGGTACGACAGCGGTTAAGGTGGAGCGTACGTGTGAGGGCGCGGGTTAGTGTGAGCGTTCGGGTTAGGATTAGGAGACGGGTGAGGGGAAGGCTTCGGGGAAGGGTTAAGGTTAGGGTTCGGGCTAGGGTTAGGGTTAGGGGACGGGGACGGTTTCGGGTCCAGATGAAGGTACGGCATCGGTTTAGGGGGAGCGTACGTGTGAGGGCACGGGTTAGTTTGAGCGTACGGGTTAGGATTAGGGGACGGGTGAGGGGAAGGCTTCGGGGACGGGTTAGGGTTAGGGTTTGGGTAGGGTTAGTGTTAGGGGATGGGGACGGTTTAGCGTCCAGGTGAGGGTACCACAACGGTTTAGGGGCAGCGTACGTGTGAGCGGGCTGTTTAATGTGAGCGTACGGGTTAGGATTAGGGGACGGGTGAGGGGAAGGCTTTGGGCAAAGGTTAGGGTTAGGGTTCGGGCTAGGGTTAGGGTTAGGGGACGGGGACACTTTAGGGTCCATGTGAGGGTACGACAACGGTTTAGGGGGAGCGTACGTGTGAGGGCGCGGTTTAGTGTGAGCGTGTGGGTTAGGATTAGGGGACGGGTGACATGAAGGCTTCGGAGATGGGTTAGTGTTATGTTTCGGGCTAGGGTTAGGGTTAGAGGACGGGGACGGTTTAGGATCCAGATGAGGGAACGACAACGGTTTAGGGGGAGTGTACGTGTGAGGGCGCGGGTTAGTGTGAGCGTACGGGTTAGGATTAGGGGACGGGTGGGTGAAGGCTTCAGGGAAGGATTAGGGTTAGGCTTCGGGCTAGGGTTAGGGTTAGGGGATGGGGACGGTTTAGGGTCCATGTGAGGGTACGACAACGGTTTAGGGGCAGCGTACGTGTGAGGGCGTGGGTTAGTGTGAGCGTACGGCTTAGGATTAGGGGACGAGTGAGGGGAAGGCTTCGGGGAAGGGTTAGGGTTAGGGTTCGGGCTAGGGTTAGGGTTACGGGACGGGGACGGTTTAGGGTCCAGGTGAGTGTACGACAACGGTTTAGGGGGAGCGTACGTGTGAGGGCGTGGGTTAGTGTGAGCGTACGGGTTAGGATTAGGGGACGGGTTAGGGTAACCCTTTGCGGAAGGTTTAGGGTTAGGGTTCGGGCTAGGGTTAGGGTTAGGGGACGGGGACGGTTTAGGGTCCAGGTGAGGGTACGACAGTGGTTTAGGGGGAGCGTACGTGTGAGGGCGTGGGTTAGTGTGAGCGTACGGGTTAGGATTAGGGGACGGGTGAGGGGAAGGCTTCGGGGAAGGGTTAGGGTTAGGGTTCGGGCTAGGGTTAGGGTTAGGGGACAGGGACGGTTTAGGGTCCCGGTGAGGGTACGACAAAGGTTTAGGGGGAGCGTACGTGTGAGGGCATGGGTTAGTGTGAGCGTACGGGTTAGGATTAGGGGACGGGTCAGGGGAAGGCTTCGGGGAATGGTTAGGAATAGGGTTCGGGCTAGGGTTCGGGTTAGGGTTCGGGGGCGGTTTAGGGTCCAGGTAAGTGTACGACAATGGTTTAGGGGGAGCGTACGTGTGAGGGCGCGGGGTAGTGTGAGCTTACGGGTTAGTTTTAGGGGACGTGTGAAGCGAAGGCTTCGGGGAAGGGTTAGGGTTAGGGTTCGGGCTAGGGTTAAGTTTAGGGGTCGGGGACGGTTTAGGGTCCAGGTGAGTGTACGACAACGGTTTAGGGGGAGCGTACGTGTGAGGGCGCCGGTTAGTGTGAGTGTACGGGTTAGGATTAGGGGACAGGTTAGGGGAAGGCTTTGTTGAAGGGTTAGGGTTAGGGTTCGGGCTAGGATTAGGGTTAGGTGACGGGGACGGTTTATGGTCCAGGTGAGGGTACGACAACGGTTTAGGGGGAGCGTACGTGTGAGGGCGTGGGTTAGTGTGAGCGTACGGTTTAGGATTAGGGGACGGGTGACGGGAAGGCTTCGGGGAAGGGTTAGGTTTAGGGTTCGGGCTAGGGTTAGGGTTTGGGGACGGGGACGGTTTCGGGTCCAGATGAAGGTACGACATCGGTTTAGGGGGAGCGTACGTGTGAGGGCGCGGGTTAGTTTGAGCGTAAGGGTTAGGATTAGGGGACGGGTGAGGGGAAGGCTTCGGGGACGGGTTAGGGTTAGGGTTTGGGTAGGGTTAGTGTTAGGGGATGGGGACGGTTTAGGGTCCAGGTGAGGGTACCACAACGGTTTAGGGGCAGCGTACGTGTGAGTGGGCTGTTTAGTGTAAGCGTACGGGTTAGGATTAGGGGACGGGTGGGGGGAAGGCTTCGGGCAAGGGTTAGGGTTAGGGTTCGGGCTAGGGTTAGGGTTAGGGGACGGGGACACTTTAGAGTCCAGGTGAGGGTACGACAACGGTTTTGGGGGAGCGTACGTGTTAGGGCGCGGGTTAGTGTGAGCGTACGGGCTAGCATTAGGGGACGGGTGAGGGGAAGGCTTCGGGGAAGGGTTAGGGTTAGGGTTCGGGCTAGGGTTAGGGTTAGGGGACGGGGACGGTTTAGGGTCCAAGTGAGGGTACAAAAACTGTTTAGGGGGAGCGTACGTGTGAGGGCGCGGGTTAGTGTGAGCGTACGGGTTAGGATTAGGGGACGGGTGAGGGGAAGGCTTCCGGGAAGGGTTAGGGTTAGGGTTCGGGCTAGGGTTAGTGTTAGGGGACGGGGACAGTTTAGGGCCCAGGTGAGGGTACGACAATGGTTTATGGGGAGTGTACGTGTGAGGGTACGGGTTAGTGTGAGCTTACGGGTTAGGTTTAGGGGACGGGTGAGGGGAAGGCTTCGGGGAAGTGTTACGGTTAGGGTTCGGGCTAGGGTTAGGGTTAGGGGATGGGGACGGTTTCGAGTCCAGTTGAGGGTACGACAGCGGTTTAGGTGGAGCGTACGTGTGAGGGCGCGGGTTAGTGTGAGCGTTCGGGTTAGGATTAGGAGACGGGTGAGGGGAAGGCTTCGGGTAAGGGTTAAGGTTACGGTTCGGGCTAGGGTTAGGGTTAGGGGACGGGGACGGTTTCGGGTCCAGATGAATGTACGACATCGGTTTAGGGGCAGCGTACTTGTGAGGGCGCGGGTTAGTTTGAGCGTACGGGTTAGGATTAGGCTACGGGTGAGGGGAAGTCTTCGGGGAAGGGTTAGGGTTAGGGTTCCGGCTAGGGTTAGGCTTAGGGGATGGGGACGGTTTAGGGTCCATGTGAGGGTACGACAACGGTTTAGGGGCAGCGTACGTGTGAGGGCGTGGGTTAGTGTGAGCGTACGGCTTAGGATTAGGGGACGAGTGAGGGGAAGGCTTCGGGGAAGGGTTAGGGTAAGGGTTCGGGCTAGGGTTAGGGTTACGGGACGGGGACGGTTTAGGGTCCAGGTGAGTGTACGACAACGGTTTAGGGGGAGCGTACGTGTGAGGGCGTGGGTTAGTGTGAGCGTACGGGTTAGGATTAGGGGACGGGTTAGGGGAACCCTTTGGGGAATTGTTAGTGTTAGGGTTCGGGCTAGGGTTAGGGTTAGGTGACGGGGACGGTTTATGGTCCAGGTGAGGGTACGACAACGGTTTAGGGGGAGCGTACGTGTGAGGGCGCGGGTTAGTGTGAGCGTACTGGTTAGGATTCGGGGACAGGTGACGGGAAGGCTTCGGGGTAGGGTTAGGGTTAGGGTTCGGGCTAGGGTTAGGGTTTGGGGACGGGGACGGTTTAGGGTCCAGGTGAGGGTACGACAACGGTTTAGGGGAAGCGTACGTGTGAGGGCACGGGTTAGTGTGAGCGTACGGGTTAGGATTAGGGGACGGGTGAGGGGAAGGCTTCGGGGAAGGGTTAGGGTTAGGGTTCGGGCTAGGGTTAGGGTTAGGGGACGGGGACGGTTTAGGGCCCAGGTGAGGGTACGACAATGGTTTAGGGGGAGCGTACGTGTGAGGGCACGGGTTAGTGTGAGCTTACGGGTTAGGTTTAGGGGACGGGTGAGGGGAAGGCTTCGGGGAAGTGTTAGGGTTAAGGTTCGGGCTAGGGTTAGGGTTAGGGGATGGGGACGGTTTCGGGTCCAGTTGAGGGTACGACAGTGGTTTAGTTGGAGCGTACGTGTGAGGGCGCGGGTTAGTGTGAGCGTTCGGGTTAGGATTAGGAGACGGTGAGGGGAAGGCTTCGGGGAAGGGTTAAGGTTAGGGTTCGGGCTAGGGTTAGGGTTAGGGGACGGGGACGGTTTCGGGTCCAGATGAAGGTACCACATCGGTTTAGGGGGAGCGTACGTGTGAGGGCGCGGGTTAGTTTGAGCGTATGGGTTAGGATTAGAGGACGGGTGAGGGGAAGGCTTCGGGGACGGGTTAGGGTTAGGGTTTGGGTAGGGTTTGTGTTAGGGGATGGGGACGGTTCAGGGTCCAGGTGAGGGTACCACAACGGTTTAGGGGCTGCGTACGTGTGAAGACGTGGGTTAGTGTGAGCGTACGGGTTAGGATTAGGGGACGGGTGAGGGGAAGCTTCGGGCAAGGGTTAGGGTTAGGGTTCGGGCTAGGGTTAGGGTTAGGGGACGGGGACGGTTTAGGGTCCAGGTGAGGGTACGACAACGGTTTAGGGGGAGCGTACGTGTGAAGACGTGGGTTAGTGTGAGCGTACTGGTTAGGATTAGGGGACGGGTGAGGGGAAGGTTTCGGGGAATGATTAGGGTTAAGGTTCGGGCTAGGGTTAGGGTTAGGGGATGGGGACGGTTTAGGGTCCAGGTGAGGGCACTATAATGGTTTAGGGGGAGCGTACGTGTGAGGGCGCGGGTTAGTGTGAGCGTACGGGTTAGGATTAGGGGACGGGTGAGGGGATGTCTTCGGGGAAGGGTTAGGGTTAGGGTTCGGACTAGGGTTACGGTTAGGTGACGGGGAGGGTTTAGGGTCCAGGTGAGGGTAACGACAACGGTTTAGGGGGAGCGTACGGGTGAGGGCGTGGGTTAGTGTGAGCGTACGGGTTAGGATTAGGGGTCGGGTGAGGGGAAGGCTTCGGGGAAGTGTTAGGGTTAGGGTTCGGGCTAGGGTTAGGGTTAGGGGACCGGGACGGTTTAGGTTCCAGGTGAGGGTACGACAACGGTTTAGGGGGAGCGTACGTGTGAGGGCGCGGGTTAGTGTGAGCGTGCGGGTTAGGATTAGGGGACGGGTGACATGAAGGCTTCGGAGAAGGGTTAGTGTTATGTTTCGGGCTAGGGTTAGGGTTAGGGGACGGGGACGGTTTAGGATCCAGATGAGGGAACGACAACGGTTTAGGGGGAGTGTACATGTGACGGCGCGGGTTAGTGTGAGCGTACGGGTTAGGATTAGGGGACGGGTGGGTGAAGGCTTCAGGGAAGGATTAGGGTTAGGGTTCGGGCTTGGGTTAAGGTTAGGGGATGGGGACGGTTTAGGGTCCATGTGAGGGTACGACAACGGTTTAGGGGTAGCGTATGTGTGAGGGCGTGGGTTAGTGTGAGCGTACGGCTTAGGATTAGGGGACGAGTGAGGGGAAGGCTTCGGGGAAGGGTTAGGGTTAGGGTTCGGGCTAGGGTTAGGGTTACGGGACGGGGACGTTTTAGGGTCAAGGTGAGTGTACGACAACGGTTTAGGGGGAGCGTAAGTGTGAGGGCGTGGGTTAGTGTGAGCGTACGGGTTAGGATTAGGGGACGGGTTAGGGGAACCCTTTGGGGAAGGGTTAGGGTTAGGGTTCGGGCTAGGGTTAGGGTTAGGGGACGGGGACGGTTTAGGGTCCAGGTGAGGGTACGACAGTGGTTTAGGGGGAGCGTACGTGTGAGGGCGTGGGTTAGTGTGAGCGTACGGGTTAGGATTAGGGGACGGGTGGGGGGAAGGCTTCGGGCAAGGGTTAGGGTTAGGGTTCGGGCTAGGGTTAGGGTTAGGGGACGGGGACACTTTAGAGTCCAGGTGAGGGTACGACAACGGTTTTGGGGGAGCGTACGTGTTAGGGCGCGGGTTAGTGTGAGCGTACGGGCTAGCATTAGGGGACGGGTGAGGGGAAGGCTTCGGGGAAGGGTTAGGGTTAGGGTTCGGGCTAGGGTTAGGGTTAGGGGACGGGGACGGTTTAGGGTCCAAGTGAGGGTACAAAAACTGTTTAGGGGGAGCGTACGTGTGAGGGCGCGGGTTAGTGTGAGCGTACGGGTTAGGATTAGGGGACGGGTGAGGGGAAGGCTTCCGGGAAGGGTTAGGGTTAGGGTTCGGGCTAGGGTTAGTGTTAGGGGACGGGGACAGTTTAGGGCCCAGGTGAGGGTACGACAATGGTTTATGGGGAGTGTACGTGTGAGGGTACGGGTTAGTGTGAGCTTACGGGTTAGGTTTAGGGGACGGGTGAGGGGAAGGCTTCGGGGAAGTGTTACGGTTAGGGTTCGGGCTAGGGTTAGGGTTAGGGGATGGGGACGGTTTCGAGTCCAGTTGAGGGTACGACAGCGGTTTAGGTGGAGCGTACGTGTGAGGGCGCGGGTTAGTGTGAGCGTTCGGGTTAGGATTAGGAGACGGGTGAGGGGAAGGCTTCGGGTAAGGGTTAAGGTTACGGTTCGGGCTAGGGTTAGGGTTAGGGGACGGGGACGGTTTCGGGTCCAGATGAATGTACGACATCGGTTTAGGGGCAGCGTACTTGTGAGGGCGCGGGTTAGTTTGAGCGTACGGGTTAGGATTAGGCTACGGGTGAGGGGAAGTCTTCGGGGAAGGGTTAGGGTTAGGGTTCCGGCTAGGGTTAGGCTTAGGGGATGGGGACGGTTTAGGGTCCATGTGAGGGTACGACAACGGTTTAGGGGCAGCGTACGTGTGAGGGCGTGGGTTAGTGTGAGCGTACGGCTTAGGATTAGGGGACGAGTGAGGGGAAGGCTTCGGGGAAGGGTTAGGGTAAGGGTTCGGGCTAGGGTTAGGGTTACGGGACGGGGACGGTTTAGGGTCCAGGTGAGTGTACGACAACGGTTTAGGGGGAGCGTACGTGTGAGGGCGTGGGTTAGTGTGAGCGTACGGGTTAGGATTAGGGGACGGGTTAGGGGAACCCTTTGGGGAATTGTTAGTGTTAGGGTTCGGGCTAGGGTTAGGGTTAGGTGACGGGGACGGTTTATGGTCCAGGTGAGGGTACGACAACGGTTTAGGGGGAGCGTACGTGTGAGGGCGCGGGTTAGTGTGAGCGTACTGGTTAGGATTCGGGGACAGGTGACGGGAAGGCTTCGGGGTAGGGTTAGGGTTAGGGTTCGGGCTAGGGTTAGGGTTTGGGGACGGGGACGGTTTAGGGTCCAGGTGAGGGTACGACAACGGTTTAGGGGAAGCGTACGTGTGAGGGCACGGGTTAGTGTGAGCGTACGGGTTAGGATTAGGGGACGGGTGAGGGGAAGGCTTCGGGGAAGGGTTAGGGTTAGGGTTCGGGCTAGGGTTAGGGTTAGGGGACGGGGACGGTTTAGGGCCCAGGTGAGGGTACGACAATGGTTTAGGGGGAGCGTACGTGTGAGGGCACGGGTTAGTGTGAGCTTACGGGTTAGGTTTAGGGGACGGGTGAGGGGAAGGCTTCGGGGAAGTGTTAGGGTTAAGGTTCGGGCTAGGGTTAGGGTTAGGGGATGGGGACGGTTTCGGGTCCAGTTGAGGGTACGACAGTGGTTTAGTTGGAGCGTACGTGTGAGGGCGCGGGTTAGTGTGAGCGTTCGGGTTAGGATTAGGAGACGGTGAGGGGAAGGCTTCGGGGAAGGGTTAAGGTTAGGGTTCGGGCTAGGGTTAGGGTTAGGGGACGGGGACGGTTTCGGGTCCAGATGAAGGTACCACATCGGTTTAGGGGGAGCGTACGTGTGAGGGCGCGGGTTAGTTTGAGCGTATGGGTTAGGATTAGAGGACGGGTGAGGGGAAGGCTTCGGGGACGGGTTAGGGTTAGGGTTTGGGTAGGGTTTGTGTTAGGGGATGGGGACGGTTCAGGGTCCAGGTGAGGGTACCACAACGGTTTAGGGGCTGCGTACGTGTGAAGACGTGGGTTAGTGTGAGCGTACGGGTTAGGATTAGGGGACGGGTGAGGGGAAGCTTCGGGCAAGGGTTAGGGTTAGGGTTCGGGCTAGGGTTAGGGTTAGGGGACGGGGACGGTTTAGGGTCCAGGTGAGGGTACGACAACGGTTTAGGGGGAGCGTACGTGTGAAGACGTGGGTTAGTGTGAGCGTACTGGTTAGGATTAGGGGACGGGTGAGGGGAAGGTTTCGGGGAATGATTAGGGTTAAGGTTCGGGCTAGGGTTAGGGTTAGGGGATGGGGACGGTTTAGGGTCCAGGTGAGGGCACTATAATGGTTTAGGGGGAGCGTACGTGTGAGGGCGCGGGTTAGTGTGAGCGTACGGGTTAGGATTAGGGGACGGGTGAGGGGATGTCTTCGGGGAAGGGTTAGGGTTAGGGTTCGGACTAGGGTTACGGTTAGGTGACGGGGAGGGTTTAGGGTCCAGGTGAGGGTAACGACAACGGTTTAGGGGGAGCGTACGGGTGAGGGCGTGGGTTAGTGTGAGCGTACGGGTTAGGATTAGGGGTCGGGTGAGGGGAAGGCTTCGGGGAAGTGTTAGGGTTAGGGTTCGGGCTAGGGTTAGGGTTAGGGGACCGGGACGGTTTAGGTTCCAGGTGAGGGTACGACAACGGTTTAGGGGGAGCGTACGTGTGAGGGCGCGGGTTAGTGTGAGCGTGCGGGTTAGGATTAGGGGACGGGTGACATGAAGGCTTCGGAGAAGGGTTAGTGTTATGTTTCGGGCTAGGGTTAGGGTTAGGGGACGGGGACGGTTTAGGATCCAGATGAGGGAACGACAACGGTTTAGGGGGAGTGTACATGTGACGGCGCGGGTTAGTGTGAGCGTACGGGTTAGGATTAGGGGACGGGTGGGTGAAGGCTTCAGGGAAGGATTAGGGTTAGGGTTCGGGCTTGGGTTAAGGTTAGGGGATGGGGACGGTTTAGGGTCCATGTGAGGGTACGACAACGGTTTAGGGGTAGCGTATGTGTGAGGGCGTGGGTTAGTGTGAGCGTACGGCTTAGGATTAGGGGACGAGTGAGGGGAAGGCTTCGGGGAAGGGTTAGGGTTAGGGTTCGGGCTAGGGTTAGGGTTACGGGACGGGGACGTTTTAGGGTCAAGGTGAGTGTACGACAACGGTTTAGGGGGAGCGTAAGTGTGAGGGCGTGGGTTAGTGTGAGCGTACGGGTTAGGATTAGGGGACGGGTTAGGGGAACCCTTTGGGGAAGGGTTAGGGTTAGGGTTCGGGCTAGGGTTAGGGTTAGGGGACGGGGACGGTTTAGGGTCCAGGTGAGGGTACGACAGTGGTTTAGGGGGAGCGTACGTGTGAGGGCGTGGGTTAGTGTGAGCGTACGGGTTAGGATTAGGGGACGGGTGAGGGGAAGGCTTCGGGGAAGGTTTAGGGTTAGGGTTCGGGCTAGGGTTAGGGTTAGGGGACAGGGACGGTTTAGGGTCCCGGTGAGGGTACGACAAAGTTTTAGGGGGAGCGTACGTGTGAGGTCATGGGTTAGTGTGAGCGTACGGGTTAGGATTAGGGGACGGGTCAGGGGAAGGCTTCGGGGAACGGTTAGGGATAGGGTTCGGGCTAGGGCTCGGGATAGGGGACGGGGGCGGTTTAGGGTCCAGGTGAGTGTACGACAATGGTTTAGGGGGAGCGTACGTGTGAGGGCACGGGTTAGTGTGAGCTTACGGGTTAGGATTAGGGGACAGGTGAGGGGAAGGCTTCGGGGAAGTGTTAGGGTTAGGGTTCTGGCTAGGGTTAGGGTTAGGGGATGGGGACAGTTTCGGGTCCAGTTGAGGGTACGACAGCGGTTAAGGTGGAGCGTACGTGTGAGGGCGCGGGTTAGTGTGAGCGTTCGGGTTAGGATTAGGAGACGGGTGAGGGGAAGGCTTCGGGGAAGGGTTAAGGTTAGGGTTCGGGCTAGGGTTAGGGTTAGGGGACGGGGACGGTTTCGGGTCCAGATGAAGGTACGGCATCGGTTTAGGGGGAGCGTACGTGTGAGGGCGCGGGTTAGTTTGAGCGTACGGGTTAGGATTAGGGGACGGGTGAGGGGAAGGCTTCGGGGACGGGTTAGGGTTAGGGTTTGGGTAGGGTTAGTGTTAGGGGATGGGGACGGTTTAGCGTCCAGGTGAGGGTACCACAACGGTTTAGGGGCAGCGTACGTGTGAGCGGGCTGTTTAATGTGAGCGTACGGGTTAGGATTAGGGGACGGGTGAGGGGAAAGCTTTGGGCAAAGGTTAGGGTTAGGGTTCGGGCTAGGGTTAGGGTTAGGGGACGGGGACACTTTAGGGTCCATGTGAGGGTACGACAACGGTTTAGGGGGAGCGTACGTGTGAGGGCGCGGTTTAGTGTGAGCGTGTGGGTTAGGATTAGGGGACGGGTGACATGAAGGCTTCGGAGATGGGTTAGTGTTATGTTTCGGGCTAGGGTTAGGGTTAGAGGACGGGGACGGTTTAGGATCCAGATGAGGGAACGACAACGGTTTAGGGGGAGTGTACGTGTGAGGGCGCGGGTTAGTGTGAGCGTACGGGTTAGGATTAGGGGACGGGTGGGTGAAGGCTTCAGGGAAGGATTAGGGTTAGGCTTCGGGCTAGGGTTAGGGTTAGGGGATGGGGACGGTTTAGGGTCCATGTGAGGGTACGACAACGGTTTAGGGGCAGCGTACGTGTGAGGGCGTGGGTTAGTGTGAGCGTACGGCTTAGGATTAGGGGACGAGTGAGGGGAAGGCTTCGGGGAAGGGTTAGGGTTAGGGTTCGGGCTAGGGTTAGGGTTACGGGACGGGGACGGTTTAGGGTCCAGGTGAGTGTACGACAACGGTTTAGGGGGAGCGTACGTGTGAGGGCGTGGGTTAGTGTGAGCGTACGGGTTAGGATTAGGGGACGGGTTAGGGTAACCCTTTGCGGAAGGTTTAGGGTTAGGGTTCGGGCTAGGGTTAGGGTTAGGGGACGGGGACGGTTTAGGGTCCAGGTGAGGGTACGACAGTGGTTTAGGGGGAGCGTACGTGTGAGGGCGTGGGTTAGTGTGAGCGTACGGGTTAGGATTAGGGGACGGGTGAGGGGAAGGCTTCGGGGAAGGGTTAGGGTTAGGGTTCGGGCTAGGGTTAGGGTTAGGGGACAGGGACGGTTTAGGGTCCCGGTGAGGGTACGACAAAGGTTTAGGGGGAGCGTACGTGTGAGGGCATGGGTTAGTGTGAGCGTACGGGTTAGGATTAGGGGACGGGTCAGGGGAAGGCTTCGGGGAATGGTTAGGAATAGGGTTCAGGCTAGGGTTCGGGTTAGGGTTCGGGGGCGGTTTAGGGTCCAGGTAAGTGTACGACAATGGTTTAGGGGGAGCGTACGTGTGAGGGCGCGGGGTAGTGTGAGCTTACGGGTTAGTTTTAGGGGACGTGTGAAGCGAAGGCTTCGGGGAAGGGTTAGGGTTAGGGTTCGGGCTAGGGTTAGGTTTAGGGGTCGGGGACGGTTTAGGGTCCAGGTGAGTGTACGACAACGGTTTAGGGGGAGCGTACGTGTGAGGGCGCCGGTTAGTGTGAGTGTACGGGTTAGGATTAGGGGACAGGTTAGGGGAAGGCTTTGTTGAAGGGTTAGGGTTAGGGTTCGGGCTAGGATTAGGGTTAGGTGACGGGGACGGTTTATGGTCCAGGTGAGGGTACGACAACGGTTTAGGGGGAGCGTACGTGTGAGGGCGTGGGTTAGTGTGAGCGTACGGTTTAGGATTAGGGGACGGGTGACGGGAAGGCTTCGGGGAAGGGTTAGGTTTAGGGTTCGGGCTAGGGTTAGGGTTTGGGGACGGGGACGGTTTCGGGTCCAGATGAAGGTACGACATCGGTTTAGGGGGAGCGTACGTGTGAGGGCGCGGGTTAGTTTGAGCGTAAGGGTTAGGATTAGGGGACGGGTGAGGGGAAGGCTTCGGGGACGGGTTAGGGTTAGGGTTTGGGTAGGGTTAGTGTTAGGGGATGGGGACGGTTTAGGGTCCAGGTGAGGGTACCACAACGGTTTAGGGGCAGCGTACGTGTGAGTGGGCTGTTTAGTGTAAGCGTACGGGTTAGGATTAGGGGACGGGTGGGGGGAAGGCTTCGGGCAAGGGTTAGGGTTAGGGTTCGGGCTAGGGTTAGGGTTAGGGGACGGGGACACTTTAGAGTCCAGGTGAGGGTACGACAACGGTTTTGGGGGAGCGTACGTGTTAGGGCGCGGGTTAGTGTGAGCGTACGGGCTAGCATTAGGGGACGGGTGAGGGGAAGGCTTCGGGGAAGGGTTAGGGTTAGGGTTCGGGCTAGGGTTAGGGTTAGGGGACGGGGACGGTTTAGGGTCCAAGTGAGGGTACAAAAACTGTTTAGGGGGAGCGTTCGTGTGAGGGCGCGGGTAAGTGTGAGCGTACGGGTTAGGATTAGGGGACGGGTGAGGGGAAGGCTTCGGGGAAGGTTTAGGGTTAGGGTCTGGGCTAGGGTTAAGGTTAGCGGATGGGGACCGTTTAGGGTCCAGGTGTGGGTACGACAACGGTTTAGGGGCAGCGTACGTGTGAGTGGACTGGAGAGTGTGAGCGTACGGGTTAGGATTAGGGGACGGGTGAGGGGAAGGCTTCGGGGAAGGGTTAGGGTTAGGGTTCGGGCTAGGGTTAGGGTTAGGGGACGGGGACGGTTTAGGGTCCAGGTGAGGGTACGACAACGGTTTAGGGGGAGCGTACGTGTGAAGACGTGGGTTAGTGTGAGCGTACGGGTTAGGATTAGGGGACGGGTGAGGGGAAGGTTTCGGGGAATGGTTAGGGTTAAGGTTCGGGCTAGGGTTAGGGTTAGGGGATGGGGACGGTTTAGGGTCCAGGTGAGGGCACGATAATGGTTTAGGGGGAGCGTACGTGTGAGGGCGCGGGTTAGTGTGAGCGTACGGGTTAGGATTAGGGGACGGGTGAGGGGATGTCTTCGGGGAAGGGTTAGGGTTAGGGTTCGGGCTAGGGTTAGGGTTAGGGGACGGGGACGGTTTAGGGCTCAGGTGAGGGTACGACAATGGTTTAGGGGAAGCGTACGTGTGAGGGCACGGGTTAGTGTGAGCTTACGGGTTAGGTTTAGGGGACGGGTGAGGGGAAGGCTTCGGGGAAGTGTTAGGGTTAGGGTTCGGGCTAGGGTTAGGGTTAGGGGACAAGGACGGTTTAGGGTCCCGGTGAGGGTACGACAAAGGTTTAGGGGGAGCGTACGTGTGAGGGCATGGGTTAGTGTGAGCGTATGGGTTAGGATTAGGGGACGGGTCAGGGGAAGGCTTCGGGGAACGTTTAGGGATAGGGTTCGGGCTAGGGTTCGGGTTAGTGAATGGGGGCGGTTTAGAGTCCAGGTGAGTGTACGACAATGGTTTAGGGGGAGCGTACGTGTGAGGGCGCGGGGTAGTGTGAGCTTACGGATTAGTTTTAGGGGACGGGTGAAGCGAAGGCTTCGGGGAAGTGTTAGGGTTAGGGTTCGGGCTAGGGTTAGGTTTAGGGGACGGGGACGGTTTAGGGTCTAGGTGAGTGTACGACAACGGTTTAGGGGGAGCATACATGTGAGGGCGCTGGTTAGTGTGAGCGTACGGGTTAGGATTAGGGGACAGGTTAGGGGAAGGCTTTGTTGAAGGGTTAGGGTTAGGGTTCGGGCTAGGGTTAGGGTTATGTGACGGGGACGGTTTATGGTCCAGGTGAGGGTACGACAACGGTTTAGGGGGAGCGTACGTGTGAGGGCGCGGGTTAGTGTGAGCGTACGGGTTAGGATTAGGGCACGGATGACGGGAAGGCTTCGGGGAAGGTTTAGGGTCAGGGTTCGGGCTAGGGTTAGGGTTTGGGGACGGGGACGGTTTAGGGTCCAGGTGAGGGTATGACAACGGTTTAGGGGGAGCGTACGTGTGAGGGCGCGGGTTAGTGTGAGCGTACGGGTTAGGATTAGGGGACGGGTGAGGGGAAGGCTTCCGGGAAGGGTTAGGGTTAGGGTTCGGGCTAGGGTTAGGGTTAGGGGACGGGGACGGTTTAGGGCCCAGGTGAGGGTACGACAATGGTTTATGGGGAGCGTACGTGTGAGGGTACGGGTTAGTGTGAGCTTACGGGTTAGGTTTAGGAGACGGGTGAGGGGAAGGCTTCGGGGAAGTGTTAGGGTTAGGGTTCGGGCTAGGGTTAGGGTTAGGGGATGGGGACGGTTTCGAGTCCAGTTGAGGGTACGACAGCGGTTTAGGTGGAGCGTACGTGTGAGGGCGCGGGTTAGTGTGAGCGTTCGGGTTAGGATTAGGAGACGGGTGAGGGGAAGGCTTCGGGTAAGGGTTAAGGTTACGGTTCGGGCTAGGGTTAGGGTTAGGGGACGGGGACGGTTTCGGGTCCAGATGAATGTACGACATCGGTTTAGGGGGAGCGTACGTGTGAGGGCGCGGGTTAGTTTGAGCGTACGGGTTAGGATCAGGGGACGGGTGAGGGGAAGGCTTCGGGGACGGGTTAGGGTTAGGGTTTGGGTACGGTTAGTGTTAGGGGATGGGGACGGTTTAGGGTCCAGGTGAGGGTACCACAACGGTTTAGGGGCAGCGTACGTGTGAGCGGGCTGTTTAGTGTGAGCGTACGGCTTAGGATTAGGGGACGGGTGAGGGGAAGGCTTCAGGCAAGTGTTAGGGTTAGGATTCGGGCTAGGGTTAGGGTTAGGGGACGGGGACACTTTAGGGTACAGGTGAGGGTACGAAAACGGTTTAGGGGGAGCGTACGTGTTAGGGCGCGGGTTAGTGTGAGCGTACGGGCTAGCATTAGGGGACGGGTGAGGGGAAGGCTTCGGGGAAGGGTTAGGGTTAGGATTCGGGCTAGGGTTAGGGTTAGGGGACGGGGACGGTTTAGGGTTCAGGTGAGGGTACGACAACGGTTTAGGGGGAGCGTACGTGTGAAGACGTGGGTTAGTGTGAGCGTACGGTTTAGGATTAGGGGACGGGTGAGGGGAAGGTTTCAGGGAATGGTTCTGTTAAGGTTCGGGCTAGGGTTAGGGTTAGGGGATGGGGACGGTTTAGGGTCCAGGTGAGGGCACGATAATGGTTTAGGGGGAGCGTACGTGTGAGGGCGCGGGTTAGTGTGAGCGTACAGGTTAGGATTAGGGGACGGGTTAGGGGAACCCTTTGGGGAAGGGTTAGGGTTAGGGTTCGGGCTAGGGTTAGGGTTAGGGGACGGGGACGGTTTAGGGTCCAGGTGAGGGTACGACAATGCTTTAGGTTGAGCGTACGTGTGAGGGCGCGGGTTAGTGTGAGCCTACTGGTTTGGATTAGGGGACGGGTGAGGGGAAGGCTTCGGGGAAGGGTTAGGGTTAGGGTTCAGGCTAGGGTTAGGGTTAGGGGACGGGGATGTATAGGGTCCAGGTGAGGGTACGACAACGGTTTAGGGGGAGCGTACGTGTGAGGCGCGGGTTAGTGTGAGCGTACGGGTTAGGATTAGGGGACGGGAGACGGGAAGGCTTCGGAGAAGGGTTAGTGTTATGTTTCGGGTAGGGTTAGGGTTAGGGGACGGGGACGGTTTAGGATCCAGATGAGGGAACGACAACGGTTTAGGGGTAGCATGCGTTTGAGGGCGCGGGTTAGTGTGAGCGTACGGGTTAGGATTAGGGGAAGGGTGAGGGGAAGGCTTCGGGGACGGGTTATGGTTAGGGTTTGGGTAGGGTTAGGGTTAAGGGATGGGGACGGTTTAGGGTCCAAGTGAGGGTACGACAACGGTTTAGGGGGAGCGTACGTGTGAGGGCGCGGGTTAGTGTGAGCGTACGGGATAGGATTAGGTGATGGGTGAGGGGAAGTGTTCGGGGAAGTGTTAAGGTTAGGGTTCGGGCTAGGGTTAGGTTTAGGGGATGGGGACGGTTTACGGTCCAGGTGAGGGTACGACAACGGTTTAGGTGGAGCGTACGTGTGAGGGCGCGGGTGTGTGTGAGCGTACGGGTTAGGATTAGGGGACAGGTGAGGGGAAGGCTTCGGGGAAGTGTTAGGGTTAGGGTTAGGGCTAGGGTTAGGGTTAGGCGACGGGGACGGTTTCGGGTCCAGTTGAGGGTACGACAGCGGTTTAGGGGTAGCGTACGTGTGAGGGCACGGGTTAGTGTGAGCGTATGGGTTAGGATTAGGGGACGGGTGAGGGGAAGGCTTCGGAAAAGTTTTATGGATAGGGTTTGGGCTAGGGTTAGGGTTAGGGGACTGGGACGGTTTAGGGTCCAGGTGAGGGTACGACAACGGTTTAGGAGGAGCGTACGTGTGAGGGCGCGGGTTAGTGTGAGCGTATGGGTTAGGATTAGGGGACGGGTGAGAGGAAGACTTCGGGGAAGGGTTAGGGTTAGGGTTTGGGCTAGGGTTAGGGTTAGGGGACGGGGACAGTTTAGAGTCCAGGTGAGGGTACGACAATGGTTTAGGGGCAGCGTACGTGTGAGGGCGCGGGTTAGTGTGAAAGGACAGGTTAGGATTAGGGGACGGGTGAGGAGAAGGCTTCGGGGAAGTGTGAGGGTTAGGGTTCAGGCTAGGGTTAGGGTTAGGGGACGGGGACGGTTTAAGGTCCAGGTGAGGGTACGACAACGGTTTAGGGGGAGCGTACGTGTGAGGGCGTGGGTTAGTGTGAGCGTACGGGTTAGGATTAGGGGACGGTTGAGGGGAAGGTTTCGGGGAAGAGTTAGGGTTAGCGTTTGGGCTAGGGTTAGGGGTAGGGGAAGGGGACGGTTTAGGGTCCAGGTGAGGGTACGACAGCGGTTTAGGTGGAGCGTACGTGTGAGGGCGCGGGTTAGTGTGAGCGTTCGGGTTAGGATTAGGAGACGGGTGAGGGGAAGGCTTCGGGTAAGGGTTAATGTTACGGTTCGGGCTAGGGTTAGGGTTAGGGGACGGGGACGGTTTCGGGTCCAGATGAATGTACGACATCGGTTTAGGGGGAGCGTACGTGTGAGGGCGCGGGTTAGTTTGAGCGTACGGGTTAGGATCAGGGGACGGGTGAGGGGAAGGCTTCGGGGACGGGTTAGGGTTAGGGTTTGGGTACGGTTAGTGTTAGGGGATGGGGACGGTTTAGGGTCCAGGTGAGGGTACCACAACGGTTTAGGGGCAGCGTACGTGTGAGCGGGCTGTTTAGTGTGAGCGTACGGGTTAGGATTAGGGGACGGGTGAGGGGAAGGCTTCAGGCAAGTGTTAGGGTTAGGATTCGGGCTAGGGTTAGGGTTAGGGGACGGGGACACTTTAGGGTACAGGTGACGGTACGACAACGGTTTAGGGGGAGCGTACGTGTTAGGGCGCGGGTTAGTGTGAGTGTACGGGCTAGCATTAGGGGACGGGTGAGGGGAAGGCTTCGGGGAAGGGTTAGGGTTAGTGTTCGGGCTAGGGTTAGGGTTAGGGGACGGGGACGGTTTAGGGACCAGGTGAGGGTACAAAAACTGTTTAGGGGGAGCGTACGTGTGAGGGCGCGGGTAAGTGTGAGCGTATGGGTTAGGATTAGGGGACGGGTGAGGGGAAGGCTTCGGGGAAGGTTTAGGGTTAGGGTCTGGGCTAGGGTTAAGGTTCGGGGATGGGGACCGTTTAGGGTCCATGTGTGGGTACGACAACGGTTTAGGGGCAGCGTACGTGTGAGCGGACTGGATAGTGTGAGCGTACGGGTTAGGATTAGGGGACGGGTGAGGGGAAGGCTTCGGGGAAGGGTTAGGGTTAGGGTTCGGGCTAGGGTTAGGGTTAGGGGACGGGGACGGTTTAGGGTCCAGGTGAGGGTACGACAACGGTTTAGGGGGAGCGTACGTGTGAAGACGTGGGTTAGTGTGAGCGTACGGGTTAGGATTAGGGGACGGGTGAGGGGAAGGTTTCAGGGAATGGTTCTGTTAAGGTTCGGGCTAGGGTTAGGGTTAGGGGATGGGGACGGTTTAGGGTCCAGGTGAGGGCACGATAATGGTTTAGGGGGAGCGTACGTGTGAGGGCGCGGGTTAGTGTGAGCGTACAGGTTAGGATTAGGGGACGGGTTAGGGGAACCCTTTGGGGAAGGGTTAGGGTTAGGGTTCGGGCTAGGGTTAGGGTTAGGGGACGGGGACGGTTTAGGGTCCAGGTGAGGGTACGACAATGCTTTAGGTTGAGCGTACGTGTGAGAGCGCGGGTTAGTGTGAGCCTACTGGTTTGGATTAGGGGACGGGTGAGGGGAAGGCTTCGGGGAAGGGTTAGGGTTAGGGTTCAGGCTAGGGTTAGGGTTAGGGGACGGGGATGTATAGGGTCCAGGTGAGGGTACGACAACGGTTTAGGGGGAGCGTACGTGTGAGGCGCGGGTTAGTGTGAGCGTACGGGTTAGGATTAGGGGACGGTTGAGGGGAAGGTTTCGGGGAAGAGTTAGGGTTAGCGTTTGGGCTAGGGTTAGGGGTAGGGGAAGGGGACGGTTTAGGGTCCAGGTGAGGGTACGTCAGCGGTTTAGGGGGAGCGTACGTGTGAGGGCGCGGGTTAGTGTGAGCGTACGGGTTAGGATTAGGGGACAGGTGAGGGGAAGGTTTCGGGGAATGGTTAGGGTTAAGGTTCGGGCTAGGGTTAGGGTTAGGGGATGGGGACGGTTTAGGGTCCAGGTGAGGGCACGATAATGGTTTAGGGGGAGCGTACGTGTGAGGGCGCGGGTTAGTGTGAGCGTATGGGTTAGGATTAGGGGACGGGTCAGGGGAAGGCTTCGGGGAACGTTTAGGGACAGGGTTCGGGCTAGGGTTCGGGTTAGTGGACGGGGGCGGTTTAGAGTCCAGGTGAGTGTACGACAATGGTTTAGGGGGAGCGTACGTGTGAGGGCGCGGGGTAGTGTGAGCTTACGGATTAGTTTTAGGGGACGGGTGAAGCGAAGTCTTCGGGGAAGTGTTAGGGTTAGGGTTCGGGCTAGGGTTAGGTTTAGGGGACGGGGACGGTTTAGGGTCTAGGTGAGTGTACGACAACGGTTTAGGGGGAGCGTACATGTGATGGCGCCGGTTAGTGTGAGCGTACGGGTTAGGATTAGGGGACAGGTTAGGGGAAGGCTTTGTTGAAGTGTTAGGGTTAGGGTTCGGGCTAGGGTTAGGGTTATGTGACGGGGACGGTTTATGGTCCAGGTGAGGGTACGACAACGGTTTAGGTGGAGCGTACGTGTGAGGGCGCGGGTTTGTGTGAGCGTACGGGTTAGGATTAGGGGACAGGTGAGGGGAAGGCTTCGGGGAAGTGTTAGGGTTAGGGTTAGGGCTAGGGTTAGGGTTAGGCCACGGGGACGGTTTCGGGTCCAGTTGAGGGTACGACAGCGGTTTAGGGGTAGCGTACGTGTGAGGGCACGGGTTAGTGTGAGCGTATGGGTTAGGATTAGGGGACGGGTGAGGGGAAGGCTTCGGAAAAGTTTTATGGATAGGGTTTGGGCTAGGGTTAGGGTTAGGGGACGGGGACGGTTTAGGGTCCAGGTGAGGGTACGACAACGGTTTAGGAGGAGCGTACGTGTGAGGGCGCGGGTTAGTGTGAGCGTACGGGTTAGGATTAGGGGACGGGTGAGAGGAAGACTTCGGGGAAGGGTTAGGGTTAGGGTTCGGGCTAGGGTTAGGGTTAGGGGACGGGGACAGTTTAGAGTCCAGGTGAGGGTACGACAATGGTTTAGGGGCAGCGTACGTGTGAGGGCGCGGGTTAGTGTGAAAGGACAGGTTAGGATTAGGGGACGGGTGAGGAGAAGGCTTCGGGGAAGTGTGAGGGTTAGGGTTCAGGCTAGGGTTAGGGTTAGGGGACGGGGACGGTTTAAGGTCCAGGTGAGGGTACGACAACGGTTTAGGGGGAGCGTACATGTGAGGGCGTGGGTTAGTGTGAGAGTACGGGTTAGGATTAGGGGACGGTTGAGGGGAAGGTTTCGGGGAAGAGTTAGGGTTAGCGTTTGGGCTAGGGTTAGGGGTAGGGGAAGGGGACGGTTTAGGGTCCAGGTGAGGGTACGTCAGCGGTTTAGGGGGAGCGTACGTGTGAGGGCGCGGGTTAGTGTGAGCGTACGGGTTAGGATTAGGGGACAGGTGAGGGGAAGGCTTTCGGGGAATGGTTAGGGATAGGGTTCGGGCTAGGGTTAGGGTTAGGGGACGGGGATGGTTTAGGGTCCAGGTGAGGGTACGACAACGGTTTAGCGGGAGCATACGTGTGAGGGCGCATGTTAGTGTGAGCGAACGCGTTAGGATTAGGGGACGGGTGAAGGGAAGGCTTCGGGGAAGGGTTAGGGATAGGGTTCTGGTTAGGTTTAGGGTTAGGGGACGGGGACGGTTTAGGGTCCAGGTGAGGGTACGACAACGGTTTAGGGGGAGCGTATGTGTGAGGGCGTGGGTTAGTGTGAGCGTACGGGTTAGGATTAGGGGACGGGTTAGGGGAAGGCTTTGGGGAAAGGTTAGGGTTAGGGTTCTGGCTAGGGTTAGGGTTAGGGGACGGGGACGGTTTAGGGTCCAGGTGAGGGTACGACAACGGTTTAGGGGGAGCGTACGTGTGAAGACGTGGGTTAGTGTGAGCGTACGGGTTAGGATTAGGGGACGGGTGAGGGGAAGGTCTCGGGGAATGGTTAGGGTTAAGGTTCGGGCTAGGGTTAGGGTTAGGGGATGGGGACGGTTTAGGGTCCAGGTGAGGGCACGATAATGGTTTAGGGGGAGCGTACGTGTGAGGGCGCGGGTTAGTGTGAGCGTACGGGTTAGGATTAGGGGACGGGTGAGGGGATGTCTTCGGGGAAGGGTTAGGGTTAGGGTTCGGGCTAGGGTTAGGGTTAGGGGACGGGGACGGTTTAGGGCTCAAGTGAGGGTACGACAATGGTTTAGGGGAAGCGTACGTGTGAGGGCACGGGTTAGTGTGAGCTTACGGGTTAGGTTTAGGGGACGGGTGAGGGGAAGGCTTCGGGGAAGTGTTAGGGTTAGGGTTCGGGCTAGGGTTAGGGTTAGGGGACAAGGACGGTTTAGGGTCCCGGTGAGGGTACGACAAAGGTTTAGGGGGAGCGTACGTGTGAGGGCATGGGTTAGTGTGAGCGTATGGGTTAGGATTAGGGGACGGGTCAGGGGAAGGCTTCGGGGAACGTTTAGGGATAGTTTCGGCTAGGGTTCGGGTTAGTGGACGGGGGCGGTTTAGAGTCCAGGTGAGTGTACGACAATGGTTTAGGGGGAGCGTACGTGTGAGGGCGCGGGGTAGTGTGAGCTTACGGATTAGTTTTAGGGGACGGGTGAAGCGAAGGCTTCGGGGAAGTGTTAGGGTTAGGGTTCGGGCTAGGGTTAGGTTTAGGGGACTGGGACGGTTTAGGGTCTAGGTGAGTGTACGACAACGGTTTAGGGGGAGCGTACATGTGAGGGCGCCGGTTAGTGTGAGCGTACGGGTTAGGATTAGGGGACAGGTTAGGGGAAGGCTTTGTTGAAGTGTTAGGGTTAGGGTTCGGGCTAGGGTTAGGGTTATGTGACGGGGACGGTTTATGGTCCAGGTGAGGGTACGACAACGGTTTAGGGGGAGCGTACGTGTGAGGGCGCGGGTTAGTGTGAGCGTACGGGTTAGGATTAGGGCAAGGGTGACGGGAAGGCTTCGGGGAAGGGTTAGGGTCAGGGTTCGGGCTAGGGTTAGGGTTTGGGGACAGGGACGGTTTAGGGTCCAGGTGAGGTTATGACAACGGTTTAGGGGGAGCGTACGTGTGAGGGCGCGGGTTAGTGTGAGCGTACGGGTTAGGATTAGGGGACGGGTGAGGGGAAGGCTTCCGGGAAGGGTTAGGGTTAGGGTTCGGGCTAGGGTTAGGGTTAGGGGACGGGGACAGTTTAGGGCCCAGGTGAGGGTACGACAATGGTTTATGGGGAGTGTACGTGTGAGGGTACGGGTTAGTGTGAGCTTACGGGTTAGGTTTAGGGGACGGGTGAGGGGAAGGCTTCGGGGAAGTGTTACGGTTAGGGTTCGGGCTAGGGTTAGGGTTAGGGGATGGGGACGGTTTCGAGTCCAGTTGAGGGTACGACAGCGGTTTAGGTGGAGCGTACGTGTGAGGGCGCGGGTTAGTGTGAGCGTTCGGGTTAGGATTAGGAGACGGGTGAGGGGAAGGCTTCGGGTAAGGGTTAAGGTTACGGTTCGGGCTAGGGTTAGGGTTAGGGGACGGGGACGGTTTCGGGTCCAGATGAATGTACGACATCGGTTTTGGGGCAGCGTACTTGTGAGGGCGCGGGTTAGTTTGAGCATACGGGTTAGGATTAGGGGACGGGTGAGGGGAAGGCTTCGGGGACGGGTTAGGGTTAGGGTTTGGGTAGGGTTAGTGTTAGGGGATGGGGACGGTTTAGGGTCCAGGTGAGGGTACCACAACGGTTTAGGGGCAGCGTACGTGTGAGCGGGCTGTTTAGTGTGAGCGTACGGGTTAGGATTAGGGGACGGGTGAGGGGAAGGCTTCAGGCAAGTGTTAGGGTTAGGATTCGGGCTAGGGTTAGGGTTAGGGGACGGGGACACTTTAGCGTCCAGGTGAGGGTACGACAACGGTTTAGGGGGAGCGTACGTGTTAGGGCGCGGGTTAGTGTGAGCGTACGGGCTAGCATTAGGGGACGGGTGAGGGGAAGGCTTCGGGGAAGGGTTAGGGTTAGGGTTCGGGCTAGGGTTAGGGTTAGGGGACGGGGACGGTTTAGGGTCCAGGTGAGGGTACAGAAACTGTTTAGGGGGAGCGTACGTGTGAGGGCGCGGGTAAGTGTGAGCGTACGGGTTAGGATTAGGGGACGGGTGAGGGGAAGGCTTCGGGGAAGGTTTAGGGTTAGGGTCTGGGCTAGGGTTAAGGTTAGGGGATGGGGACCGTTTAGGGTCCAGGTGTGGGTACGACAACGGTTTAGGGGCAGCGTACGTGTGAGCGGACTGGATAGTGTGAGCGTACGGGTTAGGATTAGGGGACGGGTGAGGGGAAGGCTTCGGGGAAGGGTTAGTGTTAGGGTTCGGGCTAGGGTTAGGGTTAGGGGACGGGGACGGTTTAGGGTCCAGGTGAGGGTACGACAACGGTTTAGGGGGAGCGTACGTGTGAAGACGTGGGTTAGTGTGAGCGTACGGGTTAGGATTAGGGGACGGGTGAGGGGAAGGTTTCAGGGAATGGTTCTGTTAAGGTTCGGGCTAGGGTTAGGGTTAGGGGATGGGGACGGTTTAGGGTCCAGGTGAGGGCACGATAATGGTTTAGGGGGAGCGTACGTGTGAGGGCACGGGTTAGTGTGAGCGTACAGGTTAGGATTAGGGGACGGGTTAGGGGAACCCTTTGGGGAAGGGTTAGGGTTAGGGTTCGGGCTAGGGTTAGGGTTAGGGGACGGGGACGGTTTAGGGTCCAGGTGAGGGTACGACAATGCTTTAGGTTGAGCGTACGTGTGAGGGCGCGGGTTAGTGTGAGCCTACTGGTTTGGATTAGGGGACGGGTGAGGGGAAGGCTTCGGGGAAGGGTTAGGGTTAGGGTTCGGGCTAGGGTTAGGGTTAGGGGACGGGGATGTATAGGGTCCAGGTGAGGGTACGACAACGGTTTAGGGGGAGCGTACGTGTGAGGCGCGGGTTAGTGTGAGCGTACGGGTTAGGATTAGGGGACGGGAGACGGGAAGGCTTCGGAGAAGGGTTAGTGTTATGTTTCGGGTAGGGTTAGGGTTAGGGGACGGGGACGGTTTAGGATCCAGATGAGGGAACGACAACGGTTTAGGGGTAGCATGCGTTTGAGGGCGCGGGTTAGTGTGAGCGTACGGGTTAGGATTAGGGGAAGGGTGAGGGGAAGGCTTCGGGGACGGGTTATGGTTAGGGTTTGGGTAGGGTTAGGGTTAAGGGATGGGGACGGTTTAGGGTCCAAGTGAGGGTACGACAACGGTTTAGGGGGAGCGTACGTGTGAGGGCGCGGGTTAGTGTGAGCGTACGGGATAGGATTAGGTCATGGGTGAGGGGAAGTTTTCGGGGAAGGGTTAAGGTTAGGGTTCGGGCTAGGGTTAGGTTTAGGGGATGGGGACGGTTTAGGGTCCAGGTGAGGGTACGACAACGGTTTAGGTGGAGCGTACGTGTGAGGGCACGGGTTTGTGTGAGCGTACGGGTTAGGATTAGGGGACAGGTGAGGGGAAGGCTTCGGGGAAGTGTTAGGGTTAGGGTTAGGGCTAGGGTTAGGGTTAGGCGACGGGGACGGTTTCGGGTCCAGTTGAGGGTACGACAGCGGTTTAGGGGTAGCGTACGTGTGAGGGCACGGGTTAGTGTGAGCGTATGGGTTAGGATTAGGGGACGGGTGAGGGGAAGGCTTCGGAAATGTTTTATGGATAGGGTTTGGGCTAGGGTTAGGGTTAGGGGACGGGGACGGTTTAGGGTCCAGGTGAGGGTACGACAACGGTTTAGGAGGAGCGTACGTGTGAGGGCGCGGGTTAGTGTGAGCGTACGGGTTAGGATTAGGCGACGGGTGAGAGGAAGACTTCGGGTAAGGGTTAGGGTTAGAGTTCGGGCTAGGGTTAGGGTTAGGGGACGGGGACAGTTTAGAGTCCAGGTGAGGGTACGACAATGGTTTAGGGGCAGCGTACGTGTGAGGGCACGGGTTAGTGTGAAAGGACAGGTTAGGATTAGGAGACGGGTGAGGAGAAGGCTTCGGGGAAGTGTGAGGGTTAGGGTTCAGGCTAGGGTTAGGATTAGGGGACGGGGACGGTTTAAGGTCCAGGTGAGGGTACGACAAAGGTTTAGGGGGAGCGTACGTGTGAGGGCGTGGGTTAGTGTGAGCGTACGGGTTAGGATTAGGGGACGGTTGAGGGGAAGGTTTCGGGGAAGAGTTAGAGTTAGCGTTTGGGCTAGGGTTAGGGGTAGGGGAAGGGGACGGTTTAGGGTCCAGGTGAGGGTACGTCAGCGGTTTAGGGGGAGCGTACGTGTGAGGGCGCGGGTTAGTGTGAGCGTACGGGTTAGGATTAGGGGACAGGTGAGGGGAAGGCTTTCGGGGAATGGTTAGGGATAGGGTTCGGGCTAGGGTTAGGGTTAGGGGACGGGGATGGTTTAGGGTCCAGGTGAGGGTACGACAACGGTTTAGCGGGAGCATACGTGTGAGGGCGCATGTTAGTGTGAGCGAACGGGTTAGGATTAGGGGACAGGTGAAGGGAAGGCTTCGGGGAAGGGTTAGGGATAGGGTTCTGGTTAGGTTTAGGGATAGGGGACGGGGACGGTTTAGGGTCCAGGTGAGGGTACGACAACGGTTTAGGGGGAGCGTATGTGTGAGGGCGCGGGTTAGTGTGAGCGTACGGGTTAGGATTAGGGGACGGGTTAGGGGAAGGCTTTGGGGAAAGGTTAGGGTTAGGGTTCTGGCTAGGGTTAGGTTTAGGGGATGGGGACGGTTTAGGGTCCAGGTGAGGGTATGACAACGCTATAGGGGGAGCGTACGTGTGATGGCGCGGGTTAGTGTGAGCGTACCGGTTAGGATTAGGGGACGGGTGAGGGGAAGGTTTCGGGGAAGTGTTAGGGTTAGGGTTCGGGCTAGGGTTAGGGTTAGGGGACGGGGACGGTTTAGAGTCCAGGTGAGTGTACGACAACGGTTTAGGGGGAGCGTACGGGTGAGGGCGTGGGTTAGTGTGAGCGTATGGGTTAGGATTAGGGTTCGGGTGAGGGGAAGGCTTCGGGGAAGTGTTAGGGTTAGGGTTCGGGCTAGGGTTAGGGTTAGGGGACCGGGACGGTTTAGGGTCCAGGTGAGGGTACGACAACGGTTTAGGGGGAGCGTACGTGTGAGGGCGCGGGTTAGTGTGAGCGTGCGGGTTAGGATTAGGGGACGGGTGACATGAAGGCTTCGGAGAAGGGTTAGTGTTATGTTTCGGGCTAGGGTTAGGGTTAGGGGACGGGGACGGTTTAGGGTCCACGTGAGGGTACGACAACGGTTTAGGAAGAGTGTACGTGTGAGGGCGTGGGTTAGTGTGAGCGTACGGGTTAGGATTAGGGGACGGGTGAGGGGAAGGCTTCGGGGAAGGTTTAGGGTTAGGGTCTGTGCTAGGGTTAAGATTAGGGGATGGGGACCATTTAGGGTCCAGGTGTGGGTACGACAACGGTTTAGGGGCAGCGTACTTGTGAGCGGAATGGATAGTGTGAGCGTACGGGTTAGGATTAGGGGACGGGTGAGGGGAAGGCTTCGGAGAAGGGTTAGGGTTAGGGTTCGGGCTAGGGTTAGGGTTAGGGGACGGGGACGGTTTAGGGTCCAGGTGAGGGTACGACAACGGTTTAGGGGGAGCGTTCGTGTGAAGATGTGGGTTAGTGTGAGCGTACGGGTTAGGATTAGCGGACGGATGAGGGGAAGGTTTCGGGGAATGGTTAGGGTTAAGGTTCGGGCTAGGGTTAGGGTTAGGGGATGGGGACGGTTTAGGGTCCAGGTGAGGGCACGATAATGGTTTAGGGGGAGCGTACGTGTGAGGGCGCGGGTTAGTGTGAGCGTACGGGTTAGGATTGGGGGACGGTTGAGGGGAAGGCTTCGGGGAAGGGTCATGGTTAGGGTTCAGGCTAGGGTTAGGGTTAGGGTTAGGGGACGGGGACGGTTTAGCGTCCAGGTGAGGGTACGACAACGGTTAGGGGGAGCGTACGTGTGAAGGCGCGGGTTAGTGTGAGCGTACGGGTTAGGATTAGGGGACGGGTGAGGGGAAGGCTTCGGAAAAGGGTTATGGATAGGGTTTGGGCTAGGGTTAGGGTTAGGGGACGGGGGCGGTTTAGGGTCCAGGTGAGTGTACGACAACGGTTTAGGGGGAGCGTACGTGTGCGGGCGCCGGTTAGTGTGAGCGTACGGGTTAGGATTAGGGGACAGGTTAGGGGAAGGCTTTGTTGAAGGGTTAGGGTTAGGGTTCGGGCTAGGGTTAAGGTTAGGTGACGGGGACGGTTTAGGGTCCAGGTGAGGGTACGACAAAGGTTTACGGGGAGCGTACGTGTGAGGGCGCGGGTTAGTGTGAGCGTACGGGTTAGGATTAGGGGACAGGTTACGGGAAGGCTTCGGCGACGGGTTAGGGTTAGGGTTTGGGTAGGGTTAGTGTTAGGGGATGGGGACGGTTTAGGGTCCAGGTGAGGGTACCACAACGGTTTACGGGCAACGTACGTGTGAGCGGGCTGTTTAGTGTGAGCGTACGGTTTAGGATTAGGGGACGGGTGAGGGGAAGGCTTCGGGCAAGGGTTAGGGTTAGGGTTCGGGCTAGGGTTAGGGTTAGGGTACGGGGACGGTTTAGGGTCCAGGTGAGGGTACAAAAACGGTGTAGGGGGAGCGTACGTGTGAGGGCGCGGGTTAGTGTGAGCGTAAGGGTTAGGATTAGGGGACGGGTGACGGGAAGCCTTCGGGGAAGGTTTAGGGTTAGGGTCTGGGCTAGGGTTAAGATTAGGGGATGGGGACCGTTTAGGGTCCAGGTGTGGGTACGACAACGGTTTAGGGGCAGCGTACGTGTGAGCGGAATGGATAGTGTGAGCGTACGGGTTAGTTTTAGGGGAAGGGTGAAGCGAAGGCTTCGGGGAAGGGTTAGGGTTAGGGTTCGGGCTAGGGTTAGGTTTAGGGGACGGGGACGGTTTAGGGTCCAGGTGAGTGTACGACAACGGTTTAGGGGGAGCGTACGTGTGAGGGCGCCGGTTAGTGTGAGCGTACGGGTTAGGATTAGGGGACAGGTTAGGGGAAGGCTTTGTTGAAGGGTTAGGGTTAGGGTTCGGGCTAGGGTTAAGGTTAGGTGACGGGGACGGTTTAGGGTCCAGGTGAGGGTACGACAAAGGTTTACGGGGAGCGTACGTGTGAGGGCGCGGGTTAGTGTGAGCGTACGGTTTAGGATTAGGGGACGGGTGACGGGAAGGCTTCGGGGAAGGGTTAGGGTTAGGGTTCGGACTAGGGTTAGGGTTTGGGGACGGGAACGGTTTAGGGTCCAGGTGAGGGTACGACAACGGTTTAGGGGGAGCGTACGTGTGAGGGCGCGGGTTAGTGTGAGCGTACGGGTTAGGATTAGGGGATGGGTGAGGGGAAGGCTTCGGGGAAGGGTTAGGGTTAGGGTTCGGGCTAGGGTTAGGGTTAGGGGACGGGGACGGTTTAGGGCCCAGGTGAGGGTACGACAATGGTTTAGAGGGAGCGTACGTGTGAGGGCACGGGTTAGTGTGAGCTTACGGGTTAGGATTAGGGGACGGGTGAGGGAAAGGCTTCGGGGAAGTGTTAGGGTTAGGGTTCGGGCTAGGGTTAGGGTTAGGGGACGGGGACGGTTTCGGGTCCAGATGAAGGTACGACAGCGGTTTAGGGGTAGCGTACGTGTGACGGCGCGGGTTAGTTTGAGCGTACAGGTTAGGATTAGGGGACGGGTGAGGGGAAGGCTTCGGGGACGGGTTAGGGTTAGGGTTTGGGTAGGGTTAGTGTTAGGGGATGGGGACGGTTTAGGGTCCAGGTGAGGGTACCACAACGGTTTAGGGGCAGCGTACGTGTGAGCGGGCTGTTTAGTGTGAGCGTACGGGTTAGGATTAGGGGACGGGTGAGGGGAAGGCTTCGGGTAACGGTAAGGGTTAGGGTTCGGGCTAGGGTTAGGGTTAGGGGACGGGGACGGTTTAGGGTCCAGGTGAGGGTACGAAAACGGTTTAGGGGGAGCCTACGTGTGAGGGCGCGGGTAAGTGTGAGCGTACGGGTTAGGATTAGGGGACGGGTGAGGGGAAGGCTTCGGGGAAGGGTTAGGGTTAGGGTTCGGGCTAGGGTTAGGGTTAGGGGACGGGGACGGTTTAGGGTCCAGGTGAGGGTACGACATCGGTTTAGGGGGAGCGTACGTGTGAGGGCACGGGTTAGTTTGAGCGTACGGGTTAGGATTAGGGGACGGGTGAGGGGAAGGCTTCGGGGACGGGTTAGGGTTAGGGTTTGGGTAGGGTTAGTGTTAGGGGATGGGGACGGTTTAGGGTCCAGGTGAGGGTACCACAACGGTTTAGGGGCAGCGTACGTGTGAGCGGGCTGTTTAGTGTGAGTGTACGGCTTAGGATTAGGGGACGAGTGAGGGGAAGGCTTCGGGGAAGGGTTAGGGTTAGGGTTCGGGCTAGGGTTAGGGTTAGGGGACGGGGACGGTTTAGGGTCCAGGTGAGGGTACGACAGTGGTTGAGGGGGAGCGTACGTGTGAAGGCGTGGGTTAGTGTGAGCGTACGGGTTAGGATTAGGGGACGGGTGAGGGGAAGGCTTCGGGGAAGGGTTAGGGTTAGGGTTCGGGCTAGGGTTAGGGTTAGGGGACAGGGACGGTTTAGGGTCCCGGTGAGGGTACGACAAAGTTTTAGGGGGAGCGTACGTGTGAGGGCATGGGTTAGTGTGAGCGTACGGGTTAGGATTAGGGGACGGGTGACATGAAGGCTTCGGAGAAGGGTTAGTGTTATGTTTCGGGCTAGGGTTAGGGTTAGGGGACGGGGACGGTTTAGGATCCAGATGAGGGAACGACAACGGTTTAGGGGGAGTGTACGTGTGAGGGCGCGGGTTAGTGTGAGCGTACGGGTTAGGATTAGGGGACGGGTGGGTGAAGGCTTCAGGGAAGGATTAGGGTTAGGCTTCGGGTTAGGGTTAGGGTTAGGGGATGGGGACGGTTTAGGGTCCATGTGAGGGTACGACAACGGTTTAGGGGCAGCGTACGTGTGAGGGCGTGTGTTAGTGTGAGCGTACGGCTTAGGATTAGGGGACGAGTGAGGGGAAGGCTTCGGGGAAGGGTTAGGGTTAGGGTTCGGGCTAGGGTTAGGGTTACGGGACGGGGACGGTTTAGGGTCCAGGTGAGTGTACGACAACGGTTTAGGGGGAGCGTACGTGTGAGGGCGTGGGTTAGTGTGAGCGTACGGGTTAGGATTAGGGGACGGGTTATGGGAACCCTTTGGGGAAGGGTTAGGGTTAGGGTTCGGGCTAGGGTTAGGGTTAGGGGACGGGGACGGTTTAGGGTCCAGGTGAGGGTACGACAGTGGTTTAGGGGGAGCGTACGTGTGAGGGCGTGGGTTAGTGTGAGCGTATGGGTTAGGATTAGGGGATGGGTGAGGGGAAGGCTTCGGGGAAGGGTTAGGGTTAGGGTTCGGGCTAGGGTTAGGGTTAGGGGACAGGGACGGTTTAGGATCCAGATGAGGGAACGACAACGGTTTAGGGGGAGTGTACGTGTGAGGGCGCGGGTTAGTGTGAGCGTACGGGTTAGGATTAGGGGACGGGTGGGTGAAGGCTTCAGGGAAGGATTAGGGTTAGGCTTCGGGTTAGGGTTAGGGTTAGGGGATGGGGACGGTTTAGGGTCCATGTGAGGGTAGGACAACGGTTTAGGGGCAGCGTACGTGTGAGGGCGTGGGTTAGTGTGAGCGTACGGCTTAGGATTAGGGGACGAGTGAGGGGAAGGCTTCGGGGAAGGGTTAGGGTTAGGGTTCGGGCTAGGGTTAGGGTTACGGGACGGGGACGGTTTAGGGTCCAGGTGAGTGTACGACAACGGTTTAGGGGGAGCGTACGTGTGAGGGCGTGGGTTAGTGTGAGCGTACGGGTTAGGATTAGGGGACGGGTTATGGGAACCCTTTGGGGAAGGGTTAGGGTTAGGGTTAGGTTTCGGGCTAGGGTTAGGGTTAGGGGACGGGGACGGTTTAGGGTCCAGGTGAGGGTACGACAGTGGTTTAGGGGGAGCGTACGTGTGAGGGCGTGGGTTAGTGTGAGCTTATGGGTTAGGATTAGGGGACGGGTGAGGGGAAGGCTTCGGGGAAGGGTTAGGGTTAGGGTTCGGGCTAGGGTTAGGGTTAGGGGACAGGGACGGTTTAGGGTCCCAGTGAGGGTACGACAAAGGTTTAGGGGGAGCGTACGTGTGAGGGCATGGGTTAGTGTGAGCGTACGGGTTAGGATTAGGGGATGGGTCAGGGGAAGGCTTCGGGGAACGGTTAGGGATAGGGTTCGGGCTAGGGTTCGGGTTAGGGGTCGGGGGCGGTTTAGGGTCCAGGTAAGTGTACGACAATGCTTTAGGGGGAGCGTACGTGTGAGGGCGCGGGTTAGTGTGAGCGTACGGGTTAGGATTAGGGGACGGGTGACGGGAAGGCTTCGGGGAAGGGTTAGGGTTACGGTTCGGGCTAGGGTTAGGGTTTGGGGACGGGGACGGTTTCAGGTCCAGATGAAGGTAAGACATCGGTTTAGGGGGAGCATACGTGTGAGGGCGCGGGTTAGTTTGAGCGTAAGGGTTAGGATTAGGGGACGGGTGAGGGGAAGGCTTCGGGGACGGGTTAGGGTTAGGGTTTGGGTAGGGTTAGTGTTAGGGGATGGGGACGGTTTAGGGTCCAGGTGAGGGTACCACAACGGTTTAGGGACAGCGTACGTGTGAGTGGGCTGTTTAGTGTGAGCGTACGGGTTAGGATTAGGGGACGGGTGAGGGGAAGGCTTCGGGCAAGGGCTAGGGTTAGGGTTCTGGCTAGGGTTAGGGTTAGGGTACGGGGACACTTTAGGGTCCAGGTGAGGGTACGACAACGGTTTAGGGGGAGCGTACGTGTTAGGGCGCGGGTTAGTGTGAGCGTACGGGCTAGCATTAGGGGACGGGTGAGGGGAAGGCTTTGTTGAAGGGTTAGGGTTAGGGTTCGGGCTAGGGTTAGGGTTATGTGGCGGGGACGGTTTATGGTCCAGGTGAGGGTACGACAACGGTTTAGGGGGAGCGTACGTGTGAGGGCGCGGGTTAGTGTGAGCGTACGGGTTAGGATTAGGGCACGCGTGACGGGAAGGCTTCGGGGAAGGGTTAGGGTCAGGGTTCGGGCTAGGGTTAGGGTTTGGGGACGGGGACGGTTTAGGGTCCAGGTGAGGGTATGACAACGGTTTAGGGAGAGCGTACGTGTGAGGGCGCGGGTTAGTGTGAGCGTACGGGTTAGGATTAGGGGACGGGTGAGGGGAAGGCTTCCGGGAAGGGTTAGGGTTAGGGTTCGGGCTAGGGTTAGGGTTAGGGGACGGGGACGGTTTAGGGCCCAGGTGAGGGTATGACAATGGTTTATGGGGAGCGTACGTGTGAGGGTACGGGTTAGTGTGAGCTTACGGGTTAGGTTTAGGGGACGGGTGAGGGGAAGGCTTCGGGGAAGTGTTAGGGTTAGGGTTCGGGCTAGGGTTAGGTTTAGGGGATGGGGACGGTTTCGAGTCCAGTTGAGGGTACGACAGCGGTTTAGGTGGAGCATACGTGTGAGGGCGTGGGTTAGTGTGAGCGTTCGGGTTAGGATTAGGAGACGGGTGAGGGGAAGGCTTCGGGTAAGGGTTAAGGTTATGGTTCGGGCTAGGGTTAGTTTTAGGGGACGGGGACGGATTCGGGTCCAGATGAATGTACGACATCGGTTTAGGGGGAGCGTACGTGTGAGGGCGCGGGTTAGTTTGAGCGTACGGGTTAGGATTAGGGGACGGGTGAGGGGAAGACTTCGGGGACGGGTTAGGGTTAGGGTTTGGGTAGGGTTAGTGTTAGGGGATGGGGACGGTTTAGGGTCCAGGTGAGGGGACCACAACGGTTTAGGGGCAGCGTACGTGTGAGCGGGCTGTTTAGTGTGAGCGTACGGGTTAGGATTAGGGGACGGGTGAGGGGAAGGCTTCAGGCAAGTGTTAGGGTTAGGATTCGGGCTAGGGTTAGGGTTAGGGGACGGGGACACTTTAGGGTCCAGGTGAGGGTACCACAACGGTTTAGGGGGAGCGTACGTGTTAGGGCGCGGGTTAGTGTGAGCGTACGGGCTAGCATTAGGGGACGGGTGAGGGCAAGGCTTCGGGGAAGGGTTAGGGTTAGGGTTCGGGCTAGGGTTAGGGTTAGTGGACGGGGACGGTTTAGGGTCCAGGTGAGGGTACAAAAACTGTTTAGGGGGAGCGTACGTGTGAGGGCGCGGGTAAGTGTGAGCGTACGGTTTAGGATTAGGGGACGGGTGAGGGGAAGGCTTCGGGGAAGATTTACGGTTAGGGTCTGGGCTAGGGTTAAGGTTAGGGGATGGGGACCGTTTAGGGTCCAGGTGTGGGTACGACAACGGTTTAGGGGCAGCGTACGTGTGAGCAGACTGGATAGTGTGAGCGTACGGGTTAGGATTAGGGGACGGGTGAGGGAAAGGCTTCGGGGAAGGGTTAGGGTTAGGGTTCGGGCTAGGGTTAGGGTTAGGGGACGGGGACGGTTTAGGGTCCAGGTGAGGGTACGACAACGGTTTAGGGGGAGCGTACGTGTGAGGGCGCGGGTTAGTGTGAGCGTACGGGTTAGGATTAGGGGACGGGTGAGGGGAAGGTTTCAGGGAATGGTTAGGGTTAAGGTTCGGGCTAGGGTTAGGGTTAGGGGATGGGGACGGTTTAGGGTCCAGGTGAGGGCACGATAATGGTTTAGGGGGAGCGTACGTGTGAGGGCGCGGGTTAGTGTGAGCGTACAGGTTAGGATTAGGGGACGGGTTAGGGGAATCCTTTGGGGAAGGGTTAGGGTTAGGGTTCGGGCTAGGGTTAGGGTTAGGGGACGGGGACGGTTTAGGGTCCAGGTGAGGGTACGACAATGCTTTAGGTTGAGCGTACGTGTGAGGGCGCGGGTTAGTGTGAGCCTACTGGTTTGGATTAGGGGACGGGTGAGGGGAAGGCTTCGGGGAAGGGTTACGGTTAGGGTTCGGGCTAGGGTTAGGGTTAGGGGACGGGGATGTATAGGGTCCAGGTGAGGGTACGACAACGGTTTAGGGGGAGCGTACGTGTGAGGCGCGGGTTAGTGTGAGCGTACGGGTTAGGATTAGGGGACAGGTGAGGGGAAGGCTTCAGGGAAGTGTTAGGGTTAGGATTAGGGCTAGGGTTAGGGTTAGGCGACGGGGACGGTTTCGGGTCCAGTTGAGGGTACGACAGTGGTTTAGGGGTAGCGTACGTGTGAGGGCGCGGGTTAGTGTGAGCGTATGGGTTAGGATTAGGGGACGGGTGAGGGGAAGGCTTCGGAAAAGTTTTATGGATAGGGTTTAGGCTAGGGTTAGGGTTAGGGAACGGGGACGGTTTAGGGTCCAGGTGAGGGTACGACAACGGTTTAGGAGGAGCGTACGTGTGAGGGCGCGGGTTAGTGTGAGCGTACGGGTTAGGATTAGAGGACGGGTGAGAGGAAGACTTCGGGGAAGGGTTAGAGTTAGGGTTCGGGCTAGGGTTAGGGTTAGGGGACGGGGACAGTTTAGAGTCCAGGTGAAGGTACGACAATGGTTTAGGGGCAGCGTACGTGTGAGGGCGCGGGTTAGTGTGAAAGGACAGGTTAGGATTAGGGGACGGGTGAGGAGAAGGCTTCGGGGAAGTGTGAGGGTTAGGGTTCAGGCTAGGGTTAGGGTTAGGGGACGGGGACGTTTTAAGGTCCAGGTGAGGGTACGACAACAGTTTAGGGGGAGCGTACGTGTGAGGGCGTGGGTTAGTGTGAGCGTACGGGTTAGGATTAGGGGACGGTTGAGGGGAAGGTTTCGTGGAAGAGTTAGGGTTAGCGTTTGGGCTAGGGTTAGGGGTAGTGGAAGGGGACGGTTTAGGGTCCAGGTGAGGGTACGTAAGCGGTTTAGGGGGAGCGTACGTGTGAGACAGCGGGTTAGTGTGAGCGAACGGGTTAGGATTAGGGGACGGGTGACATGAAGGCTTCGGAGAAGGGTTAGTGTTATGTTTCGGGCTAGGGTTAGGGTTAGGGGACGGGGACGGTTTAGGATCCAGATGAGGGAACGACAACGTTTTAGGGGTAGTGTACGTGTGAGGGCGCGGGTTAGTGTGAGCGTACGGGTTAGGATTAGGGGACGGGTGGGTGAAGGCTTCGGGGAAGGATTAGGGTTAGGGTTCGGGCTAGGGTTAGGGTTAGGGGATGGGGACGGTTTAGGGTCCATGTGAGGGTACGACAACGGTTTAGGGGCAGCGTACGTGTGAGGGCGTGGATTAGTGTGAGCGTACGGCTTAGGATTAGGGGACGGGTGAGGGGAAGGCTTCGGGGAAGTGTTAGGTTCAGGGTTCGGGCTAGGGTTAGGGTTACGGGACGGGGACGGTTTCGGGTCCAGTTGAGGGTACGACAGCGGTTTGGGGGAGCGTACGCGTGAGGGCGCGGGTTAGTGTGAGCGTACGGGTTAGGATTAGGGGATGGTTTAGGGGAACCCCTTGGGGAAGCGTTAGGGTTAGGGTTCGGGCTAGGGTTAGGGTTAGGGGACGGGGATGGTTCAGGGTCCAGGTGAGGGTACGACAACGGTTTAGCGGGAGCGTACGTTTGAGGCCGCGGGTTAGTGTGAGCGTACGGGTTAGGATTAGGGGATGGGTGACGGGAAGGCTTCGGGGAAGGGTTAGGGTTAGGGTTCGGGCTAGGGTTAGGATTAGGGGACGAGGACGGTTTAGGGTCCCGGTGAGGGTATGACAACGGTTTAGGGGGAGCGTACGTGTGAGGGCATGGGTTAGTGTGAGCGTACGGGTTAGGATTAGGGCACGGGTCAGGGGAAGGCTTCGGGGAACGGTTAGGGTTAGGGTTCGGGCTAGGGTTAGGTTTAGGGGACGCGGATGGTTTAGGGTCCAGGTGAGGGTACGACAACGGTTTAGGGGGAGCGTACGTGTGAGGGCGCGGGTTAGTGTGAGCGTACGGGTTAGGATTAGGGGACAGGTTAGGGGAAGGCTTTGGGGGAGGGTTAGGGTTAGGGTTCGGGCTAGGGTTAGGGTTAGGTGACGGGGACGGTTTAGGGTCCAGGTGAGGGTACGACAACGGTTTAGGGGGAGCGTACGTGTGAGGGCGTGGGTTAGTGTGAGCGTACGGGTTAGGATTAGGGGACGGGTGACGGGAAGGCTTCGGGGAAGGGTTAGGGTTAGGGTTCGGGCTAGGGTTAGGGTTAGGGGACGGGGACGGTTTCGGGTCCAGATGAGTGTACGACAGCGGTTTAGGGGGAGCGTACGTGTGAGGGCGTGGGTTAGTGTGAGCGTACGGGTTAGGATTAGGGGACGGGTGACGGGAAGGCTTCGGTGAAGGGTTAGGGTTAGGGTTCGGGCTAGGGTTAGGGTTAGGGGACGGGGACGGTTTAGGGTCCAGGTGAGGGTACGACAACGGTTTAGGGGGAGCGTACGTGCGAGGGCTTGGGTTAGTGTGAGCGTACGGGTTAGGATTAGGGGACGGGTGAGGGGAAGGCTTCGGGGAAGGGTTAGGGTTAGGGTTCGGGCTAGGGTTAGGGTTAGAGGACGGGGACGGTTTAGGGCGCAGGTGAGGGTACGACAATGGTTTAGGGGGAGCGTACGTGTGAGGGCACGGGTTAGTGTGAGCTTACGGGTTATGATTAGGAGACGGGTGAGGGGAAGGCTTCGGGGAAGTGTTAGGGTTAGGTTTCGGGCTAGGGTTAGGGTTAGGGGACGGGGACGGTTTCTGGTCCAGTTGAGGGTACGACAGCGGTTTAGGTGGAGCGTACGTGTGAGGGCGCGGGTTAGTGTGAGCGTTCGGGTTAGGATTAGGAGACGGGTGAGGGGAAGGTTTCGGGGAAGGGTTAGGGTTAGGGTTCGGGCTAGGGTTAGGGTTAAGGGACGGGGACGGTTTCGAGTCCAGATGAGGGTACGACAGCGGTTTAGGGGGAGCATACGTGTGAGGGCGCGGGTTAGTGTGAACGTACGGGTTAGGATTAGGGGATGGGTGAGGGGAAGGCTTCAGGGAAGTGTTAGGGATAGGGTTCGGGCTAGGGTTAGGGTTAGGGGACGGGGACGGTTTAGGGTCCAGGTGAGGGTAAGACAACGGTTTAGGGGTAGCGTACGTGTGAGGGCACGGGTTAGTGTGAGCGTACGGGTTAGGATTAGGGGACAGGTTAGGGGAAGGCTTCGGGGAAGGTTTAGGGTTAGGGTCTGGGCTAGGGTTAAGATTAGGGGATGGGGACCGTTTAGGGTCCAGGTGTGGGTACGACAACGGTTTAGGGGCAGCGTACTTGTGAGCGGAATGGATAGTGTGAGCGTACGGGTTAGGATTAGGGGACGGGTGAGGGGAAGGCTTCGGAGAAGGGTTAGGGTTTGGGTTCGGGCTAGGGTTAGGGTTAGGGGACGGGGACGGTTTAGGGTCCAGGTGAGGGCACGATAATGGTTTAGGGGGAGCGTACGTGTGAGGGCGCGGGTTACTGTGAGCGTACGGGTTAGGATTAGGGGATGGGTGAGGGGATGTCTTCGGGGAAGGGTTAGGGTTAGGGTTCGGGATAGGGTTAGGGTTAGGGGACGGGGATGGTTTAGGTTCCAGGTGAGGGTACGACAATGGTTTAGGGGGAGCGTACGTGTGAGGGCGCGGGTTAGTGTCAGCGTACGGGTTAGGATTGGGGGACGGTTGAGGGGAAGTCTTCGGGGAAGGGTCAGGGTTAGGGTTCAGGCTAGGGTTAGGGTTAGGGTTAGGGGACAGGGACGGTTTAGCGTCCAGGTGAGGGTACGACAACGGTTAGGGGGAGCGTACGTGTGAAGGCGCGGGTTAGTGTGAGCGTACGGGTTAGGATTAGGGGACGGGTGAGGGGAAGGCTGCGGGGAAGGTTTAGGGTTAGGGTTCGGGCTAGGGTTAGGGTTAGGGGACGGGGACGTTTTAGGGTCCAGGTGAGGTTACGACAACGGTTTAGGGGGAGCGTAAGTGTGAGGGCGCGGGTTAGTGTGAGCGTACGGGTTAGGATTAGGGGACGGGTGAGGGGAAGGCTTCGGAAAAGGGTTATGGATAGGGTTTGGGCTAGGGTTAGGGTTAGGGGACGGGGACGGTTTAGGGCCCAGGTGAGGTACGACAATGGTTTAGGGGGAGCGTACATGTGAGGGCACGGGTTAGTGTGAGCTTACGGGTTAGGATTAGGGGCCGGGTGAGGGAAAGGCTTCGGGGAAGTGTTAGGGTTAGGTTTCGGGCTAGGGTTAGGGTTAGGGGACGGGGACGGTTTCGGGTCCAGTTGAGGGTGCGACAGCGGTTTAGGTGGAGCGTACGTGTGAGGGCGCGGGTTAGTGTGAGCGTTCGGGTTAGGATTAGGAGACGGGTGAGGGGAAGGTTCGGGGAAGGGTTAATGTTAGGGTTCGGGCTAGGGTTAGGGTTAGGGGACGGGGACGGTTTCGGGTCCAGATGAAGGTACGACAGCGGTTTAGGGGTAGCGTACGTGTGACGGTGCGGGTTAGTTTGAGCGTACGGGTTAGGATTAGGGGACGGGTGAGGGGAAGGCTTCGGGGACGGGTTAGGGTTAGGGTTTGGGTAGGGTTAGTGTTAGGGGATGGGGACGGTTTAGGGTCCAGGTGAGGGTACCACAACGGTTTAGGGGCAGCGTACGTGTGAGCGGACTGTTTAGTGTGAGCGTACGGGTTAGGATTAGGGGACGGGTGAGGGGAAGGCTTCGGGCAACGGTTAGGGTTAGGGTTCGGGCTAGGGTTAGGGTGAGGGGACGGGGACGGTTTAGGGTCCAGGTGAGGGTACGACAACGGTTTAGGTGGAGCGTACGTGTGAGGGCGCGGGTAAGTGTGAGCGTACGTGTTAGGATTAGGGGACGTGTGAGGGGAAGGCTTCGGGAAAGGTTTAGGGTTAGGGTCTGGGCTAGGGTTTAGGTTAGGGGATGGGGACCGTTTAGGGTCCAGGTGTGGGTACGACAACGGTTTAGGGGTAGCGTACGTGTGAGCGGAATGGATAGTGTGAGCGTACGGGTTAGGATTAGGGGACGGGTGAGGGGAAGGCTTCGGGGAAGGGTTAGGGTTAGGGTTCGGGCTAGGGTTAGGGTTAGGGGACGGGGACGGTTTAGGGTCCAGGTGAGGGTACGACAACGGTTTAGGGGGAGCGTACGTGTGAAGACGTGGGTTAGTGTGAGCGTACGGGTTAGGATTAGGGGATGGGTGAGGGGATGTCTTCGGGGAAGGGTTAGGGTTAGGGTTCGGGCTAGGGTTAGGGTTAGGGGACGGGGATGGTTTAGGGTCCAGGTGAGGGTACGACAATGGTTTAGGGGGAGCGTATGTGTGAGGGCGCGGGTTAGTGTCAGCGTACGGGTTAGGATTGGGGGACGGTTGAGGGGAAGGCTTCGGGGAAGTGTCAGGGTTAGGGTTCGGGCTAGGGTTAGAGTTAGGGTTAGGGGACGGGGACGGTTTAGCGTCCAGGTGAGGGTACGACAACGGTTAGGGGGAGCGTACGTGTGAAGGCGCGGGTTAGTGTGAGCGTACGGGTTAGGATTAGGGGACGGGTGAGGGGAAGGCTTCGGGGAAGATTTAGGGTTAGGGTTCGGGCTAGGGGTAGGGTTAGGGGACGGGGACGGTTTAGGGTCCAGGTGAGGTTACGACAACGGTTTAGGGGGAGCGTAAGTGTGAGGGCGCGGGTTAGTGTGAACGTACGGGTTAGGATTAGGGGACGGGTGAGGGGAAGGCTTCGGAAAAGGGTTATGGATAGGTTTTGGGCTAGGGTTAGGGTTAGGGGACGGGGGCGGTTTAGGGTCCAGGTGAGTGTACGACAACGGTTTAGGGGGAGCGTACGTGTGAGGGCACGTGGTAGTGTGAGCTTACGGGTTAATTTTAGGAGACGGGTGAAGCGAAGGCTTCGGGGAAGTGTTAGGGTTAGGGTTCGGGCTAGGGTTAGGTTTAGGGGACGGGAACGGTTTAGGGTCCAGGTGAGTGTACGACAACGGTTTAGGGGGAGCGTACGTGTGCGGGCGCCGGTTAGTGTGAGCGTACAGGTTAGGATTAGGGGACAGGTTAGGGGAAGGCTTTGTTGAAGAGTTAGGGTTAGGGTTCGGGCTAGGGTTAAGGTTAGGTGACGGGGACGGTTTAGGGTTCAGGTAAGGGTATGACAACGGTTTAGGGGGAGCGTACGTGTGAGGGCGCGGGTTAGTGTGAGCGTACGGGTTAGGATTAGGGGACGGGTGACGGGAAGGCTTCGGGGAAGGTTTAGGGTTAGGGTTCGGGCTAGGGTTAGGGTTTGGGGACGGGGACAGTTTAGGGTCCAGGTGAGGGTACGACAACGGTTTAGGGGGAGCGTACGTGTGAGGGCGCGGGTTAGTGTGAGCGTACGGGTTAGGATTAGGGGACGGGTGAGGGGAAGGCTTCGGGGAAGGGTTAGGGTTAGGGTTCGGGCTAGGGTTAGGGTTAGGGGTCGGGGACGGTTTAGGGCCCAGGTGAGGGTACGACAATGGTTTAGGGGGAGCATACATGTGAGGGCACGGGTTAGTGTGAGCTTACGGGTTAGGATTAGGGGACGGGTGAGGGAAAGGCTTCGGGGAAGTGTTAGGGTTAGGTTTCGGGCTAGGGTTAGGGTTAGGGGACGGGGACGGTTTCGGGTCCAGTTGAGGGTACGACAGCGGTTTAGGTGGAGCGTACGTGTGAGGGCGCGGGTTAGTGTGAGCGTTCGGGTTAGGATTAGGAGACGGGTTAGGGGAAGGCTTCGGGGAAGGGTTAAGGTTAGGGTTCGGGCTAGGGTTAGGGTTAGGGGACGGGGACGGTTTCGGGTCCAGATGAAGGTACGACAGCGGTTTAGGGGTAGCGTACGTGTGACGGCGCGGGTTAGTTTGAGCGTACGGGTTAGGATTAGGGGACGGGTGATGGGAAGGCTTCGGGGACGGGTTAGGGTTAGGGTTTGGGTAGGGTTAGTGTTAGGGGATGGGGACGGTTTAGGGTCCCAGTGAGGGTACGACAACGGTTTAGGGGGAGCGTACGTGTGAAGACGTGGGTTAGTGTGAGCGTACGGGTTAGGATTAGCGGACGGGTGAGGGGAAGGTTTCGGGGAATGGTTAGGGTTAAGGTTCGGGCTAGGGTTAGGGTTAGGGGATGGGGACGGTTTAGGGTCCAGGTGAGGGCACGATAATGATTTAGGGGGAGCGTACGTGTGAGGGCGCGGGTTAGTGTGAGCGTACGGGTTAGGATTAGGGGATGGGTGAGGGGATGTCTTCGGGGAAGGGTTAGGGTTAGGGTTCGGGCTAGGGTTAGGGTTAGGGGACGGGGATGGTTTAGGTTCCAGGTGAGGATACGACAATGGTTTAGGGGGAGCGTACGTGTGAGGGCGCGGGTTAGTGTCAGCGTACGGGTTAGGATTGGGGGACGGTTGAGGGGAAGGCTTCGGGGAAGGGTTAGGGTTAGGGTTCGGGCTAGGGTTAGGGTTAGGGTTAGGGGACGGGGACGGTTTAGCGTCCAGGTGAGGGTACGACAACGGTTTAGGGGGAGCGTACGTGTGAGGGCTTCGGTTAGTGTGAGCGTACGGGTTAGGATTAGGGGACGGGTGAGGGGAAGGCTTCGGGGAAGGGTTAGGGTTAGGGTTCGGGCTAGGGTTAGGGTTAGAGGACGGGGACGGTTTAGGGCCCAGGTGAGGGTACGACAATGGTTTAGGGGGAGCGTACGTGTGAGGGCACGGGTTAGTGTGAGCTTACGGGTTATGATTAGGAGACGGGTGAGGGGAAGGCTTCGGGGAAGTGTTAGGGTTAGGTTTTGGGCTAGGGTTAGGGTTAGGGGACGGGGACGGTTTCGGGTCCAGTTGAGGGTACGACAGCGGTTTAGGTGGAGCGTACGTGGGAGGGCGCGGGTTAGTGTGAGCTTTCGGGTTAGGATTAGGAGACGGGTGAGGGGAAGGCTTCGGGGAAGGGTTAGGGTTAGGGTTCGGGCTAGGGTTAGGGTTAAGGGACGGGGACGGTTTCGGGTCCAGATGAGGGTACGACAGCGGTTTAGGGGGAGCATACGTGTGAGGGCGCGGGTTAGTGTGAACGTACGGGTTAGGATTAGGGGACGGGTGAGGGGAAGGCTTCAGGGAAGTGTTAGGGATAGGGTTCGGGCTAGGGTTAGGGTTAAGGGACGGGGACGGTTTAGGGTCCAGGTGAGGGTAAGACAACGGTTTAGGGGTAGCGTACGTGTGAGGGCACGGGTTAGTGTGAGCGTACGGGTTAGGATTAGGGGACAGGTTACGGGAAGGCTTCGGGGACGGGTTAGGGTTAGGGTTTGGGTAGGGGTAGTGTTAGGGGATGGGGACGGTTTAGGGTCCAGGTGAGGGTACCACAACGATTTACGGGCAGCGTACGTGTGAGCGGGCTGTTTAGTGTGAGCGTACGGTTTAGGATTAGGGGACGGGTGAGGGGAAGGCTTCGGGCAAGGGTTAGGGTTAGGGTTCGGGCTAGGGTTAGGGTTAGGGGACGGGGACGGTTTAGGGTCCAGGTGAGGGTATGACAACGGTTTAGGGGCACCGTACGTGTGAGGGCGCGGGTTAGTGTGAGCGTACGGGTTAGGATTAGGGGACTGGTGAAGGGAAGGCTTCGGGGAAGGGTTAGGGTGAGGGTTCGGGCTAGGGTTCGGATTGGGGACGGGGACGATTTAGGGTCCAGTGAGGGTACGACAACTGTTTAGGGGGAGCGTACGTGTGAAGACGTGGGTTAGTGTGAGCGTACAGGTTATGATTAGGGAATGGGTGAGGGGAAGGCTTCGGGGACGGGTTAGGGTTAGTGTTCGGGCTAGGGTTAGGGTTAGAGGACTGGGACGGTTTAGGGTCCAGGTGAGGGTACGACAACGGTTTAGGGGGATCGTACGTGTGAGGGCGCGGGTTAGTGTGAGCGTACGGGTTAGGATTAGGGGACGGGTGAGGGGAAGCCTTCGGGGAAGTGTTAGGGTTAGGGTTTGGTCTAGGGTTAGGGTTAGGGGATGGGGACGGTTGAGGGTCAAGGTGAGGGTACCAAAAAGGTTTAGGTGGAGCGTACGTGTGAGGGCATGGGTTAGTTTGAGCGTACAGGTTAGGATTAGGGGATGGGTGAGGGGAAGGCTTCGGGGACGGGTTAGGGTTAGGGTTCGGGCTAGGGTTAGGGTTAGGTGATGTGGTCGGTTTAGGGTCCAGGTATGGTTACGACAACGATTTAGGGGAAGTGTACGTGTGAGCGGGATGGATAGTGTGAGTGTACGGGTTAGGATTAGGGGACGGGTGAGGGGAATGCTTCGGGGAAGGGTTAGTGTTAGGGTTCGGGCTAAGGTTAGGGTTAGGGGACGGGGACGGTTTAGGGTCTAGGTGAGGGTACTACAACGGTTTAGGGGGTGGCGTACGTGTGAGGGCGCGGATTAGTGTGAGCGTACGGGTTAGGATTAAGGGACGGGTGAGGGGAAGGCTTCGGGGAAGGGTTAGGGTTAGGGTTAAGACTAGGGTTAGTGTTAGCGGACGGGGACGGTTTAGGGTCCAAGTGAGGGTACGACAACGGTTTAGGGGGAGCGTACGTGTGAGAGCGCGGGTTAGTGTGAGCGTACCGGTTAGAATTAGGGGACGGGTGAGGGGAAGGCTTCGGGTAAGTGTTAGGGTTAGGGTTCGGGCTAGGGTTAGGGTTAGGGGACGGGTACGTTTTAGGGTCCAGGTGAGTGTACGGCAACGCTTTAGGGGGAGCGTACGTGTGAGGGCGCGGGTTAGTGTGAGCGTACGGGCTAGCATTAGGGGACTGGTGAGGGGAAGGCTTCGGGGAAGGGTTAGGGTTAGGGTTCGGGCTAGGGTTAAGGTTAGGGGACGGGGACGGTTTAGGGTCCAAGTGAGGGTACAAAAACTGTTTAGGGGGAGCGTACGTGTGAGGGCGCGGGTAAGTGTGAGCGTACGGGTTAGGATTAGGGGACGGGTGAGGGGAAGGCTTCGGGGAAGAATTAGGGATAGGGTTCGGGCTAGGGTTAGGGTTAGGGGACGGGGACGGTGTAGGGTCCAGGTAAGGGTACGACAACGGATTAGGGGGAGCGTATGTGTGAGGGCACAGGTTAGTGTGAGCGTACGGGTTACGATTAGGGGACGGGTGAGGGGAAGGCTTCGGGAAAGGGTGAGGGTTAGGGTTCGGGCTAGAGTTAGAGTTAGGCGACGGGGACGGTTTAGGGTCCAGGTGAGGGTACGACAGCGGTTAAGGGGAAGCGTACGTGGAAGGGCGCGGATTAGTGTGAGCGTACGGGTTAGGATTAGGGGACGGGTGAGGGGAAGGTTTCGGAGAAGTGTTAGGGATAGGGTTCGGGCTAGGGTTAGGGTTAGGGACGGGGACGATTTAGGGTCCAGGTGACGGTACGACAACGCTTTAGGGGGAGCGTACGTGTGAGGGCGCGTGTTAGTGTGAGCGTACGGGTTAGGATTAGGGGACGGGTGAGGGGAAGGCTTCGGGGAAGAGTTAGGGTTAGGGTTCGGGCTAGGGTTAGGGTTAGGGGACGGGGACGGTTTAGGGTCCAGGTGAGGCTACGACAACGCTTTAGGGGTAGCGTACGTGTGAGGGCGCGGGTTAGTGTGAGCGTACGGGTTAGGATTAGGGGACGGGTGAGGGGAAGTCTTCGGGGAAGTGTTAGGGTTAGGGTTAGGGCTAGGGTTAGGGTTAGGGGACGGGGACGGTTTAGGGTCCAGGTGAGGGTACGACAACGGTTTAGGTGGAGCGAACGTGTGAGGGCGTGGGTAGTGTGATGGTACGGGTTAGGATAAGGTGACGGGTGACGTGAAGGCTTCGGGGAAGGGTTAGGGTTAGGGTTCGGGCTAGGCTTAGGTTTAGGGGACGGGGACGGTTTAGGATCCAGGTGAGGGTACGACAACCCTTTAGGGGGAGCGTACGTGTGAGGGCGCGGGTTAGTGTGAGCGTACAGGTTAGGATTAGGGGACGGGTGAGGGGAAGGCTTCGGGGAAGGGTTAGGGTTAGGGTTCGGGCTAGGGTTAGGGTTAGGGGACGGGGACGGTTTAGGGTCCAGGTGAGGGTACGAGAACGCTTTAGGGGGAGCGTACGTGTGAGGGCGCGGGTTAGTGTGAGCGTACGGGTTAGGATTAGGGGACGAGTTAGGGCAAGGCTTTGGGGAAGGGTTAGGTTTAGGGTTCGGCCTAGGGTTAGGGTTACGGGATGGGGAAGGTTTTGGGTCCAGGTGAGGGTAAGACAACGCTTTAGGGGGAGCGTACGTGTGAGGGCGCGTGTTAGTGTTAGCGTACGGGTTAGGATTAGGGGACGGGTGAGGGGAAGGCTTCGGAGAACGGTTAGGGTTAGGGTTCGGGCTAAGGTTAGGGTTAGGGGATGGGGACGGTTTAGGGTCCATGTGAGGGTACGACAACGGTTTATGGGGATCATACTTGTGAGGGCACGGGTTAGTGTGAGCGTACGGGTTAGGATTAGGGGACGGGTGAGGAGAAGGCTTCGGAGAATGGTTAGAGTTAGGGTTCGGGCTAGGGTTAGGGTTAGGGGACGGGGACGTTTTAGGGTCCAGTTGAGGGTACGACAACGGTTTAGGGGGAGCATACGTGTGAGGGCGCCGGTTAGTTTGAGCGTACGGGTTAGGATTAGGGGACGGGTGAGGGGAAAACTTCGGGGAAGTGTTAGGGTTAGGGTTCAGGCTAGGGTTAAGGTTAGGGGACGGGGATGGTTTCGGGTCCAATTGAGGGTACGACAGCGGTTTAGTGGGAGCGTACGTGTGAGGGCGCGGGTTAGTGTGAGCGTACGGGTTAGGATTAGGGGACGGGTGAGGGGAAGATTTCGGGGAAGTGTCAGGGTTAGGTTTCGGGCTAGGGTTAGTGTTATGGGACGGGGAAGGTTTAGGGTCCAGGTGAGGGTACGACAACGGTTTAGGGGGAGCATATCTGTGAGGGCGCGGGTTAGTGTGAGCGTACGGCTGAGGATTAGGGGACGGGTGAGGGGAAGGCTTCGGGGAAGGGTTAGGGTTAGGGTTCGGGCTAGGGTTAGGGTTAGGGGACGGGGACGGTTTAGGGTCCAGGTGAGGGTACGACAACGCTTTAGGGGGAGCGTACGTGTGAGGGCATGGGTTATGTGAGCGTACTGGTTAGGATTAGGGGACGGGTGAGGGGAAGGCTTCGGGGAAGGGTTAGGGTTAGGTTTCGGGCTAGGGTTAAGGTTAGGGGACGGGGATGGTTTCGGGTCCAATTGAGGGTACGACAGCGGTTTAGGGGGAGCATACGTGTGAGGGCGCGGGTTAGTGTGAGCGTATGGGTTAGGATTAGGGGACGGGTGAGGGGAAGGCTTCGGGGAAGGGTTAGGGTTAGGGTTCGGGCTAGGGTTAGGGGACGGGGACGGGGACGGTTTCGGGTCCAGGTGAGAGTACGACAGCGGTTTAGGGGGAGCGTACATGTGAGGGGGCGGGTTAGTGTGAGCGTACGGCTTAGGATTAGGGGACGGGTGAGGGGAAGGCTTCGGGGAAGGGTTAGGGTTAGGGTTCGGGCTAGGGTTAGGGTTAGGGGACGGGGACGGTTTAGGGTCCAGGTGAGGGTACGACAACGGTTTAGGGGGAACGTTCGTGTGAGGGCGAGGGTTAGTGTCAGCGTACGGGTTAGGATTAGGGGACGGTTGAGGGGAATGCTTCGGGGAAAGGTTAGGGTTAGGGATGGGGCTAGGGTTAGGGTTAGGGTACGGGGACGGTTTAGGGTCCAGGTGAGGGTACGACCACGGTTTAGGGGGAGCGTACGTGTGAGGGCGCGGGTTAGTGTGAGCGTACGGGTTAGGATTAGGGGATGGGTGAGGGGAAGGCTTCAGGGACGGGTTAGGGTTAGGGTTTGGGTAGGGTTACGGTTAGGGGATGGGGACGGTTTGGGGTACAGGTGAGGGTACGACAATGCTTTAGGGGCAGCGTACGTGTGAGCGGGCTGGTTAGTGTGAGCGTACGGGTTAGGATTATGGGACGGGTGAGGGGAAGGCTTCGGGGAAGTGTTAGGGTAAGGGTTCGGGCTAGGGTTAGGGTTAGGGGACGGGGATGGTTTAAAGTGCAGGTGAGGTTATGCCAACGGTTTAGGTGGAGCGTACGTGTGAGGGCGCGGGTTAGTGTGAGCGTACGGGTTAGGATTAGGGGACGGGTGAGGGGAAGGTTTCGGGGAAGGGTTAGGGATAGGGTTCAGGCTAGGGTTAGGGTTAGGGGACGGGGACGGTTTAGGGTCCACGTGAGGGTACGACAACAGTTTACGGGGAGCGTACGTGTGAGGGCGCGGGTTAGTGTGAGCGTACGGGTTAGGATTAGGGGACGAGTTGGGGAATGCTTTGGGGAAGGGTTAGGGTTAGGGTTCGGCCTAGGGTTAGGGTTAGGGGACGGGGATGGTTTAGGGTCCAGGTGAGGGTAAGACAACGGTTTAGGGGGACCGTTCGTGTGAGGGCGCGGGTTAGTGTGAGCGTACGTGTTAGGATTAGGGGATGGCTGAGGGGAAGGCTTCGGGGAAGTTTTAGAGTTAGTGTTCGGGCTAGGGTTAGGGTTAGGGGACGGAGACGGTTTAGGGTCCAGGTGAGGGTACGACAACGGTTGAGGGGGAGCGTACGTGTGAGCGCGTGGGTTAGTGTCAGCGTACGCGTTAGGATTAGTGGACGGTTGAGGGGAATGCTTCTGGGAAAGGTTGGGGTTAGGTTTCGGGCCAGGGTTAGGGTTAGGGTACCGGGACGGTTTAGGGTTCAGGTGAGGGTACGACAACGGTTTAGGGGTAGCGTACGTGTGAGCGGGCTGGTTAGTGTCAGCGTAAGGTTTAGGATTAGGTGACGGGTGAGGGGATGGCTTCGGGGAAGGGTTAGGGTAAGGGTTCGGGCTAGGGTTAGGGTTAGGGGACGGGGATAGTTTAAGGCCCAGGTGAGTGTATGCCAACGGTTTAGGGGGAGCGTACGTGTGAGGGCGCATGTTAGTGTGAGCGTACGGGTTAGGATTAGGGGACGGGTGAGGGGAAGGCTTCGGGGAAGGGTTAGGGTTACGGTTCGGGCTATGGTTAGGGATAGGGGACGGGGACGGTTTAGGGTCCATGTGAGGGTACGACGATGGTTTAGGGAGAGCGTACGAGTGAGGGCGTGGGTTAGTGTGAGCATACGGGTTAGGATTAGGGGACGGGTGAGGGGAAGGCTTCGGGGAAGTGTTAGGGTTAGTGTTCGGGCTAGGGTTTGGGTTAGGGGTCGGGGACCATTTAGGATCCAGGTGAGGGTACGACAACGGTTTAGGGGGTGCGTACGAGTGAGGGCGCAGGTTAGTGTGAGCGTACAGGTTAGGATTAGGGGACGGGTGAGGGGAAGGCTTCGGGGAAGGGTTAGGGTTAGGGTTCGGGCTAGGGTTAGGGTTAGGTGATGGGGATGGTTTAGGGTCCAGGTGAGGGTACGACAACAGTTTAAGGGCAGCCTACGTGTGAGCGGGCTGGATAGTGTGAGCTTACGGGTTAGTTTTAGGGGACGGGTGAGGGGAAGGCTTCGGGGAAGGGTTAGGGTTAGGGTTCGGGCTAGGGTTAGGTGTAGGGGACGGGGACGATTTAGGGTCCAGGTGAGGGTAGGACAACGGTTTAGGGGCAGCGTACGTGTGAGCGGGCTGGATAGTGTGAGCGTACGGGTTAGGATTAGGGGACGGGTGAGGGGAAGGCTTCGGGGAAGGTTAGGGTTAGGGTTCGGGCTAGGGTTAGGGTTAGGGGACGGGGACGGTTTCGGGTCCAGTTGAGGGTACGACAGCGGTTTAGGGGGAGCGTACATGTGAGGGCACGGGTTAGTGTGAGCGTACGGGTTAGGATTAGGGGACGGGTGAGGGGAAGGCTTCGGAAAAGGGTTATAGATAGGGTTTGGGCTAGGGTTAGGGTTAGGAGACGGGGACGGTTTCGGGTCCAGGTGAGAGTACGACAGCGGTTTAGGGGGAGTGTACATGTGAGTGCGCGGGTTACTCTGAGCGTACGGCTTAGGATTATGGGACGGGTGAGGGGAAGGCTTCCGGGAAGGGTTAAGGTTAGGGTACGGGCTAGGGTTAGGGATGGGGACGGGGACGGTTTAGGGTCCAGGTGAGGGTACGACAACGGTTTAGGGGGACCGTTCGTGAGAGGGCGCGGGTTAGTGTGAGCGTACGGGTTAGGATTAGGGGATGGGTGAGGGGAAGGCTTCGGGGAAGTGTTAGGGTTAGTGTTCGGGCTAGTGTTAGGTTTAGGGGACGGAAACGGTTTAGGGTCCAGCTGAGGGTATGACAACGGTGGAGGGGGAGCGTACGTGTGAGCGCGTGGGTTAGTGTCAGCGTACGGGTTAGGATTAGGGGACGGTTGAGGGGAATGCTTCGGGGAAAGGTTAGGGTTAGGGTTCGGGCTAGTGTTAGGGTTAGGGTACGGGGATGGTTTAGGGTCCAGGTGAGGGTACGACCACGGTTTAGGGGGAGCGTACGTGTGAGGGCGTGGGTTAGTGTGAGCATACGGGTTAGGATTAGGGGACGTGTGAGGGGAAGGCTTCGGGGAAGGGTTAATGTTAAGGTTCGGGCTAGGGTTTGGGTTAGGGGTCGGGGACGGTTTAGGGTAAAGTTGAGGGTACGACAACGGTTTAGGGGGAGCGTACGTGTGAGGGCGCAGGTTAGTGTGACCGTACGGGTTAGGATTAGGGGACGGGTGAGGGGAAGGCTTCAGGGAAGTGTTAGGGTTAGGGTTCGGGCTAGGGTTAGGGTTAGGGGACGGGGATGGTTTCGGGTCCAATTGAGGGTATGACAGCGGTTTAGGGGGAGCGTACCTGTGAGGGCGCGGGTTAGTGTGAGCGTACGGGTTAGGATTAGGGGACGGGTGAGGGGAAGGCTTCGGGGAAGTGTTAGGGTTAGGGTTAGGGCTAGGGTTAGGGTTAGGGGACGGGGACGGTTTAGGGTTTATGTGAGGGTACGACAACGGTTTAGGGGGAGCGTACGTGTGATGGCGCGTGTTAGTGTGAGTGTACGGGTTAGGATTAGGGGACGGGTGAGGGGAATGCTTCGCGGAAGGGTTAGGGTTAAGGTTGGGGCTAGGGTTAGGGTTAGGGGACGGGGACGGTTTAGGGTCCAGGTGAGGGTACGACAATGGTTTAGGTGGAGCGAATGTGTGAGGGCGTGCGTAGTGTGATGGTACGGGTTAGGATTAGGTGACGGGTGACGTGAATGCTTCGGGGAAGGGTTAGGGTTAGTGTTCGGGTTAGGGTTAGGGTTAGGGGACGGGGACGGTTTAGGATCCAGGTGAGGGTACGACAATGGTTTAGGGGGAGCATACGTGTGAGGGCGTGGGTTAGTGTGAGCGTACGGGTTAGGATTAGTGGACGGGTGAGGGGAAGTCTTCGGGGAAGTGTTAGGGTTAGGTTTCGGTCTAGGGTTAGGGTTAGGGGACGGGGACGGTTTAGGGTCCAGGTGAGGGTACGACAACGGTTTAGGGGGACCATACGTGTGAGGGTGCGGGTTAGTGTGAGCGTACGGGTTAGGATTAGGGGACGAGTTAGGGGAAGGCTTTGGGGAAGGGTTAGGGTTAGGGTTCGGCCTAGGGTTAGGGTTAGGGGACGGGGATGGTTTAGGGTCCAGGTGAGGGTAAGACAACGGTTTAGGGGGACCGTTCGTGTGAGGGCGTGGGTTAGTGTGAGCGTACGGGTTAGGATTAGGGGATGGCTGAGGGGAAGGCTTCGGGGAAGTGTTAGAGTTAGTGTTCGGGCTAGGGTTAGGGTTAGGGGACGGAGACGGTTTAGGGTCCAGGTGAGGGTACGACAACGGTTGAGGGGGAGCGTACGTGTGAGCGCGTGGGTTAGTGTCAGCGTACGCGTTAGGATTAGTGGACGGTTGAGGGGAATGCTTCTGGGAAAGGTTGGGGTTAGGTTTCGGGCCAGGGTTAGGGTTAGGGCACGGGGACGGTTTAGGGTTCAGGTGAGGGTTCGACAACGGTTTAGGGGTAGCGTACGTGTGAGCGGGCTGGTTAGTGTCAGCGTAAGGTTTAGGATTAGGTGACGGGTGAGGGGATGGCTTCGGGGAAGGGTTAGGGTAAGGGTTCGGGCTAGGGTTAGGGTTAGGGGACGGGGATAGTTTAAGGCCCAGGTGAGTGTATGCCAACGGTTTAGGGGGAGCGTACGTGTGAGGGCGCATGTTAGTGTGAGCGTACGGGTTAGGATTAGGGGACGGGTGAGGGGAAGGCTTCGGGGAAGGGTTAGGGTTACGGTTCGGGCTATGGTTAGGGATAGGGGACGGGGACGGTTTAGGGTCCATGTGAGGGTACGACGATGGTTTAGGGAGAGTGTACGAGTGAGGGCGTGGGTTAGTGTGAGCATACGGGTTAGGATTAGGGGACGGGTGAGGGGAAGGCTTCGGGGAAGTGTTAGGGTTAGTGTTCGGGCTAGGGTTTGGGTTAGGGGTCGGGGACCATTTAGGGTCCAGGTGAGGGTACGACAACGGTTTAGGGGGTGCGTACGAGTGAGGGCGCAGGTTAGTGTGAGCGTACAGGTTAGGATTAGGGGACGGGTGAGGGGAAGGCTTCGGGGAAGGGTTAGGGTTAGGGTTCGGGCTAGGGTTAGGGTTAGGTGATGGGGATGGTTTAGGGTCCAGGTGATGGTACGACAACAGTTTAAGGGCAGCCTACGTGTGAGCGGGCTGGATAGTGTGAGCTTACGGGTTAGTTTTAGGGGACGGGTGAGGGGAAGGTTTCGGGGAAGGGTTAGGGTTAGGGTTCGGGCTAGGGTTAGGTGTAGGGGACGGGGACGTTTTAGGGTCCAGGTGAGGGTAGGACAACGGTTTAGGGGCAGCGTACGTGTGAGCGGGCTGGATAGTGTGAGCGTACGGGTTAGGATTAGGGGACGGGTGAGGGGAAGGCTTCGGGGAAGGTTAGGGTTAGGGTTCGGGCTAGGGTTAGGGTTAGGGGACGGGGACGGTTTCGGGTCCAGTTGAGGGTACGACAGCGGTTTAGGGGGAGCGTACATGTGAGGGCACGGGTTAGTGTGAGCGTACGGGTTAGGATTAGGGGACGGGTGAGGGGAAGGCTTCGGAAAAGGGTTATAGATAGGGTTTGGGCTAGGGTTAGGGTTAGGAGACGGGGACGGTTTCGGGTCCAGGTGAGAGTACGACAGCGGTTTAGGGGGAGTGTACATGTGAGTGCGCGGGTTACTCTGAGCGTACGGCTTAGGATTATGGGACGGGTGAGGGGAAGGCTTCCGGGAAGGGTTAAGGTTAGGGTACGGGCTAGGGTTAGGGATGGGGACGGGGACGGTTTAGGGTCCAGGTGAGGGTACGACAACGGTTTAGGGGGATCGTTCGTGAGAGGGCGCGGGTTAGTGTGAGCGTACGGGTTAGGATTAGGGGATGGGTGAGGGGAAGGCTTCGGGGAAGTGTTAGGGTTAGTGTTCGGGCTAGTGTTAGGTATAGGGGACGGAAACGGTTTAGGGTCCAGCTGAGGGTATGACAACGGTGGAGGGGGAGCGTACGTGTGAGCGCGTGGGTTAGTGTCAGCGTACGGGTTAGGATTAGGGGACGGTTGAGGGGAATGCTTCGGGGAAAGGTTAGGGTTAGGGTTCGGGCTAGTGTTAGGGTTAGGGTACGGGGACGGTTTAGGGTCCAGGTGAGGGTACGACCACGGTTTAGGGGGAGCGTACGTGTGAGGGCGTGGGTTAGTGTGAGCATACGGGTTAGGATTAGGGGACGTGTGAGGGGAAGGCTTCGGGGAAGGGTTAATGTTAAGGTTCGGGCTAGGGTTTGGGTTAGGGGTCGGGGACGGTTTAGGGTAAAGTTGAGGGTACGACAACGGTTTAGGGGGAGCGTACGTGTGAGGGCGCAGGTTAGTGTGACCGTACGGGTTAGGATTAGGGGACGGGTGAGGGGAAGGCTTCAGGGAAGTGTTAGGGTTAGGGTTCGGGCTAGGGTTAGGGTTAGGGGACGGGGATGGTTTCGGGTCCAATTGAGGGTATGACAGCGGTTTAGGGGGAGCGTACCTGTGAGGGCGCGGGTTAGTGTGAGCGTACGGGTTAGGATTAGGGGACGGGTGAGGGGAAGGCTTCGGGGAAGTGTTAGGGTTAGGGTTAGGGCTAGGGTTAGGGTTAGGGGACGGGGACGGTTTAGGGTTTATGTGAGGGTACGACAACGGTTTAGGGGGAGCGTACGTGTGATGGCGCGTGTTAGTGTGAGTGTACGGGTTAGGATTAGGGGACGGGTGAGGGGAATGCTTCGGGGAAGGGTTAGGGTTAAGGTTGGGGCTAGGGTTAGGGTTAGGGGATGGGGACGGTTTAGGGTCCAGGTGAGGGTACGACAATGGTTTAGGTGGAGCGAATGTGTGAGGGCGTGCGTAGTGTGATGGTACGGGTTAGGATTAGGTGACGGGTGACGTGAATGCTTCGGGGAAGGGTTAGGGTTAGTGTTCGGGTTAGGGTTAGGGTTAGGGGACGGGGACGGTTTAGGATCCAGGTGAGGGTACGACAATGGTTTAGGGGGAGCGTACGTGTGAGGGCGTGGGTTAGTGTGAGCGTACGGGTTAGGATTAGTGGACGGGTGAGGGGAAGTCTTCGGGGAAGTGTTAGGGTTAGGTTTCGGTCTAGGGTTAGGGTTAGGGGACGGGGACGGTTTAGGGTCCAGGTGAGGGTACGACAACGGTTTAGGGGGACCATACGTGTGAGGGTGCGGGTTAGTGTGAGCGTATGGGTTAGGATTAGGGGACGAGTTAGGGGAAGGCTTTGGGGAAGGGTTAGGTTTAGGGTTCGGGCTAGGGTTAGCGTTAGGTGACGGGGACGGTTTAGGGTCCAGGTAAGGGTAAGACAACGCTTTAGGGGGAGCGTACGTGTGAGGGCGCGTGTTAGTGTGAGCGTACGGGTTAGGATTAGGGGACGGGTGAGGGGAAGGCTTCGGGGAAGTTTTATGGTTAGGGTTCTGGCTAGAGTTAGGGTTAGGAGGCAGGGACGGTTTAGGGTCCAGGTGAGAGTACGACAACGGTTTAGGGGGAGCGTACGTGTGAGGGCGCGTGTTAGTGTGAGCGTATGGGTTAGGATTAGGGACGGGTGAGGGGAAGGCTTCGGGGAAGGCTTCGGCTAGGGTTAGGTTTAGGGGACAGGGACGGTTTAGGGTCCAGGTGAGGGTACGACAACGGTTTAGGGGGACCGTTCGTGTGAGGGCGCGGGTTAGTGTGAGCGTACGGGTTAGGATTAGGGGATGGGTGAGGGGAAGGCTTCGGGGAAGTGTTAGGGTTAGTGTTCGGGCTAAGGTTAGGGTTAGGGGACGGAGACGGTTTAGGGTCCAGGTGAGGGTACGACAACGGTTGAGGGGGAGCGTACGTGTGAGCGCGTGGGTTAGTGTTAGCGTACGGGTTAGGATTAGGGGACGGTTGAGGGGAATGCTTCGGGGAAAGGTTAGGGTTAGGGTTCGGGCTAGGGTTAGGGTTAGGGTACGGGGACGGTTTAGGGTCCAGGTGAGGGTACGACCACGGTTTAGGGGGAGCGTACGTGTGAGGGCGCGGGTTAGTGTGAGCGTACGTGTTAGGATTAGGGAATGGGTGAGGGGAAGGCTTCGGGGACGGGTTAGGGTTAGGGTTTGGGTAGGGTTAGGGATAGGGGATGGGGACGGTTTAGGGTCCAGGTGAGGGTACGACAAACGTTTAGGGGCAGCGTACGTGTGAGCGGGCTGGTTAGTGTGAGCGTACGGGTTAGGATTAGGGGACGGGTGAGGGGAAGGCTTCAGGGAAGGGTTAGGGTAAGGGTTTGGGCTAGGGTTAGGGTTAGGGGACCGGGTTGGTTTAAGGTCCAGGTGAGGGTATGCCAACGGTTTAGGGGGAGCGTATGTGTGAGGGCGCGGGTTAGTGTGAGCGTACAGGTTAGGATTAGGGGACGGGTGAGGGGAAGGCTTCGGGGAAGGGTTAGGTATGGGGTTCGGGCTAGGGTTAGGGTTAGGGGACGGGGACGGTTTAGGGTCCATGTGAGAGTACGACGACGGTTTAGGGAGAGCGTACGTGTGAGGGCGTGGGTTAGTGTGAGCATACGGGTTAGGATTAGGGGACGGGTGAGGGGAAGGCTTCGGAGAAGGGTTAGGGTTAGGGTTCGGGCTAGGGTTAGGGTTAGGGGACGGGGACGGTTTAGGGTCCAGGTTAGGGTACAACAACTGTTTTGCGGGTGCGTACGTGTGAGGGTGCAGGTTAGTGTGAGCGTACGGGTTAGGATTAGGGGACGGGTGAGGGGAAGGCTTCGGGGAAGGGTTAGGGTTAGGGTTCGGGCTAGGGTTTGGGTTAGGGGTCAGGGAACATTTAGGTTCCAGGTGAGGGTACGACAACGGTTTAGGGGGAGTGTACGTGTGAGGGCGCAGGTTAGTGTGAGCGTACGGGTTAGGATTAGGGGACAGGTGAAGGGAAGGCTTCGGGGAATGGTTAGGGTTAGGGTTCGGGCTAGGGTTAGGGTTAGTGGATAGGGACGGTTTAGGGTCCAGGTGAGGGTACGAAAACGGTTTAGGAGCAGCGTACGTGTGAGCGGGCTGGATAGTGTGAGCGTACGGGTTAGGATTAGGGGACGGGTGAGGGGAAGGCTTCGGGGAAGGGTTAGGGTTAGGGTTCGGGCTTGGGTTAGGGTTAGGGGACGGGGACATTTTAGGGTCCAGGTGAGGGTACGACAACGATTTAGGGGGAGCGTACGTGTGAGGGCGCGGGTTAGTGTGAGCATACGGGTTAGGATTAGGGGACGGATTAGGGGAAGGCTTTGGGGAAGGGTTAGGGTTAGGGTTCGGGCTAGGGATAGGGTTAGGGGACGGGGACGGTTTAGGGTCCAGGTGAGGGTACGACAACGGTTTAGGGGGAGCGTACGTGTGAGGGCGCGGGTTAGTGTGAGCGTACGGGTTAGGATTAGGCGACGGGTGAGGAGAAGGCTTCGGGGATGTGTTAGGGTTAGGGTTCGGTCTAGGGTTAGGGTTAGGGGACAGGGACGTTTTAGGGTCCAGGTGAGGGTACGCAACATTTTAGGGGGATCGTACGTGTGAGGGCGCCGGTTAGTGTGAGCGTACTGGTTAGGATTAGGGGACGGGTGAGGGGAAGGCTTCAGGGAAGTGTTAGCTTTAGGGTTCGGGCTAGGGTTAGGGTTAGGGGATGGGGACGGTTTAGGGTCCAGGTGAGGGTACGACAACGGTTTAGGGGGAGCGTACGTGTGAGGGCGCGGGTTAGTGTGAGCGTACGGGTTAGGATTATGGGACGAGTTAAGGGAAGGCTTTGGGGAAGGGTTAGGTTTACGGTTCGGGCTAGGGTTAGGGTTAGGGGATGGGGACGTTTTAGGGTCCAAGTGAGGGTACGACAACGGTTTAGGGGCAGCGTACGTGTGAGGGCGCGGGTTTGTGTGAGCGTACGGGTTAGGATTAGTGGACGGGTGAGGGGAAGGCTTCGGAGAAGTGTTACGATTAGGGTTCGGGCTAGGGTTACCGTTAGGGGACGGGGACGGTTTAGGGTCCAGGTGAGGGTACGAGAACGCTTTAGCGGGAGCGTACGTGTGAGGGCGTGGGTTAGTGTGAGCGTACGGGTTAGGATTAGTGGACGGGTGAGGGGAAGGCTTCGGGGAAGGTTCAGGGTTATGGTTCGGGCTAGGGTTAGGGTTAGGGTTAGGGGACGGTTTAGGGTCCAGGTGAGGGTACGACAACGGTTTAGGGGGAGTGTACGTGTGAGGGCGCGGGTTAGTGTGAGCTTACGGGTTAGGATTAGGGGACGGTTGAGGGGAAGGCTTCGGGGAAGGGTTAGGGTTAGGGTTCGGACTAGGGTTAGGGTTAGGGGACGGGGACGGTTTTGGGTCCAGTTGAGGGTACGACAGCGGTTTAGGGGGAGCGTACGTGTGAGGGCATGGGTTAGTGTGAGCGTACGGGTTAGGATTAGGGGACGGGTGATGGGAAGGCTTCGGAAATGGGTTATAGATATGGTTTGGGCTAGTGTTAGGGTTAGCGGACGGGGACGGTTTCGGGTCCAGGTGAGAGTACGACAGCGGTTTCGGGGGAGCGTTCATGTGAGGGCGCGGGTTAGTGTGAGCGTATGGCTTAGGATTAGGGGACGTGTGAGGGGAAGGCTTCGGGGAAGGGTTAGGGTTAGGGTTCGGGCTAGGGTTAGGGTTAGGAGACGGGGACGGTTTAGGATCCAGGTGAGGGTACCACAACGGTTTAGGGGGAGCATACGTGTGAGGGCGTGGGTTATGTGAGCATACGCGTTAGGATTAGGGGACGGGTGAGGGGAAGGCTTTGGGGAAGGGTTAGGTTTAGGGTTCGGCTAGTGTTAGGTTTAGGGGACGGGGACGGTTTAGGGTCCAGGTGAGGGTACGACAACGGTTTAGGGGGACCGTTCGTGTGAGGGCGCGGGAAAGTGTGAGCGTACGGTTTAGGATTAGGGGATGGGTTAGGGGAAGGCTTCGGGGAAGTGTTAGGGTTAGTGTTCGGGCTCAGGTTAGGGTTAGGGGACGGAGACGGTTTAGGGTCCAGGTGAGGGTACGACAACGGTTGAGGGGGAGCGTACGTGTGAGCGCGTGGGTTAGTGTCAGCGTACGGGTTAGGATTAGGGGAGGTTGAGGGGAATGCTTCGGGGAAAGGTTAGGGTTAGGGTTCGGGCTAGGGTTAGGGTCAGGGTACGGGGACGGTTTAGGGTCCAGGTGAGGGTACGACCACGGTTTAGGGGGAGCGTACGTGTGAGGGCGCGGGTTAGTGTGAGCGTACGTGTTAGGATTAGGGAATGTGTGAGTGGAAGGCTTCGGGGACGGGTTAGGGTTAGGGTTCGGGTAGGGTTAGGGTTAGGGGATGGGGACGGTTTAGGGTCCAGGTGAGGGTACGACAACGGTTTAGGGGCAGCGTAAGTGTGAGCGGGCTGGTTAGTGTGAGCGTACGGGTTAGGATTAGGGGACGGGTGAGGGGAAGGCTTCAGGGAAGGGTTAGGGTAAGGGTTCTGGCTAGGGTTAGTGTTAGGGGACGGGGATGGTTTAAGGTCCAGGTGAGAGTATGCCAACGGTTTAGTGGGAGCGTACGTTTGAGGGCGCGGGTTAGTGTGAGCGTACAGGTTAGGATTAGGGGACGGGTGAGGGGAAGGCTTCGGGGAAGGTTTAGGGTTAGGGTTCGGGCTAGGGTTAGGGTTAGGGGACGGGGACGGTTTAGGGTCCAGGTGAGGGTACGACAACTGTTTTGGGGGTGCGTACGTGTGAGGGCGCAGGTTAGTGTGAGCGTACGGGTTAGGATTAGGGGACGGGTGAGGTGAAGGCTTCGGGGAAGGGTTAGGTATAGGGTTCGGGCTGGGGTTTGGGTTAGGGTTCGGGGAACATTTAGGGTCCAGGTGAGGGTACGACAACGGTTTAGGGGGAGCGTACGTGTGAGGGCGCAGGTTAGTGTGAGCGTACGTGTTAGGATTAGGGGACGGGTGAGGGGAAGGCTTCGGGGAAGGGTTAGGGTTAGGGTTCGGGCTAGGGTTAGGGTTAGTGGATAGGGACGGTTTAGGATCCAGGTGAGGGTACGACAACGGTTTAGGGGCAGCATACGAGTGAGCAGGATGGATAGTGTGAGCGTACGGGTTAGGATTAGGGGACGGGTGAGGGGAAGGCTTCGGGGAAGGGTTAGGGTTAGGGTTCGGGCTAGGGTTAGGTTTAGGGGACGGGGACGTTTTAGGGTCCAGGTGAGGGTACGACAACGATTTAGGGGGAGCGTACGTGTGAGGGCGTGGGTTAGTGTGAGCATACGGGTTAGGATTAGGGGACGGGTGAGGGGAAGGCTTTGGGGAAGGGTTAGGGTTAGGGTTTGGGCTAGGGATAGTGTTAGGGGACGGGGACGGTTTAGGGTCCAGGTGAGGGTACGACAACGGTTTAGGGGGAGCGTACGTGTGTGGGCGCGGGTTAGTGTGAGCGTACGGATTAGGATTAGGCGACGGGTGAGGAGAAGGCTTCGGGGAAGGGTTAGGTTTAGGGTTCGGGCTAGGGTTAGGGTTAGGGGACGGGGACGTTTTAGGGTCCAGGTGAGGGTACGACAACGGTTTAGGGGTATCGTACGTGTGAGGGCGCCGGTTAGTGTGAGCGTACTGGTTAGGAATAGTGGACGGTTGAGGGGAAGGCTTCGGGAAAGGGTTAGGTTTAGGGTTCGGCCTAGGGTTAGGGTTAGGGGACGGGGACGGTTTAAGGTCCAGGTGAGGGTAAGACAAAACTTTAGGGGGAGCGTACGTGTGAGGGCGCGTGTTAGTGTGAGCGTACGGGTTAGGATTAGGGGACGTGTGAGGGGAAGGCTTCGGGGAAGGGTTAGGGTTAGGGTTCGGGCTAGGGTTAGGGTTTGGGGACGAGGACGGTTTAGGGTCCAGGTGAGGGTACGACAACGGTTTAGGGGGAGCGTACGTGTGAGGGCGCGGGTTAGTGTGCGCGTACGGGTTAGGATTAGGGGACGGCTGAGGGGAAGGCTTCGGGGAAGCGTTAGGGTTAGGGTTCGGGCTAGGGTTAGGGTTAGGGGACGGGGAGGGTTTAGGGTCCAGTTGAGGGTACGACAACGGTTTAGGGGGAGCGTACGTGTGAGGGCGTGGGTTAGTGTGAGCGTACGGGTTAGGATTAGGGGACGGGTGAGGGAAAGGCTTCGGGGAAGTGTTAGGGTTACGGTTCGGGATAGGGTTAGGGTTAGGGGACGGGGACGTTTTCGGGTCCATTTGAGGGTACGACAGCGGTTTAGGGGGAGCGTACGTGTGAGGGCACGGTTTAGTGTGAGCGTACGGGTTAGGGTTAGGGGACGGGTTAGGGGAAGGCTTTGGGGAAAGGTTAGTGTTAGGTTTCTGGCTAGGGTTAGGGTTAGGGGATGGGGACGATTTAGGGTCCAGGTGAGGGTACGACAATGGTTTAGGTGGAGCGAATGTGTGAGGGCGTGGGTAGTGTGATGGTACGGGTTAGGATTAGGTGATGGGTGACGTGAAGGCTTCGGGGAAGGGTTAGGGTTAGGGTTAGGGCTAGGGTTAGGGTTAGGGGACGGGGACGGTATAGGGTCCAGGTGAGGGTATGACAACGGTTTAGGGGGAGCGTACGTGTGAGAGCGTGGGTTAGTGTGAGCGTACGGGTTAGGATTACGGGACGGGTGAGGGGAAGGCTTCGGGGAAGTGTTAGGGTTAGGGTTCGGGCTAGGGTTAGGGTTAGGGGACGGGGACGGTTTAGGGTCCAGGTGAGGGTACTACAACGGTTTAGGGGGAGCGTACGTGTGAGGGCGCGGGTTAGTGTGAGCGTACGGGTTAGGATTAGGGGACGAGTTAGGGGAAGGCTTTGGGGAAGGGTTTGGTTTAGGGTTCGGCCTAGGGTTAGGGTTAGGGGACGGGGACGGTTTACGGTCCAGGTGAGTGTAAGGCAACACATTAGGGGGAGCATACGTGTGAGGGCGCGGGTTAGTGTGAGCATATGTGTTAGGATTAGGGGATGGGTTAGGGTTAGGGTTAGTGTTAGGGTTAGGGTTAGGGTTAGGGTTAGGGTTAGGGTTTGGGTAGGGTTAGGGTTAGGTGATGGGGACGGTTTAGGGTCCAGGTGAGGGTACGACAACGGTTTAGGGGCAGCGTAAGTGTGAGCGGGCTGGTTAGTGTGAGCGTACGGGTTAGGATTAGGGGACGGGTGAGGGGAAGGCTTCAGGGAAGGGTTAGGGTAAGGGTTCGCCGAGGGTTAGTGTTAGGGGACGGGGATGGTTTAAGGTCCAGTTGAGGGTATGCCAACGGTTTAGGGGGAGCGTACATGTGAGGGCACGGGTTAGTGTGAGCGTACAGGTTAGGATTATGGGACGGGTGAGGGGAAGGCTTCGGGGAAGGTTTAGGGTTAGGGTTCGGACTAGGGTTAGGGTTAGGGGACGGGGACAGTTTAGGTTCCATGTGAGAGTACGACGACGGTTTAGGGAGAGCGTACGTGTGAGGGCGTGGGTTAGTGTGAGCATACGGGTTAGGATTAGGGGACGGGTGAGGGGAAGGCTTCGGAGAAGGGTTAGGGTTAGGGTTCGGGCTAGAGTTAGGGTTAGGGGACGGGGACGGTTTAGGGTCCAGGTGAGGGTACGACAACTGTTTTGGGGGTGCGTACATGTGAGGGCGCAGGTTAATGTGAGCGTACGGGTTAGGATTAGGGGACGGGTGAGGGGAAGGCTTCGGGGAAGGTTTAGGGTTAGGGTTCCGGCTAGGGTTTGGGTTAGGGGTCGGGGAACATTTAGGGTCCAGGTGAGGGTACGACAACGGTTTAGGGGGAGCGTACGTGTGAGGGCGCAGGTTAGTGTGAGCGTACGGGTTAGGATTAGGGGACGGGTGAGGGGAAGGCTTCGGGGAAGTGTTAGGGTTAGGGTTCGGGCTAGGGTTAGGGTTAGTGGATAGGGACGGTTTAGGATCCAGGCGAGGGTACGACAATGGTTTAGGGGCAGCGTACGAGTGAGCGGGCTGGATAGTGTGAGCGTACGGGTTAGGATTAGGGGACGGGTGAGGGGAAGGCTTTGGGGAAGGGTTAGGGTTAGGGTTTGGGCTAGGGATAGGGTTAGGGGACGGGGACGGTTTAGGGTCCAGGTGAGTGTATGACAACGATTTAGGGGGAGCGTACGTGTGAGGGCGAGGTTAGTGTGAGCGTACGGGTTAGGATTAGGCGACGGGTGAGGAGAAGGCTTCGGGGAAGGGTTAGGTTTAGGGTTCGGCCTAGGGTTAGGGTTAGGGGACGGGGACGGTTTAAAGTCCAGGTGAGGGTAAGACAACACTTTAGGGGGAGCGTATGTGTGAGGGTGCGTGTTAGTGTGAGCGTACGGGTTAGGATTAGGGGACGGGTGATGGGAAGGCTTCGGGGAAGGGTTAGTGTTAGGGTTCTGTCTAGGGTTAGGGTTAGGGGACGGGGACGGTTTAGGGTCCAGGTGAGGGTACGACAACGGTTTAGGGGGAGCGTACGTGTGAGCGGGCTGGATAGTGTGAGCGTACGAGTTAGGATTAGGGACGGTTGAGGGGAAGGCTTCGGGGAAGGGTTAGGGTTAGGGTTCGGGCTAGGGTTAGGGTTAGGGGACGGGGGCGTTTTAGGGTCCAGGTGAGGGTACGACAACGATTTAGGAGGAGCGTACGTGTGAGGGCGCGGGTTAGTGTGAGCATACGTGTTAGGATTAGGGGACGGGTGAGGGGAAGACTTCGGGGAAGGGTTAGGGTTAGGGTTCGGGCTAGGGTTAGGGTTAGGGGACGGGGACGGTTTAGGGTCCAGGTGAGGGTACGACAACGGTTTAGGGGGAGCGTACGTGTGAGGGCGTGGATTAGTGTGAGCGTACGGGTTAGGATTAGGGGACGGGTGAGGGGAAGGCTTCGGGGAAGGGTTAGGGTTAGGGTTCGGGCTAGGGTTAGGGTTAGGGGACGGGGACGGTTTCGGGTCCAGTTGAGGGTACGACAGCGGTTTAGGGGGAGTGTACGTGTGAGGGCACGGGTTAGTGTGAGCGTACGCGTTAGGATTAGGGGACGGGTGAGGGGAAGGCTTCGGAAAAGGTTTATGGATAGGGTTTGGGCTAGGGTTAGGGTTAGGGGACGGGGACGGTTTAGGGTCCAGGTGAGGGTACGACAACGGTTTAGGGGGAGCGTACGTGTGAGGGCGCGGGTTAGTGTGAGCGTACGGGTTAGGATTAGGGGACGGGTGAGGGGAAGGCTTCGGGGAAGTGTTAGTGTTAGGGTTCGGGCTAGGGTTAGGGTTAGGGGACGGGGACGGTTTAGGGTCCAGGTGAAGGTACGACAACGGTTTAGGGGGAGCGTACGTGTGAGGGCGTGGGTTATGTGAGCGTACGGGTTAGGATTAGGAGACGGGAGAGGGGAAGGCTTCGGGGAAGGGTTAGGGTTAGGGTTCGGGCTAGGGTTAGGGTTACGGAACGGGGACGGTTTAGGGTCCAGGTGAGGGTACGACAACGGTTTAGGGGGAGCATACGTGTGCGGGCGCGTGTTAGTGTGAGCGAACGGGTTAGGATTAGGGGACGGGTGAGGGGAAGGCTTCAGGGAAGGGTTAGTGATAGGGTTCTGGTTAGGGTTAGGGTTAGGGGACAGGGACGGTTTAGGGTCCAGGTGAGGGTACGACAACGGTTTAGGGGGAGGGTACGTGTGAGGGCGCGGGTTAGTGTGAGCGTACGGGTTAGGATTAGGGGACAGTTTAGGGGAAGGTTTTGGGGAAATGTTAGGGTTAGGGTTCTGGCTAGGGTTAGGGTTAGGGGATGGGGACTGTTTTGGGTCCAGGTGAGGGTACGACAACGCTATAGGGGGAGCGTACGTGTGAGGGCACGGGTTAGTGTGAGCGTACCGGTTAGGATTAGGGGACGTGTGAGGGGAAGCCTTTGGGGAAGGGTTAGGGTTAGGGTTCGGGCTAGGGTTAGGGTTAGGGGACGGGGACGGTTTAGGTTCCAGGTGAGGGTACGACAATGGTTTAGGGGTAGCGTACGTGTGAGGGCGCGGTTTAGTGTGAGCGTACGGGTTAGGATTAGGGGACGGGTGAGGGGAAGGCTTCAGGGAAGGGTTAGGGTTAGGGTTCGGGCTAGGGTTAGGGTTAGGGGACGGGGACAGTTTAGGGTACAGGTGAGGGTACGACAATGGTTTAGGGGGAGCGTACATGTGAGGGCTTGGGTTAGTGTGAAAGTACAGGTTAGGATTAGGGGACGGGTGAGGAGAAGGCTTCGGGGAAGGGTGAGGGTTAGGGTTCAGGCTAGGGTTAGGGTTAGGGGACGGGGACGGTTTAGGGTCCAGCTGAGGGTACGACAACGGTTTAGGGGGAGCGTACCTGTGAGGGCGTGGGTTAGTGTGAGCGTACGGGTTAGGATTAGGGCACGGTTGAGGGGAAGGTTTCGGGGAAGAGTCAGCGTTAGCGTTTGGGCTAGGGTTAGGGGTAGGGGACGGGGACGGTTTAGGGTCCAGGTGAGGGTACGTCAGCGGTTTTGGGGGAGCGTACGTGTGAGGGCGCGGGTTAGTGTGAGCGTACGGGTTAGGATTAGGGGACGGGTGAGGGGAAGGCTTCGGGGAATGGTTAGGGATAGGGTTCGGGCTAGGGTTAGGGTTAGGGGACGGGGATGGTTTAGGGTCCAGGTGAGTGTACGACAACGGTTTAGGGGGAGCGTACATGTGAGGGCGCGGGTTAGTGTATGCGAACGGGTTAGGATTAGGGGACGTGTGAGGGGAAGGCTTCGGGGAAAGGTTAGGGTTCGGGTTCTGGCTAAGGTTAGGGTTACGGGATGGGGATGGTTTAGGTTCCAGGTGAGGGTACGACAACGCTATAGGGGGAGCGTACGTGGGAGGGCGTGGGTTAGTGTGAGCGTACCGGTTAGGATTAGGGGACGGGTGAGGGGAAGGCTTCGGGGAAGTGTTAGGGTTAGGGTTCGGGCTAGGGTTAGGGTTAGGGGACGGGAATGGTTTCGGGTCCAATTGAGGGTACGACAGCGGTTTAGGGGGAGCGTACGTGTGAGGGCGCGGGTTAGTGTGAGCGTACAGGTTAGGATTAGGGGACGGGTGAGGGGAAGATTTCGGGGAAGTGTCAGGTTTAGGGTTCGGGCTAGGGTTAGGGTTAGGGGACGTGGACGGTGTAGGGTCCAGGTAAGGGTACGACAACGGATTAGGGGGAGCGTACATGTGAGGGTGCAGGTTAGTGTGAGCGTACGGGTTAGGATTAGGGGACGGGTGAGGGGAAGGCTTCGGGGAAGGGTTAGGGTTAGGGTTCGGGCTACGGTTAGGGATAGGGGTCGGGGACGGTTTAGGGTCCAGTTGAGGGTACGACAGCGGTTTAGGGGGAGCGTACGTGTAAGGGCGCGGGTTAGTTTGAGCGTACGGGTTAAGATTAGGGGACGGGTGAGGGGAAGGTTTCGGGGAAGGTTTAGGGATAGGGTTCGGGCTAGGGTTAGGGTTAGGGGACGGGGACGGTTTAGGGTCCAGGTGAGGGTACGACAATGGTTTAGGTGGAGCGAATGTGTGAGGGCGTGGGTAGTGTGATGGTACGGGTTAGGATTAGGAGACGGGTGACGTGAAGGCTTCGGGGAAGGGTTAGGGTTAGGGTTCGGGCTACGGTTAGGGTTAGGGGACGGGGACGGTTTAGGGTCCAGTTGAGGGTACGACAGCGGTTTAGGGGGAGCGTACGTGTAAGGGCGCGGGTTAGTTTGAGCGTACGGGTTAAGATTAGGGGACGGGTGAGGGGAAGGTTTCGGGGAAGGTTTAGTGATAGGGTTCGGGCTAGGGTTAGGGTTAGGGGACGGGGATGGTTTAGGGTCCAGGTGAGGGTACGACAATGGTTTAGGTGGAGCGAATGTGTGAGGGCGTGGGTAGTGTGATGGTACGGGTTAGGATTAGGAGACGGGTGACGTGAAGGCTTCGGGGAAGGGTTAGGGTTAGGGTTCGGGCTAGGGTTAGGGTTAGGGGACGGGGACGCTTTAGGGTCCAGGTGAGGGTACGACAACGGTTTAGGGGGAGCGTACGTGTGAGGGCGCGGGTTAGTGTGAGCGTACGGGTTAGGATTAGGGTACGAGTTAGGGGAAGGCTTTGGGGAAGGGTTAGGTTTAAGGTTCTGCCTAGGGTTAGGGTTAGGGGACGGGGACGGTTTAAGGTCCAGGTGAGTGTAAGACAACACATTAGGGGGAGCGTACGTGTGAGGACGCGTGTTAGTGTGAGCGTACGGGTTAGGATTAGGGGACGGGTGAGGGGAAGGCTTCGGGGAAGGTTTAGGTTTAGGGTTCGGGCTAGGGTTAGGGTTAGGGGACGGGGACGGTTTAGGGTCCAGGTGAGGGTACGACAACGGTTTAGGGGTACCTTTCGTGTGAGGGCGCAGGTTAGTGTGAGCGTACGGGTTAGGATTAGGGGACGGGTGAGGGGAAGGCTTCGGGGAAGGGTTAGGGTTAGGGTTCGGGCTAGGGTTAGGGTTAGGGGACGGGGACAGTTTAGGGTACAGGTGAGGGTACGACAATGGTTTAGGGGGAGCGTACGAGTGAGGGCGCGGGTTAGTGTGAAATTACAGGTTAGGATTAGGGGACGGGTTAGGAGAAGGCTTCGGGGAATGATGAGGGTTAGGGTTCAGGCTAGGGTTAGGGTTAGGGGACGAGGACGGTTTAGGGTCCAGGTGAGGGTACGACAACGGTTTAGGGGGCGCGTACGTGTGAGGGCGCGGGTTAGTGTGAGCGTACGGGTTAGGATTAGGGGACGGTTGAGGGGAAGGTTTCGGGGAAGAGTTAGGGTTAGCGTTTGGGCTAGGGTTAGGGGTAGGGGACGGGGACGGTTTAGGGTCTAGGTGAGGGTACGCCAGCGGTTTAGGGGGAACGTACGTGTGAGGGCGCGGGTTAGTGTGAGCGAACGGGTTAGGATTAGGGGACGGGTGAGGGGAAGGCTTCGGGAAATGGTTAGGGATAGGGTTCGGGCTAGGGTTAGGGTTAGGGGACGGGGATGGTTTAGGGTCCAGGTGAGGGTACGACAACGGTTTAGGGGGAACGTACGTGTGAGGGCGCGTGATAGTGTGAGCGAACGGGTTAGGATTAGGGGAAGGGTGAGGGGAAGGCTTCGGGGAAGGGTTAGGGATAGGGTTCTGGTTAGGGTTAGGGTTAGGGGACGGGGAAGGTTTAGGGTCCAGGGGAGGGTACGACAACGGTTTAGGGGGAGCGTACGTGTGAGGGCGCGGGTTAGTGTGAGCATACGGGTTAGGATTAAAGGACGGGTGAGGGGAAGGCTTCAGGGAAGGGTTAGGGTTAGGGTTCGGGTTAGGGTTAGGGGACGGGGACAGTTTAGGGTACAGGTGAGGGTAAGACAATGGTTTAGGGGGAGCGTACATGTGAGGGCGCGGGTTAGTGTGAAAGTACAGGTTAGGATTAGGGGACTGGTGAGGAGAAGGCTTCGGGGAAGGGTGAGGGTTAGGGTTCAGGCTAGGGTAAGGGTTAGGGGACGGGGACGGTTTAGGGTCCAGCTGAGGGTACGACAACGGTTTAGGGGGAGCGTACGTGTGAGGGCGCGGGTTAGTGTGAGCGTACAGGTTAGGATTTGGGGACGGGTGAGGGGAAGGCTTTGGGGAAGTGTTAGGGTTAGGGTTCAGGCTAGGGTTAGGATTAGGGGACGGGGATGGTTTAGGGTCCAGATGAGGGTATTACAGCGGTTTAGGGGGAGCGTACGTGTGAGGGCGCAGGTCAGTGTGAGCATATGGGTTAGGATTAGGAGACGGGTGAGGGGAAGGCTTCGGGGAACGGTTAGGGATAGGGTTCGGGCTAGGGTTAGGGTTAGGGGACGGGGACGGTTTAGGGTCCAATTGAGGGTCCGACAACGGTTTAGGGGGAGCGTACGTGTGAGGGCGCTGGTTAGTGTCAGCGTACGGGTTAGGATTAGGGGACGGGTGAGGGGAAGGCTTCGGGGAACGGTTAGGGTTAGGGTTCGGACTAGGGTTAGGGTTAGGTGACGGGGAGGGTTTAGGGTCCAGGTGAGGGTACGACAATGCTTTAGGGTGAGCGTACGTGTGAGGGCGCGGGTTAGTGTGAGCCTTCGGGTTAGGATTAGGGGACAGGTGAGGGGAAGGCTTCGGGGAAATGTTAGGGTGAGTGTTCGGGCTAGGGTTAGGGTTAGGGGACGGGGATGTATAGGGTCCAGGTGAGGGCACGACAACGGTTTAGGGGGAGCGTACGTGTGAGGCGCGGGTTAGTTTGAGCGTACGGGTGAGGATTACGGTACGGGTGAGGGGAAGGGTTAGGGTTAGGGTTCGGGCTAGGGTTAGGGTTAGGGTACGGGGACGGTTTAGGGTCCAGGTGAGGGTACGACAACGGTTTAGGGGGAGCGTACGTGTGAAGGCGCGGGTAAGTGTGAGCGTACGGGTTAGGATTAAGGGACGGGTGAGGGGAAAGCTTCGGGGAAGGGTTAGGGTTAGGGTTCGGGCTAGGGTTAGGGTTAGGTGACGGGGACGGTTTAGGGTCCAGGTGAGGGTACGACAACGGTTTAGGGGGAGCGTACGTGTGAGGGCGTGGGTTAGTGTGAGCGTACGGGTTAGGATTAGGGGACGGGTGAGGGGAAGGCTTCGGGGAAGGTTTAGGGTTAGGGTTCGGGCTAGGGTTAGGGATAGGGGACGGGGAAGGTTTAGGGCCCAGGTGAGGGTACGACAATGGTTTAGGGGGAGCGTACGTGTGAGGGCACGGGTTAGTGTGAGCTTACGGGTTAGGATTAGGGGACGTGTGAGGGGAAGGCTTCGGGGAAGGGTTAGGTTTAGGGTTCGGGCTAGGGTTAGGGTTAACGGACGGGGACGGTTTAGGGTCCAGGCGAGGGTACGACAACGGTTTATGGGTATCGTACGTGTGAGGGCACATGTTAGTGTGAGCGTACGGGTTAGGATTAGGGGACCGGTGAGGGGAAGGCTTTGGGAAAGTGTTAGGGTTAGGGTTTGGGCTAGGGTTAGGGTTAGGGGGCGGGGTCGGTTTAGGGTCCAGGTGAGGGTACGACAACGGTTTAGGGGGAGTGTACGTGTGAGGGCGCGGGTTAGTGTGAGCGTACGGGTTAGGATTAGGGGATGGTTGAGGGGAAGGCTTCGGGGACGTGTTAGGGTTAGGGTTTCGGTAGTGTTAGGGTTAAGGGATGGGGACTGTTTAGGGTCCAAGTGAAGGTACGACAACGGTTTAGGGGGTGCGTACGTGTGAGGGCGTGGGTTAGTGTGAGCGTTCGGGTTAGGATTAGGGGACGGGTGAGGGGAAGGCTTCGGGGAAGGGTTAGGGTTAGGGTTCGGGCTAGGGTTAGGGTTACGGGATGGGGACGGTTTAGGGTCCAGGTGAGGGTACGACAACGCTTTAGGGGGAGCGTACGTGTGAGGGTGTGGGTTAGTGTGAGCGTACGGGTTAGGATTAGGATACGGGTGAGGGGAAGGCTTTGGGGAAGTGTTAGGGTTAGGGTTCGGGCTAGGGTTAGGATTAGGGGACGGGGATGGTTTAGGGTCCAGGTGAGGATATTACAACGGTTTAGGGGGAGCGTACGTGTGAGGGCGCGGGTCAGTGTGAGCATATGGGTTAGGATTAGGGGACGGGTGAGGGGAAGGCTTCGGGGAAGGGTTAGGGATAGGGTTCGGGCTAGGGTTAGGGTTTGGGGACGGGGACGGTATAGGGTCCAATTGAGGGTACGACAACGGTTTAGGGGGAGCGTACGTGTGAGGGCGCTGGTTAGTGTCAGCGTACAGTTTAGGATTAGGGGACGGGTGAGGGGAAGGCTTCGGGGAAGGGTTAGGGTTAGGGTTCGGACTAGGGTTAGGGTTAGGTGACGGGGAGCGTTTAGGATCCAGGTGAGGATACGACAATGCTTTAGGGTGAGCGTACGTGTGAGGGCGCGGGTTAGTGTGACCCTACGGGTTAGGAATAGGGGACGGGTGAGGGGAAGGCTTCGGGGAAGGGTTAGGGTGAGGGTTCGGGCTAGGGTGAGGGTTAGGGGACGGGGATGTATAGGGTCCAGGTGAGGGTACGACAACGGTTTAGGGGGAGCGTACGTGTGAGGGCGCGGGTTAGTGTGAGCGTACAGGTTAGGATTTGGGGACGGGTGAGGGGAAGGCTTTGGGGAAGTGTTAGGGTTAGGGTTCAGGCTAGGGTTAGGATTAGGGGACGGGGATGGTTTAGGGTCCAGATGAGGGTATTACAGCGGTTTAGGGGGAGCGTACGTGTGAGGGCGCAGGTCAGTGTGAGCATATGGGTTAGGATTAGGAGACGGGTGAGGGGAAGGCTTCGGGGAACGGTTAGGGATAGGGTTCGGGCTAGGGTTAGGGTTAGGGGACGGGGACGGTTTAGGGTCCAATTGAGGGTCCGACAACGGTTTAGGGGGAGCGTACGTGTGAGGGCGCTGGTTAGTGTCAGCGTACGGGTTAGGATTAGGGGACGGGTGAGGGGAAGGCTTCGGGGAACGGTTAGGGTTAGGGTTCGGACTAGGGTTAGGGTTAGGTGACGGGGAGGGTTTAGGGTCCAGGTGAGGGTACGACAATGCTTTAGGGTGAGCGTACGTGTGAGGGCGCGGGTTAGTGTGAGCCTTCGGGTTAGGATTAGGGGACAGGTGAGGGGAAGGCTTCGGGGAAATGTTAGGGTGAGTGTTCGGGCTAGGGTTAGGGTTAGGGGACGGGGATGTATAGGGTCCAGGTGAGGGCACGACAACGGTTTAGGGGGAGCGTACGTGTGAGGCGCGGGTTAGTTTGAGCGTACGGGTGAGGATTACGGTACGGGTGAGGGGAAGGGTTAGGGTTAGGGTTCGGGCTAGGGTTAGGGTTAGGGTACGGGGACGGTTTAGGGTCCAGGTGAGGGTACGACAACGGTTTAGGGGGAGCGTACGTGTGAAGGCGCGGGTAAGTGTGAGCGTACGGGTTAGGATTAAGGGACGGGTGAGGGGAAAGCTTCGGGGAAGGGTTAGGGTTAGGGTTCGGGCTAGGGTTAGGGTTAGGTGACGGGGACGGTTTAGGGTCCAGGTGAGGGTACGACAACGGTTTAGGGGGAGCGTACGTGTGAGGGCGTGGGTTAGTGTGAGCGTACGGGTTAGGATTAGGGGACGGGTGAGGGGAAGGCTTCGGGGAAGGTTTAGGGTTAGGGTTCGGGCTAGGGTTAGGGATAGGGGACGGGGAAGGTTTAGGGCCCAGGTGAGGGTACGACAATGGTTTAGGGGGAGCGTACGTGTGAGGGCACGGGTTAGTGTGAGCTTACGGGTTAGGATTAGGGGACGTGTGAGGGGAAGGCTTCGGGGAAGGGTTAGGTTTAGGGTTCGGGCTAGGGTTAGGGTTAACGGACGGGGACGGTTTAGGGTCCAGGCGAGGGTACGACAACGGTTTATGGGTATCGTACGTGTGAGGGCACATGTTAGTGTGAGCGTACGGGTTAGGATTAGGGGACCGGTGAGGGGAAGGCTTTGGGAAAGTGTTAGGGTTAGGGTTCGGGCTAGGGTTAGGGTTAGGGGGCGGGGTCGGTTTAGGGTCCAGGTGAGGGTACGACAACGGTTTAGGGGGAGTGTACGTGTGAGGGCGCGGGTTAGTGTGAGCGTACGGGTTAGGATTAGGGGATGGTTGAGGGGAAGGCTTCGGGGACGTGTTAGGGTTAGGGTTTCGGTAGTGTTAGGGTTAAGGGATGGGGACTGTTTAGGGTCCAAGTGAAGGTACGACAACGGTTTAGGGGGTGCGTACGTGTGAGGGCGTGGGTTAGTGTGAGCGTTCGGGTTAGGATTAGGGGACGGGTGAGGGGAAGGCTTCGGGGAAGGGTTAGGGTTAGGGTTCGGGCTAGGGTTAGGGTTACGGGATGGGGACGGTTTAGGGTCCAGGTGAGGGTACGACAACGCTTTAGGGGGAGCGTACGTGTGAGGGTGTGGGTTAGTGTGAGCGTACGGGTTAGGATTAGGATACGGGTGAGGGGAAGGCTTTGGGGAAGTGTTAGGGTTAGGGTTCGGGCTAGGGTTAGGATTAGGGGACGGGGATGGTTTAGGGTCCAGGTGAGGATATTACAACGGTTTAGGGGGAGCGTACGTGTGAGGGCGCGGGTCAGTGTGAGCATATGGGTTAGGATTAGGGGACGGGTGAGGGGAAGGCTTCGGGGAAGGGTTAGGGATAGGGTTCGGGCTAGGGTTAGGGTTTGGGGACGGGGACGGTATAGGGTCCAATTGAGGGTACGACAACGGTTTAGGGGGAGCGTACGTGTGAGGGCGCTGGTTAGTGTCAGCGTACAGTTTAGGATTAGGGGACGGGTGAGGGGAAGGCTTCGGGGAAGGGTTAGGGTTAGGGTTCGGACTAGGGTTAGGGTTAGGTGACGGGGAGCGTTTAGGATCCAGGTGAGGATACGACAATGCTTTAGGGTGAGCGTACGTGTGAGGGCGCGGGTTAGTGTGACCCTACGGGTTAGGAATAGGGGACGGGTGAGGGGAAGGCTTCGGGGAAGGGTTAGGGTGAGGGTTCGGGCTAGGGTGAGGGTTAGGGGACGGGGATGTATAGGGTCCAGGTGAGGGTACGACAACGGTTTAGGGGGAGCGTACGTGTGAGGGCGCGGGTTAGTGTGAAAGTACAGGTTAGGATTAGGGGACGGTTGAGGGGATGGTTTCGGGGAATGGTTAGGGATACGGTTCGGGCTAGGGTTAGGGTTAGGGGACGGGGATGGTTTAGGGTCCAGGTGAGGGTACGACAACGGTTTAGGGGTAGCGTACGTGTGAGGGCACGGGTTAGTGTGAGCGAACGGGTTAGGATTAGGGGACAGGTGAGGGGAAGGCTTCGGGGAATGGTTAGGGATACGGTTCGGGCTAGGGTTAGGGTTAGGGGACGGGGATGGTTTAGGGTCCAGGTGAGTGTACGACAACGGTTTAGGGGGAGCGTACATGTGAGGGCGCGGGTTAGTGTATGCGAACGGGTTAGGATTAGGGGACGTGTGAGGGGAAGGCTTCGGGGAAAGGTTAGGGTTCGGGTTCTGGCTAAGGTTAGGGTTACGGGATGGGGATGGTTTAGGGTCCAGGTGAGGGTACGACAACGCTATAGGGGGAGCGTACGTGGGAGGGCGTGGGTTAGTGTGAGCGTACCGGTTAGGATTAGGGGACGGGTGAGGGGAAGGCTTCGGGGAAGTGTTAGGGTTAGGGTTCGGGCTAGGGTTAGGGTTAGGGGACGGGAATGGTTTCGGGTCCAATTGAGGGTACGACAGCGGTTTAGGGGGAGCGTACGTGTGAGGGCGCGGGTTAGTGTGAGCGTACAGGTTAGGATTAGAGGACGGGTGAGGGGAAGATTTCGGGGAAGTGTCAGGTTTAGGGTTCGGGCTAGGGTTAGGGTTAGGGGACGTGGACGGTGTAGGGTCCAGGTAAGGGTACGACAACGGATTAGGGGGAGCGTACATGTGAGGGTGCAGGTTAGTGTGAGCGTACGGGTTAGGATTAGGGGACGGGTGAGGGGAAGGCTTCGGGGAAGGGTTAGGGTTAGGGTTCGGGCTACGGTTAGGGATAGGGGTCGGGGACGGTTTAGGGTCCAGTTGAGGGTACGACAGCGGTTTAGGGGGAGCGTACGTGTAAGGGCGCGGGTTAGTTTGAGCGTACGGGTTAAGATTAGGGGACGGGTGAGGGGAAGGTTTCGGGGAAGTTTTAGGGATAGGGTTCGGGCTAGGGTTAGGGTTAGGGGACGGGGACGGTTTAGGGTCCAGGTGAGGGTACGACAATGGTTTAGGTGGAGCGAATGTGTGAGGGCGTGGGTAGTGTGATGGTACGGGTTAGGATTAGGAGACGGGTGACGTGAAGGCTTCGGGGAAGGGTTAGGGTTAGGGTTCGGGCTACGGTTAGGGTTAGGGGACGGGGACGGTTTAGGGTCCAGTTGAGGGTACGACAGCGGTTTAGGGGGAGCGTACGTGTAAGGGCGCGGGTTAGTTTGAGCGTACGGGTTAAGATTAGGGGACGGGTGAGGGGAAGGTTTCGGGGAAGGTTTAGTGATAGGGTTCGGGCTAGGGTTAGGGTTAGGGGACGGGGACGGTTTAGGGTCCAGGTGAGGGTACGACAATGGTTTAGGTGGAGCGAATGTGTGAGGGCGTGGGTAGTGTGATGGTACGGGTTAGGATTAGGAGACGGGTGACGTGAAGGCTTCGGGGAAGGGTTAGGGTTAGGGTTCGGGCTAGGGTTAGGGTTAGGGGACGGGGACGGTTTAGGGTCCAGGTGAGGGTACGACAACGGTTTAGGGGGAGCGTACGTGTGAGGGCGCGGGTTAGTGTGAGCGTACGGGTTAGGATTAGGGTACGAGTTAGGGGAAGGCTTTGGGGAAGGGTTAGGTTTAAGGTTCTGCCTAGGGTTAGGGTTAGGGGACGGGGACGGTTTAAGGTCCAGGTGAGTGTAAGACAACACATTAGGGGGAGCGTACGTGTGAGGACGCGTGTTAGTGTGAGCGTACGGGTTAGGATTAGGGGACGGGTGAGGGGAAGGCTTCGGGGAAGGTTTAGGTTTAGGGTTCGGGCTAGGGTTAGGGTTAGGGGACGGGGACGGTTTAGGGTCCAGGTGAGGGTACGACAACGGTTTAGGGGTACCTTTCGTGTGAGGGCGCAGGTTAGTGTGAGCGTACGGGTTAGGATTAGGGGACGGGTGAGGGGAAGGCTTCGGGGAAGGGTTAGGGTTAGGGTTCGGGCTAGGGTTAGGGTTAGGGGACGGGGACAGTTTAGGGTACAGGTGAGGGTACGACAATGGTTTAGGGGGAGCGTACGTGTGAGGGCGCGGGTTAGTGTGAAATTACAGGTTAGGATTAGGGGACGGGTTAGGAGAAGGCTTCGGGGAAGGATGAGGGTTAGGGTTCAGGCTAGGGTTAGGGTTAGGGGACGAGGACGGTTTAGGGTCCAGGTGAGGGTACGACAACGGTTTAGGGGGCGCGTACGTGTGAGGGCGCGGGTTAGTGTGAGCGTACGGGTTAGGATTAGGGGACGGTTGAGGGGAAGGTTTCGGGGAAGAGTTAGGGTTAGCGTTTGGGCTAGGGTTAGGGGTAGGGAACGGGGACGGTTTAGGGTCTAGGTGAGGGTACGCCAGCGGTTTAGGGGGAACGTACGTGTGAGGGCGCGGGTTAGTGTGAGCGAACGGGTTAGGATTAGGGGACGGGTGAGGGGAAGGCTTCGGGAAATGGTTAGGGATAGGGTTCGGGCTAGGGTTAGGGTTAGGGGACGGGGATGGTTTAGGGTCCAGGTGAGGGTACGACAACGGTTTAGGGGGAACGTACGTGTGAGGGCGCGTGATAGTGTGAGCGAACGGGTTAGGATTAGGGGAAGGGTGAGGGGAAGGCTTCGGGGAAGGGTTAGGGATAGGGTTCTGGTTAGGGTTAGGGTTAGGGGACGGGGAAGGTTTAGGGTCCAGGGGAGGGTACGACAACGGTTTAGGGGGAGCGTACGTGTGAGGGCGCGGGTTAGTGTGAGCATACGGGTTAGGATTAAAGGACGGGTGAGGGGAAGGCTTCAGGGAAGGGTTAGGGTTAGGGTTCGGGTTAGGGTTAGGGGACGGGGACAGTTTAGGGTACAGGTGAGGGTAAGACAATGGTTTAGGGGGAGCGTACATGTGAGGGCGCGGGTTAGTGTGAAAGTACAGGTTAGGATTAGGGGACTGGTGAGGAGAAGGCTTCGGGGAAGGGTGAGGGTTAGGGTTCAGGCTAGGGTTAGGGTTAGGGGACGGGGACGGTTTAGGGTCCAGCTGAGGGTACGACAACGGTTTAGGGGGAGCGTACGTGTGAGGGCGCGGGTTAGTGTGAGCGTACAGGTTAGGATTTGGGGACGGGTGAGGGGAAGGCTTTGGGGAAGTGTTAGGGTTAGGGTTCAGGCTAGGGTTAGGATTAGGGGACGGGGATGGTTTAGGGTCCAGATGAGGGTATTACAGCGGTTTAGGGGGAGCGTACGTGTGAGGGCGCAGGTCAGTGTGAGCATATGGGTTAGGATTAGGAGACGGGTGAGGGGAAGGCTTCGGGGAACGGTTAGGGATAGGGTTCGGGCTAGGGTTAGGGTTAGGGGACGGGGACGGTTTAGGGTCCAATTGAGGGTCCGACAACGGTTTAGGGGGAGCGTACGTGTGAGGGCGCTGGTTAGTGTCAGCGTACGGGTTAGGATTAGGGGACGGGTGAGGGGAAGGCTTCGGGGAACGGTTAGGGTTAGGGTTCGGACTAGGGTTAGGGTTAGGTGACGGGGAGGGTTTAGGGTCCAGGTGAGGGTACGACAATGCTTTAGGGTGAGCGTACGTGTGAGGGCGCGGGTTAGTGTGAGCCTTCGGGTTAGGATTAGGGGACAGGTGAGGGGAAGGCTTCGGGGAAATGTTAGGGTGAGTGTTCGGGCTAGGGTTAGGGTTAGGGGACGGGGATGTATAGGGTCCAGGTGAGGGCACGACAACGGTTTAGGGGGAGCGTACGTGTGAGGCGCGGGTTAGTTTGAGCGTACGGGTGAGGATTACGGTACGGGTGAGGGGAAGGGTTAGGGTTAGGGTTCGGGCTAGGGTTAGGGTTAGGGTACGGGGACGGTTTAGGGTCCAGGTGAGGGTACGACAACGGTTTAGGGGGAGCGTACGTGTGAAGGCGCGGGTAAGTGTGAGCGTACGGGTTAGGATTAAGGGACGGGTGAGGGGAAAGCTTCGGGGAAGGGTTAGGGTTAGGGTTCGGGCTAGGGTTAGGGTTAGGTGACGGGGACGGTTTAGGGTCCAGGTGAGGGTACGACAACGGTTTAGGGGGAGCGTACGTGTGAGGGCGTGGGTTAGTGTGAGCGTACGGGTTAGGATTAGGGGACGGGTGAGGGGAAGGCTTCGGGGAAGGTTTAGGGTTAGGGTTCGGGCTAGGGTTAGGGATAGGGGACGGGGAAGGTTTAGGGCCCAGGTGAGGGTACGACAATGGTTTAGGGGGAGCGTACGTGTGAGGGCACGGGTTAGTGTGAGCTTACGGGTTAGGATTAGGGGACGTGTGAGGGGAAGGCTTCGGGGAAGGGTTAGGTTTAGGGTTCGGGCTAGGGTTAGGGTTAACGGACGGGGACGGTTTAGGGTCCAGGCGAGGGTACGACAACGGTTTATGGGTATCGTACGTGTGAGGGCACATGTTAGTGTGAGCGTACGGGTTAGGATTAGGGGACCGGTGAGGGGAAGGCTTTGGGAAAGTGTTAGGGTTAGGGTTCGGGCTAGGGTTAGGGTTAGGGGGCGGGGTCGGTTTAGGGTCCAGGTGAGGGTACGACAACGGTTTAGGGGGAGTGTACGTGTGAGGGCGCGGGTTAGTGTGAGCGTACGGGTTAGGATTAGGGGATGGTTGAGGGGAAGGCTTCGGGGACGTGTTAGGGTTAGGGTTTCGGTAGTGTTAGGGTTAAGGGATGGGGACTGTTTAGGGTCCAAGTGAAGGTACGACAACGGTTTAGGGGGTGCGTACGTGTGAGGGCGTGGGTTAGTGTGAGCGTTCGGGTTAGGATTAGGGGACGGGTGAGGGGAAGGCTTCGGGGAAGGGTTAGGGTTAGGGTTCGGGCTAGGGTTAGGGTTACGGGATGGGGACGGTTTAGGGTCCAGGTGAGGGTACGACAACGCTTTAGGGGGAGCGTACGTGTGAGGGTGTGGGTTAGTGTGAGCGTACGGGTTAGGATTAGGATACGGGTGAGGGGAAGGCTTTGGGGAAGTGTTAGGGTTAGGGTTCGGGCTAGGGTTAGGATTAGGGGACGGGGATGGTTTAGGGTCCAGGTGAGGATATTACAACGGTTTAGGGGGAGCGTACGTGTGAGGGCGCGGGTCAGTGTGAGCATATGGGTTAGGATTAGGGGACGGGTGAGGGGAAGGCTTCGGGGAAGGGTTAGGGATAGGGTTCGGGCTAGGGTTAGGGTTTGGGGACGGGGACGGTATAGGGTCCAATTGAGGGTACGACAACGGTTTAGGGGGAGCGTACGTGTGAGGGCGCTGGTTAGTGTCAGCGTACAGTTTAGGATTAGGGGACGGGTGAGGGGAAGGCTTCGGGGAAGGGTTAGGGTTAGGGTTCGGACTAGGGTTAGGGTTAGGTGACGGGGAGCGTTTAGGATCCAGGTGAGGATACGACAATGCTTTAGGGTGAGCGTACGTGTGAGGGCGCGGGTTAGTGTGACCCTACGGGTTAGGAATAGGGGACGGGTGAGGGGAAGGCTTCGGGGAAGGGTTAGGGTGAGGGTTCGGGCTAGGGTGAGGGTTAGGGGACGGGGATGTATAGGGTCCAGGTGAGGGTACGACAACGGTTTAGGGGGAGCGTACGTGTGAGGGCGCGGGTTAGTGTGAAAGTACAGGTTAGGATTAGGGGACGGTTGAGGGGATGGTTTCGGGGAATGGTTAGGGATACGGTTCGGGCTAGGGTTAGGGTTAGGGGACGGGGATGGTTTAGGGTCCAGGTGAGGGTACGACAACGGTTTAGGGGTAGCGTACGTGTGAGGGCACGGGTTAGTGTGAGCGAACGGGTTAGGATTAGGGGACAGGTGAGGGGAAGGCTTCGGGGAAGGGTTAGGGTTACGGTTCGGGCTAGGGTTAGGGTTAGGGGACGGGGACGGTTTAGGGTCCAGGTGAGGGTACGACCATGGTTTAGGGGGAGCTAACGTGTGAGGGCGCGGGTTAGTGTGAGCTTACTTGTTAGGATTAGGGGACGGGTGAGGGGAAGGCTTCGGAAAAGTTTTATGGATAGGGTTTGGGCTAGGGTTAGGGTTAGGGGACGGAGGCGGTTTAGGGTCCAGGTGAGGGTAGGACAACGCTTTAAGGGGAGCGTATGTGTGAGGGCGCGGGTTAGTGTGAGCGTATGGGATAGGATTAGGGGACGGGTGACGGGAAGGCTTTGGGGAAGGGTTAGGGTTAGGGTTCGGGCCAGGGTTAGGGTTAGGGGACGGGGATGGTTTAGGGTCCAGGTGAGGGTAAGACAACGGTTTAGTGGGAGCGTACGTGTGAGGGCGCGGGTTAGTGTGAGCGTAAGGGTTAGGATTAGGGGACGTGTGAGGGGAAGGCTTCAGGGAAGGGTTAGGGTTAGGGTTCGGCCTGGGTTAGGTTTAGAGGACGGGCACGGTTTAGGGTCCAGGTGAGGGTACTAGAACCCTTTAGGGGAAGCGTACGTGTGAGGGCGTGGGTTAGTGTGAGCGTACGGGTTAGGATTAGGGGACGGGTGAGGGGAAGGCTTCGGGGAAGGGTTAGGGTTAGGGTTCGGGCTAGGGTTAGGGTTAGGGGACGGGGACGGTTTCGTGTCCAGTTGTGGGTACGACAGCGGTTTAGGGGGAGCGTACGTGTGAGGGCGCGGGTTATTGTGAGCTTACGGGTTAGGATTAGGGGATGGGTGAACCGAAGGCTTCGGAGAATGGTTATGGATAGGGTTCGGGCTAGGGTTAGGTTTAGGGGACGGGGACGGTTTAGCGTCCAGGTGAGGGTACGACAACGGTTTAGGGGGAGCGTACGTGTGAGGGCGTGGGTTAGTGTGAGCGTACGGGTTAGGATTAGGGGACGGGTTATGGGAAGGCTTTGGGGAAGGTTTAGCGTTAGGGTTAGGGCTAGGGTTAGGGTTAGGGGACGGGGACGGTTTAGGGTCCAGGTGAGGGTACGACAATGGTTTAGGGGGAGCGTACGTGTGAGGGCGCGGGTTAGTGGGAGCGTTCGGGTTAGGATTAGGGGACTGGTGACGGGAAGGCTTTGGGGAAGGGTTAGGGTTAGGGTTCGGGCTAGGGTTAGGGTTAGGGGACGGGGATGGTTTAGGGTCCAGGTGAGGGTACGACAACGGTTTAGTGGGAGCGTACGTGTGAGGGCGCGGGTTAGTGTGAGCGTAAGGGTTAGGATTAGGGGACGTGTGAGGGGAAGGCTTCAGGGAAGGGTTAGGGTTAGGGTTCGGCCTAGGGTTAGTGTTATGGGACGGGGACGGTTTAGGGTCCAAGTGAGGGTACGACCATGGTTTAGGGGGAGCGTACGTGTGAGGGCACGGTTTAGTGTGAGCGTACTGGTTAGGATTAGGGGACGGGTGAGGGGAAGGCTTCGGGGAAGGGTTAGGGTTAGGGTTGGTGCTAGGGTTAGGGTTAGGGGACGGGGACGGTTTAGGGTCCAGGTGAGGGTACGACAGCGGTTTAGGGGGAGCGTACGTGTGAGGGCGTGGGTTAGTGTGAACTTACGGGTTAGGATTAATGGGACGGGTAAGGGGAAGGCTTCTGGGAAGGGTTAGGGTTAGGGTTCGGGCTAGGGTTAGGGTTAGGGACGGGGACGGTTTAGGGTCAGGTGAGGGTACGACAACGCTTTAGGGGGAGTGTACATGTGAGGGCGCGGGTTAGTGTGAGCGTACGGGTTAGGAGTAGGGGACGGGAGAGGGGAAGGCTTCGGTGAAGGGTTAGGGTTAGGGTTCCGGCTAGGGTTAGGGGACGGGGACGGTTTAAGGTCCAGTTGAGGGTACGACAGCGGTTTAGGGGGAGCGTACGTGTGAGGGCGCCGGTTAGTGTGAGCTTACGGGTTAGGATTAGGGGACGGGTGAACCGAAGGCTTCGGGGAAGGGTTAGTGTTAGGGTTCGGGCTAGGGTTAGGGTTAGGGGACGGGGACGGTTTCGTGTCCAGTTGAGGGTAAGACAGCGGTTTAGGGGGAGCGTACGTGTGAGGGCGCCGGTTAGTGTGAGCTTACGGGTTAGGATTAGGGGACGGGTGAACCGAAGGCTTCGGGGAATGGTTATGGATAGGGTTCGGGCTAGGGTTAGGTTTAGGGGACGGGGACGGTTTAGGGTCCAGGTGAGGGTAAGAGAACGGTTTAGGTGGAGCGTACGTGTGAGGGCGCGGGTTTGTGTGAGCGTACGGGTTAGGATTAGGGGACGGGTGAGGGGAAGGCTTCGGGGAAGTGTTAGGGTTAGGGTTAGGGCTAGGGTTAGGGTTAGGGGACGGGGACGGTTTCGGGTCGAGGTGAGGGTACGACAATGGTTTAGGGGGAGCGTACGTGTGAGGGCGCGTGTTAGTGTGAGCGTACGGGTTAGGATTAGGGGACGGGTGAGGGGAAGGCTTCGGGGAATGTGTAGGGATAGGGTTAGGGCTAGGGTTAGGATTAGGGGACGGGGATGGTTTAGGGTCCAGGTGAGGGTATTACAGCGGTTTAGGGGGAGCGTACGTGTGAGGGCGCGGGTCAGTGTGAGCGTATGGTTTAGGATTAGGGGACGGGTGACGGAAAGGGTTAGGGTTAGGGTTCGCACTAGGGTTAGTGTTAGGTGACGGGGAGGGTTTAGGGTCCAGGTGAGGGTACGACAATGCTTTAGGTTGAGCGTACGTGTGAGGGCGCGGGTTAGTGTGAGCCTACGAGTAAGGATTAGGGGACGGGTGAGGGGAAGGCTTCGGGGAAGGGTTAGGTTTAGGGTTCGGGCTAGGGTTAGGGTTAGGGGACGGGGATGTATAGGATCCAGGTGAGGGTACGACAACGGTTTAGGTGGAGCGTACGTGTGAGGCGCGAGTTAGTGTGAGCGTACGGGTTAGGATTAGGGGACGGGTGAGGGGAAGGTTTAGGGTTAGGGTTCGGGCTAGGGATAGGGTTAGGGCACGGGGACGGTTTAGGGTCCAGGTGAGGGTAAGACAACGGTTTAGGGGTAGCGTACGTGTGAGGGCATGGGTTAGTGTTATCGTACGGGTTAGGATTAGGGGACGGGTGAGGGGAAGGCTTCGGGGAAGGGTTAGGGTTACGGTTCGGGCTAGGGTTAGGGTTAGGGGACGGGGACGGTTTAGGGTCCAGGTGAGTGTACGACCATGGTTTAGGGGGAGCTAACGTGTGAGGGCGCGGGTTAGTGTGAGCTTACTTGTTAGGATTAGGGGACGGGTGAGGGGAAGGCTTCGGGGAAGGGTTAGGGTTAGGGTTCGGGCTAGGGTTAGGGTTAGGGGATGGGGACGGTTTAGGATCCAGGTGAGGGTACGTCAGCAGTTTAGGCGGAGCGTACGTGTGAGGGCATGGGTTAGTGTGAGCTTACGGGTTACGATTAGGGGACGGGTGAGGGGAAGGCTTCGGGGAACGATTAGTGTTAGGGTTCGGGCTAGGATTAGGGTTAGGGGACGGAGGCGGTTTAGGGTCCAGGTGAGGGTAGGACAACGCTTTAGGGGGAGCGTATGTGTGAGGGCGCGGGTTAGTGTGAGCGTATGGGTTAGGATTAGGGGACAGGTGAGGAGAAGGCTTCGGGGAAGGGTTAGGGTTAGGTTTCGGGCTAGGGTTAGGGTTAGGGGACGGAGACGGTTTAGTGTCCAGGTGAGGGTATGACAACAGTTTAGGGGGAGCGTACGTGTGAGGGCGTGGGTTAGTGTGAGAGTACGGGTTAGGATTAGGGGACGGGTGAGGGGAAGGCTTCCGGGAAGTGTTAGGGTTAGGGTTCGTCTAGGGTTAGGTTTAGAGGACGGGAACGGTTTATGGTCCAGGTGAGGGTACTAGAACGCATTAGGGGGAGCGTACGTGTGAGGGCACGGGTTAGTGTGAGCGTACGGGTTAGGATTAGGGGACGGGTGAGGGGAAGGCTTCGGGGAAGGGTTAGGGTTACGGTTCGGGCTAGGGTTAGGGTTAGGGGACGGGGACGGTTTCGTGTCCAGTTGTGGGTACAACAGCGGTTTAGGGGGAGCGTACGTGTGAGGGCGCGGGTTAGTGTGAGCTTACGGGTTAGGATTAGGGGATGGGTGAACCGAAGGCTTCGGGGAATGGTTATGGATAGGGTTCGGGCTAGGGTTAGGATTAGGGGACGGGGATGGTTTAGGGTCCAGGTGAGGGTATTACAGCGGTTTAGTGGGAGCGTACGTGTGAGGGCGCGGGTCAGTGTGAGCGTATGTTTTAGGATTAGGGGACGGGTGAAGGGAAGGCTTCGGGGAAGGATTAGGGATAGGGTTCGGGCTAGGGTTAGGGTTAGGGGACGGGGACGGTTTAGGGTCCAATTGAGGGTATGACAATGGTTTAGGGGGAGGGTACGTGTGAGGGCGCTGGTTAGTGTCCACGTACGGGTTAGGATTAGGGGACGGGTGAGGGGAAGGCTTCGGGGAATGGTTAGGGATAGGGTTCGGGCTAGGGTTAGGATTAGGGGACGGGGATGGTTTAGAGTCCAGGTGAGGGTATTACAGCGGTTTAGGGGGAGCGTACGTGTGAGGGCGCGGGTCAGTGTGAGCGTATGGTTTAGGATTAGGGGACGGGTGACGGGAAGGATTAGGGTTAGGGTTCACACTAGGGTTAGTGTTAGGTGACGGGGAGGGTTTAGGGTCCAGGTGAGGGTACGACAATGCTTTAGGGTGAGCGTACGTGTGAGGGCGCAGGTTAGTGTGAGCCTACGAGTAAGGATTAGGGGACGGGTGAAGGGAAGGCTTCGGGGAAGGGTTAGGGTTAGGGTTCGGGCTAGGGTTAGGGTTAGGGGACGGGGATGTATAGGGTCCAGGTGAGGGTACGACAACGGTTTAGGGGGAGCGTACGTGTGAGAGCGCGGGTTAGTGTGAAAGTACAGGTTAGGATTAGGGGACGGGTGAGGGGATGGTTTCGGGGAATGGTTAGGGATACGGTTCGGGCTAGGGTTAGGGTTAGGGGACGGGGATGGTTTAGGGTCTAGGTGAGGGTACGACAACGGTTTAGGGGGAGCATACGTGTGAGGGCGCATGTTAGTGTGAGCGAACGGGTTAGGATTAGGGGACGGGTGAGGGGAAGGCTTCGGGGAATGGTTAGGGATAGGGTTCGGGCTAGGGTTAGGGTTAGGGGACGGGGATGGTTTAGGGTCCAGGTGAGGGTACGACAATGGTTTAAGGGGAGCGTACGTGTGAGGGCGCATGTTAGTGTGAGCGAACGGGTTAGGATTAGGGGACGTGTGAGGGGAAAGCTTCGGGGAAGGGTTAGGGATAGGGTTCTGGTTAGGGTTAGGGTTAGGGGACGGGGACGGTTTAGGGTCCAGGTGAGGGTACGACAACGGTTTAGGGGGAGCGTACATGTGAGGGCACGGCTTAGTGTGAGCGTACGGGTTAGGATTAGGGGACGGGTTAGGGGAAGGCTTTGGGGAAAGGTTAGGGTTAGAGTTCGGGCTAGGGTTAGGGTTAGGGGACGGGGACGGTTTAGGGTCCAGGTGAGGGTACGACAACGCTTTAGGGGGAGAGTACGTGTGAGGGCGTGGTTTAGTGTGAGCGTACGGGTTAGGATTTGGGGACGGGTGAGGAGAAGATTTCTGGGAAGGGTTAGGGTTAGGGTTCGGGCTAGGGTTAGTGTTAGAGGACGGGGACGGTTTTGGGTCCAGGTGAGGGTACGACAATGGTTTAGGGGGAGCGTACGTGTGAGGGCGCGGGTTAGTGTGAGCGTACGGGTTAGGATTAGGGGACGGTTGAGGGGAAGGTTTCGGGGAAGAGTCAGGGTTAGCGTTTTGGCTAGGGTTAGGGGTAGGGGACGGGGACGGTTTAGGGTCGAGGTGAGGGTACGACAATGTTTTAGGGGGAGCGTACGTGTGAGGGCGCGTGTTAGTGTGAGCGTACGGGTTAGGATTAGGGGACGGGTGAGGGGAAGGCTTCGGGGAATGGGTAGGAATAGGGTTCGGGCTAGGGTTAGGATTAGGGGACGGGGATGGTTTAGGGTCCAGGTGAGGGTATTACAGCGGTTTAGGGGGATCGTACGTGTGAGGGCGCGGGTCAGTGTGAGCGTATGGTTTAGGATTAGGGGACGGGTGACGGGAAGGGTTAGGGTTAGGGTTCGCACTAGGGTTAGTGTTAGGAGACGGGGAGGGTTTAGGGTCCAGGTGAGGGTACGACAATGCTTTAGGGTGAGCGTACGTGTGAGGGCGCGGGTAAGTGTGAGCATATGAGTAAGGATTAGGGGACGGGTGAGGGGAAGGCTTCGGGGAAGGGTTAGGGTTAGGGTTCGGGCTAGGGTTAGGGTTAGGGGACGGGGATGTATAGGGTCCAGGTGAGGGTATGACAACGGTTTAGGGGGAGCGTACGTGTGAGGCGCGGGTTAGTGTGAGCGTACGGGTTAGGATTAGGGGACGGGTGAGGGGAAGGTTTAGGGTTAGGGTTCGGGCTAGGGATAGGGTTAGGGCATGGGGACGGTTTAGGGTCCAGGTGAGGGTACTAGAACGCTTTAGGGGGAGCGTACGTGTGAGGGCGCGGGTTAGTGTGAGCGTACGGGTTAGGATAAGGGGACGGGTGAGGGGAAGGCTTCGGGGAAGGGTTAGGGTTAGGATTCGGGCTAGGTTTAGGGTTAGGGGACGGGAACAGTTTAGGGTCCAGGTGAGGGTATGACAACGCTTTAGGGGGAGCGTACTTTTGCGGGCGCGCGTTAGTGTGAGCGTACGGGTTAGGATTATGGGACGGGTTACGGGAAGGCTTCGGGGAAGGGTTAGGGTTAGGGTTCGGGCTAGGGTTAGGGTTAGGGGAAGGGGACGGTTTAGGGTCCAGGTGTGAGTACGACAACGGTTTAGGGGGAGAATACGTGTAAGGGCGCGGGTTAGTGTGAGCGTACGGGTTAGCATTAGGGGACGGGTGAGGGGAAGGCTTCGGGGAAGGGTTAGGGTTAGGGTTTGGGCTAGGGTTAGGGTTAGGGGACGGGGACGGTTTAGGGTCCAGGTGAGGGTACGACAACAGTTTAGGGTGAGCGTAAGTGTGCGGGCGTGGGTTAATGTGAGCGTACGGGTTAGGATTAGGGGACGGGTGAGGGGAAGGCTTCGGGGAAGGGTTAGGGTTAGGGTTCGGGCTAGGGTTAGGGTTAGGGGACGGGGACGGTTTAGGGTCCAGGTGAGTGTACGACCATGGTTTAGGGGGAGCTAACGTGTGAGGGCGCGGGTTAGTGTGAGCTTACTTGTTAGGATTAGGGAACGGGAGAGGGGAAGGCTTCGGGGAAGGGTTAGGGTTAGGGTTCGGGCTAGGGTTAGGGTTAGGGGATGGGGACGGTTTAGGATCCAGGTGAGGGTACGTCAGCAGTTTAGGCGGAGCGTACGTGTGAGGGCATGGGTTAGTGTGAGCGTACGGGTTACGATTAGGGGACGGGTGAGGGGAAGGCTTCGGGGAACGATTAGTGTTAGGGTTCGGGCTAGGATTAGGGTTAGGGGACGGAGGCGGTTTAGGGTCCAGGTGAGGGTAGGACAACGCTTTAGGGGGAGCGTATGTGTGAGGGCGCGGGTTAGTGTGAGCGTATGGGTTAGGATTAGGGGACGGGTGAGGAGAAGGCTTCCGGGAAGCGTTAGGGTTAGGGTTCGGGCTAGGGTTAGGGTTAGGGGACGGAGACGGTTTAGTGTCCAGGTGAGGGTACGACAACAGTTTAGGGGGAGCGTACGTGTGAGGGCGTGGGTTAGTGTGAGAGTACGGGTTAGGATTAGGGGACGGGTGAGGGGAAGGCTTCCGGGAAGTGTTAGGGTTAGGGTTCGGCTAGGGTTAGGTTTAGAGGACGGGGACGGTTTATGGTCCTGGTGAGGGTACTAGAACGCTTTAGGGGGAGCGTACGTGTGAGGGCGCGGGTTAGTGTGAGCGTACGGGTTAGGATTAGGGGACGGGTGAGGGGAAGGCTTCGGGGAAGGGTTAGGGTTACGGTTCGGGCTAGGGTTAGGGTTAGGGGACGGGGACGGTTTCGTGTCCAGTTGTGGGTACAACAGCGGTTTAGGGGGAGCGTACGTGTGAGGGCGCGGGTTAGTGGGAGCGTTCGGGTTAGGATTAGGGGACGGGTGACGGGAAGGCTTTGGGGAAGGGTTAGGGTTAGGGTTCGGGCTAGGGTTAGGGTTAGGGGACGGGGATGGTTTAGGGTCCAGGTGAGGGTACGACAACGGTTTAGTGGGAGCATACGTGTGAGGGCGCGGGTTAGTGTGAGCGTACGGGTTAGGATTAGGGGACGGGTGAGGGGAAGGCTTCAGGGAAGGGTTAGGGTTAGGGTTCGGCCTAGGGTTAGTGTTATGGGACGGGGACTGTTTAGGGTCCAGGTGAGGGTACGACCATGGTTTAGGGGGAGCGTACGTGTGAGGGCATGGTTTAGTGTGAGCGTACTGGTTAGGATTAGGGGACGGGTGAGGGGAAGGCTTCGGGGAAGGGTTAGGGTTAGGGTTCGTGCTAGGGTTAGGGTTAGGGGACGGGGAAGGTTTAGGGTCCAGGTGACGGTACGACAGCGGTTTAGGGGGAGCGTACGTGTGAGGGCGTGGGTTAGTGTGAACTTACGGGTTAGGATTAATGGGACGGGTAAGGGGAAGGCTTCAGGGAAGGGTTAGGGTTAGGGTTCGGGCTAGGGTTAGGGTTAGGGACGGGGATGGTTTAGGGTCCAGGTGAGGGTACGACAACGCTGTAGGGGGAGTGTACATGTGAGGGCACGGGTTAGTGTGAGCGTACGGGTTAGGAGTAGGGGACGGGAGAGGGGAAGGCTTCGGGGAAGGGTTAGGGTTAGGGTTCGGGCTAGGGTTAGGGTTAGGGGAAGGGGACGGTTTAGGGTCCAGGTGTGAGTACGACAACGGTTTAGGGGGAGAATACGTGTAAGGGTGCGGGTTAGTGTGAGCGTACGGGTTAGGGTTAGGGGACGGGTGAGGGAAGGCTTCGGGGAAGTGTTAGGGTTAGGGTTCGGGCTAGGATTAGGGTTAGGGGATGGGGATGGTTTAGGGTCCAGGTGAGTGTACGACAACGGTTTAGGAGGAGCGTACGTGTGAGGGCGCAGGTTAGTGTGAGCATACGGGTTAGCATTAGGGGACGGGTGAGGGGAAGGCTTCGGGGAAGGGTTAGGGTTAGGGTTTGGGCTAGGGTTAGGGTTATGGGACGGGGACGGTTTAGGGTCCAGGTGAGGGTACGACAACAGTTTAGGGTGAGCGTAAGTGTGCGGGCGCGGGTTAATGTGAGCGTACGGGTTAGGATTAGGGGACAGGTGAGGGGAAGGCTTCGGGGAAGGGTTAGGTTTAGGGTTCGGGCTAGGGTTAGGGTTAAGGGACGGGGAAGGTTTAGGGTCCAGGTGAGCGTACGACAATGGTTTAAGGGGAGCGTACGTGTGAGGGCGCGGGTTAGTGTGAGCGTACGCGTTAGGATTAGGGGACGGGTGAGGGGAAGGCTTCGGGGAAGGGTTAGGGTTAGGGTTCGGGCTAGGGTTAGGGTTAGGGGACGGGGACGGTTTAGGGTCCAGGTGAGGGTACGACAACGCTTTAGGGGGAGCAAATGTGTGAGGGTGTGGGTTAGTATGAGCGTACGGGTTAGGATTAGGGGACAGGTGAGGGGAAGGCTTCGTGGAAAGCTTAGGGTTACGGTTCGTGCTAAGGTTAGGGTTAGGGGACGGGGACGATTTACGGTCCAGGTGAGGGTACGACAACGGTTTAGGGGGAGCGTACGTGTGAGGGCGTGAGTTAGTGTGAGTGTACGGGTTAGGATTAGGGGACGGTTGAGGGGAAGGCTTCAGGGAAGGGTTAGGGTTAGGGTTCGGGCTAGGGTTAGGGTTATGGGACGGGGACGGTTTAGGGTCCAGGTGAGGGTACGACAACAGTTAAGGGGGAGCGTACGTGTGAGGGCGCGGGTTAGTGTGAGCGTACGGGTTAGGATTAGGGGACGGGTGAGGGGAAGGCTTCGGGGAAGGGTTAGCTTTAGGGTTCGGGCTAGGGTTAGGGTTAGGGGACGGGGACGGTTTAGGGTCCAGGTGAGGGTACGACAACGCTTTAGGGGGAGCGTACATGTGAGGTCCTGGGTTAGTGTGAGCGTACGGGTTAGGATTAGGGGACGGGTGAGAGGAAGGCTTCGGGGAAGTGTTAGGGTTAGGATTTGGGCTAGGTTTAGGGTTAGGGTACGGGAACGGTTAAGGTTCCAGGTGAGGGTACGACAACGCTTTAGGGGGAGCGTACTTTTGAGGGCGCGGGTTAGTGTGAGCGTACGGGTTAGGATTAGGGGACGGGTTAGGGGAAGACTTTGGGGAAGGGTTAGGGTTAGGGTTCGGGCTAGGGTTAGGGTTAGGGGACGTGGACGGTTTAGGGTCCAGGAGAGGGTACGACAATGGTTTAGGGGGAGCGTACGTGTGAGGGCGCGGGTTAGTGTGAGCGTACTGGTTAGGATTAGGGGACGGGTGAGGGGAAGGCTTCGGGGAAGTGTTAGGGTTAGGGTTCGGGCTAGGGTTAGGGTTAGGTGACGGGGACAGTTTAGGGTCCAGGTGAGGGTACGTCAGAGGTTTAGGGGGAGCGAACGTGTGAGGGCGCGTGTTAGTGTGAGCGTACGGGTTAGGATTAGGGGACAGGTGAGGGGAAGGCTTCGGGGAAGGGTTAGGGTTAGGGTTCAGGCTAGGGTTAGGGTTAGGGGACGGGGACAGTTTAGGGTCCATGTGAGGGTACGACAACGCTTTAGGGGGAGCGTACGTGTGAGGGTGTGAGTTAGTGTGAGCGTACGGGTTAGGATTAGGGGTGGGTGAGGGGAAGGCTTCGGGGAAGGGTTAGGGTTAGGGTTCGGGCTAGGGTTAGGGTTAGGGTAGGGGGACGGTTTAGGGTCCAGGTGAGGGTACGACAACGGTTTAGGGGGAGCGTACGTGTGAGAGCACGGGTTAGTGTGAGCGTACGGGTTAGGATTAGGGGACGGGTGAGGGGAAGGCTTCGGGGAAGGGTTAGGGTTAGGGTTCGGGCTAGGGTTAGGGTTAGGGGACGGGGACGGTTTCGGGTCCAGTTGAGGCTACGACAGCGGTTTAGGGGGAGGGTACGTGTGAGGGCGCGGGTTAGTGTGAGCGTATGGTTTAGGATTAGGGGACGGTGAGGAGAAGGCTTCGGGGAAGGGTTAGGGATAGTGTTCGGGCTAGTGTTAGGGTTAGGGGACGGGGACGGTTTAGGGTCCAGGTGAGGGTACGACAACGGTTTAGGGGGAGCGTACGTGTGAGGGCGCAGGTTTGTGTGAGCGTACGGGTTAGGATTAGGGGACGGGTTAGGGGAAGGCTTTGGGGAAGGGTTAGGGTTAGGGTTCGGGCTAGGTTTAGTGTTAGGGGACGGGGACGGTTTAGGGTCCAGGTGAGGGTACGACATAGTTTTAGGGGGAGCGTACGTGTGAGGGCGTGGGTTAGTGTTAGCGTATAGGTTAGGATTAGGGGACGGGTTAGGGGAAGGCTTTGGGGAAAGGTTAGGGTTAGGGTTCTGGCTAGGTTAGGGTTAGGGGATGGGGACGGTTTAGGGTCCAGGTGAGGGTACGACAACGCTATAGGGGGAGGGTACGTGTGATGGCGCGGGTTAGTGTGAGCGTACCGGTTAGGATTAGGGGACGGGTGAGGGGAAGGCTTCGGGGAAGGGTTAGAGTTAGGGTTCGGGCTAGGGTTAGGGTTAGGGGACGGGGACGGTTTAGAGTCCAGGTGAGGGTACGACAACGGTTTAGGGGGAGTGTACGGGTGAGGGCGTGGGTTAGTGTGAGCGTACGGGTTAGGATTAGGGGTCGGGTGAGGGGAAGGCTTCGGGGAAGGGTTAGGGTTAGGGTTCGGGCTAGCGTTAGGTTTGGGGACCGGGACGGTTTAGGTTCCAGGTGAGGGTACGACAACGGTTTAGGGGGAGCGTACGGGTGAGGGCGTGGGTTAGTGTGAGCGTGCGGGTTAGGATTAGGGGACGGGTGACATGAAGGCTTCGGAGAAGGGTTAGTGTTATGTTTCGGGCTAGGGTTAGGGTTAGGGGACGTTGACGGTTTAGGATCCAGGTGAGTGTACGACAATGGTTTAGGGGGAGCGTACGTGTGAGGGCGCGGGGTAGTGTGAGCTTACGGGTTAGTTTTAGGGGACAGGTTAGGGGAAGGCTTTGTTGAAGGGTTAGGGTTAGGGTTCGGGCTAGGGTTAGGGTTAGGTGACGGGGTTAGGGTTAGGGTTAGGGTTAGGGTTAGGGTTAGGGTTAGGGGACGGGGACGGTTTAGGGTCCAGTTGAGGGTACGACAACGCTTTAGGGGGAGTGTACATGTGAGGTCCTGGGTTAGTGTGAGCGTACGGGTTAGGATTAGGGGACGGGTGACGGGAAGGCTTCGGGGAAGGGTTAGGGTTAGGGTTCGGGCTAGGTTTAGGGTTAGGGGATGGGGACGGTTTAGGGCCCAGGTGAGGGTACGACAATGGTTTATGGGGAGCGTACGTGTGAGGGCACGGGTTAGTGTGAGCTTACGGGTTAGGTTTAGGGAACGGGTGAGGGGAAGGCTTCGGGGAAGTGTTAGGGTTAGGTTTCGGGCTAGGGTTAGGGTTAGGGGTTGGGGACGGTTTCGGGTCCAGTTGAGGGTACGACAGCGGTTTAGGTGGAGCGTACGTGTGAGGGCGCGGGTTAGTGTGACCGTTCGGGTTAGGATTAGGAGACGGGTGAGGGGAAGGCTTCGGGGAAGGGTTAAGGTTAGGGTTTGGGCCAGGGTTAGGGTTAGGGGACGGGGACGGTTTCGGGTCCAGATGAAGGTACGACATCGGTTTAGGGGGAGCGTACGTGTGAGGGAGCGGGTTAGTTTGAGCGTACGGGTTAGGATTAGGGGACAGGTGAGGGGAAGGCTTGGGGACGGTTTAGGGTTAGGGTTTGGGTAGGGTTAGTGTTAGGGGATGGGGACGGTTTAGGGTCCAGGTGAGGGTACCACAACGATTTAGGGGCAGCGTACGTGTGAGCGGGCTGTTTAGTGTGAGCGTACGGGTTAGGATTAGGGGACGGGTGAGGGGAAGGCTTCGGGCAAGTGTTAGGGTTAGGGTTCGGGCTAGGGTTAGGGTTAGGGGACAGGGACACTTTAGGGTCCAGGTGAGGGTACGACAACGGTTTAGGGGGAGCTTACGTGTTAGGGCGCGGGTTAGTGTGAGCGTACGGGCTAGCATTAGGGGACGGGTGAGGGGAAGGCTTCGGGGAAGGGTTAGGGTTAGGGTTCGGGCTAGAGTTAGGGTTAGGGGACGGGGACAGTTTAGGGTCCAGGTGAGTGTACGTCAGATTTTTAGGGGGAGCGAACGTGTGAGGGCGCGTGTTAGTGTGAGCGTACGGGTTAGGATTAGGGGACGGGTGAGGGGAAGGCTTCGGGGAAGGGTTAGGGTTAGGGTTCAGGCTAGGGTTAGGGTTAGGGGACGGGGACAGTTTAGGGTCCATGTGAGGGTACGACAACGCTTTAGGGGGAGCGTACGTGTGAGGGTGTGAGTTAGTGTGAGCGTACGGGTTAGGATTAGGGGTGGGTGAGGGGGAGGCTTCGGGGAAGGGTTAGGGTTAGGGTTCGGGCTAGGGTTAAGGTTAGGGTAGGGGGACGGTTTAGGGTCCAGGTGAGGGTACGACAACGGTTTAGGGGGAGCGTACGTGTGAGAGCACGGGTTAGTGTGAGCGTACGGGTTAGGATTAGGGGACGGGTGAGGGGAAGGCTTCGGGGAAGGGTTAGGGTTAGGGTTCGGGCTAGGGTTAGGGTTAGGGGACGGGGACGGTTTCGGGTCCAGTTGAGGCTACGACAGCGGTATAGGGGGAGGGTACGTGTGAGGGCGTGGGTTAGTGTGAGCGTACGGCTTAGGATTAGGGGACGAGTGAGGGGAAGGCTTCGGGGAAGGGTTAGGGTTAGGGTTCGGGCTAGGGTTAGGATTACGGGACGGGGACGGTTTAGGGTCCAGGTGAGTGTACGACAACGGTTTAGGGGGAGCGTACGTGTGAGGGCGTGGGTTAGTGTGAGCGTACGGGTTAGGATTAGGGTACGGGTTAGGGGAACCGTTTGGGGAATTGTTAGGGTTAGGGTTCGGGCTATGGTTAGGGTTAGGGAACGGGGACGGTTTAGGGTCCAGGTGAGGGTACGACAGTGGTTTAGGGGGAGCGTACGTTTGAGGGCGTGGGTTAGTGTGAGCATACGGGTTAGGATTAGGGGACGGGTGAGGGGAAGGCTTCGGGGAAGGGTTAGGGTTAGGGTTCGGGCTAGGGTTAGGGTTAGGGGACAGGGACGGTTTAGGGTCCCGGTGACGTTACGACAAAGGTTTAGGGGGAGCGTACGTGTGAGGGCATGGGTTATTGTGAGCGTACGGGTTAGGATTAGGGGACGGGTCAGGGGAAGGCTTCGGGGAACGGTTAGGGATAGGGTTCGAGCTAGGGTTCGGGTTAGGGGACGGGGCGGTTTAGGGTCCAGGTGAGTGTACGACAATGGTTTAGGGGGAGCGTACGTGTGAGGGCGCGGGGTAGTGTGAGCTTACGGGTTAGTTTTAGGGGACGGGTGAAGCGAAGGCTTCAGGGAAGGGTTAGGGTTAGGGTTCGGGCTAGGGTTAAGGTTAGGGGACGGGGACGGTTTAGGGTCCAGGTGAGTGTACGACAGCGGTTTAGGGGGAGCGTACGTGTGAAGGCGCCGGTTAGTGTGAGCGTACCGGTTAGGATTAGGGGACAGGTTAGGGGAAGGCTTTGTTGAAGGCTTAGGGTTAGGGTTCGGGCTAGGGTTAGGGTTAGGGGACGGGGATGGTTTCGGGTCCAGATGAAGGTACGACAACGGTTTAGGGGGAGCGTACGTGTGAGGGCGCGGGTTAGTGTGAGCGTGTGGGTTAGGATTAGGGGACGGGTGACATGAAGGCTTCGGAGAAGGGTTAGTGTTATGTTTCGGGCTAGGGTTAGGGTTAGGGGACGGGGACGGTTTAGGATCCAGATGAGGGAACGACAACGGTTTAGGGGGAGTGTACGTGTGACGGCGCGGGTTAGTGTGAGCGTACGGGTTAGGATTAGGGGACGAGTGAGGGGAAGGCTTCGGGGAAGGGTTAGGGTTAGGGTTCGGGCTAGGATTAGGGTTAGGGGATGGGGATGGTTTAGGGTCCAGGTGAGTGTACGACAACGGTTTAGGGGGAGGGTACGTGTGAGGGCGCAGGTTAGTGTGAGCGTACAGGTTAGCTTTAGGGGACGGGTGAGGGGAAGGCTTCGGGGAAGGGTTAGGGTTAGGGTTTGGGCTAGGGTTAGGGTTAGGGGACGGGGACGGTTTAGGGTCCAGGTGAGGGTACGACAACAGTTTAGGGTGAGCGTAAGTGTGCGGGCGCGGGTTAATGTGAGCGTACGTGTTAGGATTAGGGGACAGGTGAGGGGAAGGCTTCGGGGAAGGGTTAGGTTTAGGGTTCGGGCTAGGGTTAGGGTTAAGGGACGGGGAAGGTTTAGGGTCCAGGTGAGCGTACGACAATGGTTTAAGGGGAGCCTACGTGTGAGGGCGCGGGTTAGTGTGAGCGTACGCATTAGGATTAGGGGACGGGTGAGCGGAAGGCTACGGGGAAGGGTTAGGGTTAGGGTTCGGGCTAGGGTTAGGGTTAGGGGACGGGGACGGTTTAGGATCCAGGTGAGGGTACGACAACGCTTTAGGTGGAGCAAATGTGTGAGCGTGCGGGTTAGTATGAGCGTACGGGTTAGGATTAGGGGACAGGTGAGGGGAAGGCTTCGTGGAAAGCTTAGGGTTACGGTTCGGGCTAGGGTTAGGGTTAGGGGACGGGGACGATTTACGGTCCAGGTGAGGGTACAACAACGGTTTAGGGGGAGCGTACGTGTGAGGGCGTGAGTTAGTGTGAGCGTACGGGTTAGGATTAGGGGCCGGTTGAGGGGAAGGCTTCAGGGAAGGGTTAGGGTTAGGGTTCGGGCTAGGATTAGGGTTATGGGACGGGGACGGTTTAGGGTCCAGGTGAGGGTACGACAACGGTTAAGGGGGAGCGTACGTGTGAGGGCGCGGGTTAGTGTGAGCGTACGGGTTAGGATTAGGGGACGGGTGAGGGGAAGGCTTCGGGGAAGGGTTAGCTTTAGGGTTCGGGCTAGGGTTAGGTTTAGGGGACGGGGACGGTTTAGGGTCCAGTTGAGGGTACGACAACGCTTTAGGGGGAGTGTACATGTGAGGTCCTGGGTTAGTGTGAGCGTACGGGTTAGGATTAGGGGACGGGTGAGAGGAAGGCTTCGGGGAAGTGTTAGGGTTAGGATTTGGGCTAGGTTTAGGGTTAGGGTACGGGAACGGTTTAGGTTCCAGGTGAGGGTACGACAACGCTTTAGGGGGAGCGTACTTTTGAGGGTGCGGGTTAGTGTGAGCGTACGGGTTAGGATTAGGGGACGGGTTAGGGGAAGACTTTGGGGAAGGGTTAGGGTTAGGGTTCGGGCTAGGGTTAGGGTTAGGGGACGTGTACGGTTTACGGTCCAGGAGAGGGTACGACAATGGTTTAGGGGGAGCGTACGTGTGAGGGCGCGGGTTAGTGTGAGCGTACTGGTTAGGATTAGGGGACGGGTGAGGGGAAGGCTTCGGGGAAGTGTTAGGGTTAGGGTTCGGGCTAGGGTTAGGGTTAGGGGAAGGGGACGGTTTAGGGTCCAGGTGAGGGTACGACAACGGTTTACGGGGAGAATACGTGTGAGGGCGTGGGTTAGTGTGAGCGTACGGGTTAGGGTTAGGGGACGGGTGAGGGGAAGGCTTCGGGGAAGTGTTAGGGTTAGGGTTCGGGCTAGGGTTAGGGTTAGGGGACGGGGACGGTTTAGGGTCCAGGTGAGGGTAGGACAACCGTTTAGGGGGAGCGTATGTGTGAGGGCGCATGTTAGTGTGAGCGTACGGGTTAGGATTAGGTGACGGGTGAGGGGAAGGCTTCGGGGAAGGGTTAGGGTTAGGGTTCGGGCTAGGGTTAGGTTTAGGGGACGAGGACGGTTTAGGGTCCAGGTGAGGGTACGACAACAGTTTAGGGTGAGCGTACGTGTGAGGGCGCGGGTTAGTGTGAGCGTACGGGTTAGGATTAGGGGACGGGTGAGGGGAAGGCTTCGGGGAAGGGTTAGGGTTACGGTTCGGGCTAGGGTTAGGGTTAGGAGACGGGGACGGTTTAGGGTCCAGCTGAGGGTACGACCATGGTTTAGGGGGAGCTAACGTGTGAGGGCATGGGTTAGTGTGAGCGTACGGGTTACGATTAGGGGACGGGTGAGGGGTAGGCTTCGGGGAACGGTTATGGTTAGGGTTCGGGCTAGGATTAGGGTTAGGGGACGGAGGCGGTTTAGGGTCCAGGTGAGGGTAGGACAACGCTTTACGGGGAGCGTATGTGTGAGGGCGCGGGTTAGTGTGAGCGTATGGGTTAGGATTAGGGGACGGGTGAGGAGAAGGCTTCGGGGAAGGGTTAGGGTTAGGTTTCGGGCTAGGGTTAGGGTTAGGGGACGGGGACGGTTTCGTGTCCAGTTGAGGGTACGACAGCGGTTTAGGGGGAGCGTACGTGTGAGGGCGTGAGTTAGTGTGAGCTTACGGGTTAGGATTAGGGGACGGGTGAACCGAACGCTTCCGGGAATGGTTATGGATAGGGTTCGGGCTAGGGTTAGGTTTAGGGGACGGGGACGGTTTAGGGTCCAGGTGAGGGTACGACAACGGTTTAGGGGGTGCGTACGTGTGAGGGCGTGGGTTAGTGTGAGCGTACGGGTTAGGAATAGGGGACGGGTTATGGGAAGGCTTTGGGGAAGGTTTAGCGTGAGGGTTAGGGCTAGGGTTAGGGTTAGGGGACGGGGACGGTTTAGGGTCCAGGTGAGGGTACGACAATGGTTTAGGGGGAGCGTACGTGTGAGGGCGCGGGTTAGTGGGAGCGTTCGGGTTAGGATTAGGGGACGGGTGAGGGTAAGGCTTCGGGGAAGTGTTAGGGTTAGGATTCGGGCTAGGTTTAGGGTTAGGGGATGGGAACGCTTTAGGGTCCAGGTGAGGGTATGACAACGCTTTAGGGGGAGCGTACTTTTGCGGGCGCGGGTTAGTGTGAGCGTACGGGTTAGGATTAGGGGACGGGTTAGGGGAAGGATTCGGGGAAGGGTTAGGGTTAGGGTTCGGGCTAGGGTTAGGGTTAGGGAACGGAGACGGTTTCGGGTCTAGTTGATGGTACGAGAGTGGTTTAGGGTGAGCGTACGTGTGAGGGTGCGGGTTAGTGTGAACGTACAGTTTAGGATTAGGAGACGGATGACGGGAAGGCTTCGGGGAAGGGTTAGGGTTACGGTTTGGTCTAGGGTTAGGGTTAGGGTTAGGGGACGGGGACGGTTTAGGGTGCAGGTAAGGGTACGACAATGCTTTAGGGAGATCGTACGTGTGAGGGCGCGGGTTATTGTGAGCGTACGGGTTAGGATTAGGGGACGTGTGAGGGGAACGTTTCGGGTAAGGGTTAGGGATAGTGTTCGGGATAGGGTTAGGGTTAGGGGAAGGGTACTCTTTAGGGTCCAGGTGAGGGTACGACAACGGTTTACGGGGAGCGTACGTGTGAGGGCGAGGGTTAGTGTGAGCGTACGGGGTAGGATTAGGGGACGGGTGAGGGGAAGGTTTCGCGGAAGTGTTAGGTTTAGGTTTCGGGCTAGGGTTAGGGTTAGGGGACGGGGACGGTTTACGGTCCAGGTGAGGGTACGACAACGCTTTAGGGGGAGCGTACGTGTGAGGGCGTGGGTTAGTGTGAGCATACGGGTTAGGATTAGGGGACGGGTGAGGGGAAGGCTTCGGAGAAGGGTTAGGGTTAGGGTTCAGGCTACGGTTAGGGTTAGGGGACGGGGACGGTTTAGGGTCCAGGTGAGGGTACAACAACGGTTTAGGGGGAGCGTACGTGTGAGGGCGCGTGTTAGTGTGAGAGTACTGGTTTAGGATTAGGGGACGGGTGAGGGGAACGCTTCGGGGAAGGGTTAGGGTTAGGGTTCGGGCTAGGGTTAGGGTTAGGGAACGGGGACGGTTTAGGGTCCAGGTGAGGGTACGACACGGTTTACGGTGAGCGTACGTGTGAGGGCGAGGGTTAGTGTGAGCTTACGGGTTAGGATTAGGGGACGGGTGAGGGGAAGGCTTCCTGGAAGGGTTAGGGTTATGGTTCGGGCTAGGGTTAGGGTTAGGGACGGGGACGGTTTAGGGTCCAGGTGAGGGTACGACAACGTTTCAGGATTAGCGTACGTGTGAGGGTGCGGGTTGGTGTGAGCGTATGGGTTAAGATTAGGGGACGGGTGAGGGGAAGGCTTCGAGGAAGGGTTAGGGTTAGGGTTCGGGCTAGGGTTAGGGTTAGGGGACAGGGACGGTTTATGGTCCCGGTGAGGGTACGACAATGGTTTAGGGGGAGCGTACGTGTGAGGGCGCGGATTAGTGTGAGCGTACGGGTTAGGATTAGGGGACGGGTGAGGGGAAGGCTTCGGGGAAGGTTTAGGGTTAGGGTTCGGGCTAGGGTTAGGGTTAGGGGACGGGGACGGTTTAGGGTCCCGGTGAGGGTACGTCAGCAGTTTAGGGGGAGCGAACGTGTGAAGGCGCGGGTTAGTGTGAGCGTACGGGATAGGATTCGGGGACGGGTGAGGGGAAGGCTTCGGGGAAGGGTTAGTGTTAGGGTTCGGGCTAGGGTTTGGTTTAGGGGACGGGGACGGTTTAGAGTCCAGGTGAGGGTACGACAACGCTTGAGGGGGAGCGTACGTGTGAGGGCGTGAGTTAGTGTGAGCGTACGGGTTAGGATTAGGGGTGGGTGAGGGGAAGGCTTCGGGGAAGGGTTAGGGTTAGGGTTCAGGTTAGGGTTTGGGTTAGGGTACGGGGACGGTTTAGAGTCCAGGTGAGGGTACGACAACGGTTTAGGGGGAGCGTACGTGTGAGGGCACGGGTTAGTGTGAGCGTACGGTTTAGGATGAGGGGACGGGTGAGGGGAAGGCTTCGGGGAAGGGTTAGGGTTAGGGTTCGGGCTAGGGTTAGGGTTAGGGGACGGGGACGGTTTCGGGTCCAGTTGAGGGTACGACAGCACTTTAGGGGGAGCGTACGTGTGAGGGCGCGGGTTAGTGTGAGCGTATGGTTTAGGCTTAGGGGACAGGTGAGGGGTAGGCTTCAGGGAAGGGTTAGGGATAGGGTTCGGGCTAGGTTTAGGGTTAGGGGACGGGGACGGTTTAGGGTCCAGGTGAGGGTATGACAACGGTTTAGGGGGAGCGTAAGTGTGAGGGCGCAGGTTAGTGTGAGCGTACGGTTTAGGAATAGGGGACGGGTGAGGGGAAGGCTTCGGGGAAGGGTTAGGGTTAGGGTTCGGTCTAGGGTTAGGGTTAGGGGAAGGGGACGGTTTAGGGTCCAGGTGTGTGTACGACAACGGTTTAGGGGGAGAATACGTGTAAGGGCGTGGGTTAGTGTGAGCGTACGGGTTAGGGTTAGGGGACGGGTGAGGGGAAGGCTTCGGGGAAGTGTTAGGGTTAGGGTTCGGGCTAGGGTTAGGGTTAGGGGACGGGGACGGTTTAGGGTCCAGGTGAGGGTACGACAACCGTTTAGGGGGAGCGTATGTGTGAGGGCGCATGTTAGTGTGAGCGTATGGGTTAGGATTAGGGGACGGTTGAGGAGAAGGCTTCGGGGAAGGGTTAGGGTTAGGGTTCGGGCTAGGGTTAGGGTTAGGGGACGGAGACGGTTTAGTGTCCAGGTGAGGGTACGACAACGGTTTAGGGGGAGCGTACGTGTGAGGGCGTGGGTTAGTGTGAGAGTACGGGTTAGGTTTAGGGGACGGGTGAGGTGAAGGCTTCCAGGAAGTGTTAGGGTTAGGGTTCGGCTAGGGTTACGGTTAGAGGACGGGGACGGTTTAGGGTCCAGGTGAGGGTACGAGAACGGTTTAGGGGGAGCGTACGTGTGAGGGCGCGGGTTAGTGTGAGCGTACGTGTTAGGAATAGGGGACGGGTGAGGGGAAGGCTTCGGGGAAGGGTTAGGGTTAGGGTTCGGGCTAGGGTTAGGGTTAGGGGACGGGGACGGTTTCGTGTCCAGTTGAGGGTACGACAGCGTTTTAGGGGGAGCGTACGTGTGAGGGCGTGAGTTAGTGTAAGCTTACGGGTTAGGATTAGGGGACGGGTGAACCGAAGGCTTCCGGGAATGGTTATGGATAGGGTTCGGGCTAGGGTTAGGTTTAGGGGACGGGGACGGTTTAGGGTCCAGGTGAATGTACGACAACGGTTTAGGGGGTGCGTACGTGTGAGGGCGTGGGTTAGTGTGAGCGTACGGGTTAGGAATAGGGGACGGGTTATGGGAAGGCTTTGGGGAAGGTTTAGCGTTAGGGTTAGGGCTAGGGTTAGGGTTAGGGGACGGGGACGGTTTAGGGTCCAGGTGAGGGTACGACAACGGTTTAGGGGGAGCGTACGTGTGTGGGCGCTTGTTAGTGTGAGATTACGGGTTAGGATTAGGGGACGGGTGAGGGGAAGACTTCGGGGAAGGGTTAGGGTTAGGGTTCAGGCTAGGGTTAGGGTTAGGGGACAGGGATGGTTTAGGGTCCAGGTGAGGGTACGACAACGGTTTAGGGGGAGCGTACGTGTGAGGACGTGGGTTAGTGTGAGCGTACGGTTTAGGATTAGGGGACGGGTGAGGGGAAGGCTTTGGGGAAGGGTTAGGGTTAGGGTTCGGGCTAGGGTTAGTGTTAGCGGACGGGGACGGTTTAGGGTCCAGGTGAGGGTACTACAACGGTTTAGGGGGAGCGTAAATGTGAGTGCGCAGGTTAGTGTGAGCGTACGGGTTAGGATTAGGGGACGGGTGAGGGGAAGGCTTCGGGCAAGGGTTAGGGTTAGGGTTCGGGCTAGGGTTAGTGTTAGTGGACGGGGACGGTTTAGGGTCCAGGTGAGGGTACGACAACGGTTTAGGGGGAGCATACGTATAAGGGCGCGGGTTAGTGTGAGCGCACGGGTTAGGGTTAGGGGACGGGTTAGGGGAAGGCTTCGGGGAAGGGTTAGGGTTAGTGTTCGCGCTAGGGTTAGGGTTAGGGGACGGGGACGGTTTAGGGTCCAGGTGAGGGTACGACAACGCTTTAGGGGGAGCGTACGTGTGAGGGCGTGGGTTAGTGTGAGCGTACGGGTTAGGATTAGGGGACGGGTGAGGGGAAGGCTTCGGGGAAGGGTTAGGGTTAGGGTTCGGGCTAGGGTTAGGGTTAGGGGAAGGGGACGGTTTAGTGTCCAGGTGAGGGTACGACAACGGTTTAGGGGGAGAATACGTGTGAGGGCGCGGGTTAGTATGAGCGTACGGGTTAGGGTTAGGAGACGGGTGAGGGGAAGGCTTCGGGGAAGTGTTAGGGTTAGGGTTCGGGCTAGGGTTAGGGTTAGGGGACGGGGACGGTTTAGGGTCCAGGTGAGGGTACGACAACGGTTTAGGGGGAGCGTACGTGTGAGGGCGCAGGTTAGTGTGAGCGTACGGGTTAGGATTAGGGGACGGGTGAGGGGAAGGCTTCGGGGAAGTGTTAGGGTTTGGGTTCGGGCTAGGGTTAGGGTTAGGGGACAGGGACATTTTCGGGTCCTGTTGAGGGTACGACAACGGTTTAGGGGGAGCGTACATGTGAGGGCACGGGTTAGTGTGAGCGTACGAGTTAGGATTAGGGGACGGGTGAGGGGAAGGCTTCGGGGAAGGGTTAGTGTTAGGGTTTGGGCTAGGGTTAGGGTTAGGGGAAGGGGAAGGTTTAGGGTCCAGGTGAGGGTACGACAACGGTTTAGGGGGAGAATACGTGTGAGGGCGCGGGTTAGTGTGAGCGTACGGGTTAGGATTAGGGGACGCGTGAGGGGAAGGCTTCGGGGAAGGGTTAGGGTTAGGGTTCGGGCTAGGGTTAGGGTTAGGGGACGGGGACGGTTTAGGGTCCAGGTGAGGGTACGACAACGCTTTAGGGGGAGCGAATGTGTGAGGGTGCGGGTTAGTATGAGCGAACGGGTTAGGATTATGGGACGGGTGAGGGAAAGGCTTCGTGGAAAGGTTAGGGTTAGGGTTCGGGCTAGGGTTAGGGTTAGGGGACGGGGACGATTTAGGGTCCAGGTGAGGGTACGACAACGGTTTAGGGGGAGCGTACGTGTGAGGGCACGAGTTAGTGTGAGCGTACGGGTTAGGATTAGGGGACGGGTGAGGGGAAGGCTTCGGGGAAGTGTTAGGGTTAGGGTTCGGGCTAGGGTTAGGGTTAGGGGACGGGGACGGTTTAGGGTCCAGGTGAGAGTACGACAACGCTTTAGGGGGAGCGTACGTGTGAGGGCGCAGGTTAGTGTGAGCGTACGGGTTAGGATTAGGGGACGGGTGAGGGGAATGCTTCGGGGAAGGGTTAAGGTTAGGGTTCGGACTAGGGTTAGGGTTAGGGGAAGGGGACGGTTTAGGGTCCAGTTGAGGGTACGACAACGGTTTAGGGGGAGAATACGTGTGAGGGCGCGGGTTAGTGTGAGCGTACGGGTTAGGGTTAGGGGACAGGTGAGGTGAAGGCTTCGGGGAAGTGTTAGGGTTAGGGTTCGGGCTAGGGTTAGGGTTAGGGGACGGGGACGGTTTAGGGTCCAGGTGAGGGTACGACAACGTTTTAGGGGGAGCGTACGTGTGAGGGCGCAGGTTAGTGTGAGCGTACGGGTTAGTATTAGGGGACGGGTGAGGGGAAGGCTTCGGGAAAGGGTTACGGTTAGGGTTCGGGCTGGGGTTAGGGTTAGGGGATGGGGACGGTTTAGGGTCCAGGTGAGGGTACGACAACAGTTTAGGGTGAGCGTACGTGTGAGGGCGCGGGTTAGTGTGAGCGTACGGGTTACGTTTAGGGGACGGGTGAGGGGAAGGCTTCGGGGAAGGGTTAGGTTTAGGATTCGGGCTAGGGTTAGGGTTAGGGGACGGGGACGGTTTAGGGTTCAGGTGAGGGTACGACAATGGTTGAGGGGGAGCGTACGTGTGAGGGCGCGGGTTAGTGTGAGCGTACGGGTTAGGATTAGGGGACGGGTGAGGGGAAGGCTTCGGGGAAGGGTTAGGGTTAGGGTTCGGGCTAGGGTTAGGGTTAGGGGACGGGGACGGTTTAGGGTACAGGTGTGGGTACGACAACGCTTTAGGGGGAGCGAATGTGTGAGGGTGCGGGTTAGTATGAGCGTACGGGTTAGGATTATGGGACTGGTGAGGGGAAGGCTTCGTGGAAAGGTTAGGGTTAGGGTTCGGGCTAAGGTTAGGTTTAGGGGACGGGGACGATTTAGGGTCCAGGTGAGGGTACGACAACATTTTAGGGGGAGCGTAAATGTGAGTGCGCGGATTAGTGTGAGCGTACGGGTTAGGATTAGGGGACGGGTGAGGGGAAGGCTTCGGGGAAGGGTTAGGGTTAGGGTTCGGCTAGGGTTAGGGTTAGGGGACGGGGACGGTTTAGGGTCCAGTTGAGAGTAAGACAGCGCTTTAGGAGGAGGGTACGTGTGAGGGCGCGGTTTAGTGTGAGCCTACGGTTTAGGATTAGGGGACGGGTGAGGGGAAGGCTTCGGGGAAGGGTTAGGGTTAGGGTTCGTGCTAGGGTTAGCGTTAGGGGACAGGGACAGTTTAGGTTGCAGGTGAGGGTACGACAACGTTTTAGGGGGAGCGTACATGTGAGGGCGCGGTTAGTGTGAGCGTACGGTTAGGATTAGGGGACGGGTGAGGGGAAGGCTTCGGGGAAGGGTTAGGGTTAGGGTTCGGGCTAGGGTTAGGGTTAGGGGAAGGGGACGGTTTAGGGTCCAGGTGAGGGTACGACAACGGTTTAGGGGGAGAATACGTGTGAGGGCGCGGGTTAGTGTGAGCGTACGGGTTAGGGTTAGGGGACGGGTGAGGGGAAGGCTTCGGGGAAGTGTTAGGGTTAGGGTTCGGGCTAGGGTTAGGATTAGGGGACGGGGACAGTTTAGGGTCCAGTTGAGGGTACGACAACGGTTTAGGGGGAGCGTACGTGTGAGGGCGCAGGTTAGTGTGAGCGTACGGGTTAGGATTAGGGGACGGGTGAGGGGAAGGCTTCGGGGAAGGGTTAGGGTTAGGGTTCTGGCTATGGTTAGGGTTAGCGGACGGGGACGGTTCAGGGTCCAGGTGAGGGTACGATAACAGTTTAGGGTGAGAGTACGTGTGAGGGCGCGGGTTAGTGTGAGGGTACGGGTTAGGATTAGGGGACGGGTGAGGGGAAGGCTTCGGGGAAGTGTTAGGGTTAGGGATCGGCCTAGGGTTAGGTTTAGGGGACGGGGACGGTTTAGGGTTCAGGTGAGGGTACGACAACGGTTTAGGGGGAGGGTACGTGTGAGGGCATGGGTTAGTGTGAGCGTACGGTTTAGGATTAGGGGACGGGTGAGGGGAAGGCTTCGGGGAAGGGTTAGGGTTAGGGTTCGGGCTAGGGTTAGGGTTAGGGGACAGGGACGGTTTAGGGTCCAGGTGAGGGTACTACAACGGTTTAGGGGGAGCGTAAATGTGAGTTCGCAGGTTAGTGTGAGCGTACGGGTTAGTATTAGGGGACGGGTGAGGGGAAGGCTTCGGGGAAGGGTTAGGGTTAGGGTTCGGGCTAGGGTTAGGGTTAGGGGACGGGGACGGTTTAGGGTCCCGGTGAGGGTACGACAACAGTTTAGGGTTAGGGTTAGGGTTAGGGTTAGGGTTAGGGGACGGGGACGGTTTAGGGTCCAGGTGAGGGTACGACAACGCTTTAGGGGGAGCGAATGTGTGAGGGTGCGGGTTAGTATGAGCGTACGGGTTAGGATTATGGGACGGGTGAGGGGAAGGCTTCGTGGAAATGTTAGTGTTAGGGTTCGGGCTAGGGTTAGGGTTAGGGGACGGGGACGATTTAGGGTCCAGGTGAGGGTACGAGAACGGTTTAGGGGGAGCGTACGCGTGAGGGCCCGGGATAGTGTGAGCGTACGGGTTAGGATTAGGGGATGGGTGAGGGGAAGGCTTCGGGGAAGTGTTAGGGTTAGGGTTCGGGCTAGGGTTAGGTTTAGGGGACGGGGACGGTTCAGGGTCCAGTTGAGTGTACGACAACGGTTTAGGGGGAGCGTACATGTGAGGGCACGTGTTAGTGTGAGCGTACAGGTTAGGATTAGGGGACGGGTGAGGGGAAGGCTTCTGGGAAGTGTTTGCGTTAGGGTTCGGGCTAGGGTTAGGGTTAGGGGACGGGGACGGTTTAGGGTCCAGTTGAGGGTACGATAGCGCTTTAGGGGGAGGGTACGTGTGAGGGTGCGGGTTAGTGTGAGCGTACGGTTTAGGATTAGGGGACGGGTGAGGGGAAAGCTTCGGGGAAGTGTTAGGGTTCGGGCTAGGGTTAGACTTAGGTGACGGGGACGGTTTAGGGTCCAGGTGAGGATACGACAACGCTTTACGGGGAGGGTACGTGTGAGGGCGCGGGTTAGTGTGAGCGTACGGTTTAGGATTAGGGGACGGGTGAGGGGAAGGCTTCGGGGAAGGGTTAGGGTTAGGGTTCGGGCTAGGGTTAGGGTTAGGGGACAGGGACGGTTTAGGGTCCAAGTGAGGGTACTACAACGCTTTAGGGGGAGCATAAATGTGAGTGCGCAGGTTAGTGTGAGCGTACGGGTTAGGATTAGGGGACGGGTGAGGGGAAGGCTTCGGGGAAGGGTTAGGTTTAGGGTTCGGGCTAGGGTTAGGGTTAGGGGACGGGGACGGTTTAGGGTCCCGGTGAGTGTACGACAACGGTTTAGGGGGAGCACACGTGTGAGGGCGCGTGTTAGTATGAGCGTACGGGTTAGGGTTAGGGGACGGGTGAGGGGAAGGCTTCGGGGAAGGGTTAGGGTTAGGGTTCGGGCTAGGGTTAGGGTTAGGGGACGGGGACGGTTTAGGGTCCAGGTGAGGGTACGACAACAGTTTAGGGGGAGCTTACGTGTGAGGGCGCGGGTTAGTGTGAGCGTACGGGTTAGGATTAAGGGACGGGTGAGGGGAAGGCTTCGGGGAAGGGTTAGGGTTAGGGTTTGGGCTAGGGTTAGCGTTAGGGGACAGGGACAGTTTAGGTTGCAGGTGAGGGTACGACAACGCTTTAGGGGGAGCGTACATGTGAGGGCGCTGGTTAGTGTGAGCGTACGGGTTAGGATTAGGGGACGGGTGAGGGGAAGGCTTCGGGGAAGTGTTAGGGTTAGGGTTCGGGCTAGGGTTAGGTTTAGGGGACGGGGACGGTTTAGGGTCCAGGTGAGGGTACCACAACGGTTTAGGGGGAGCATACGTGTGTGGGCGCGGGTTAGTGTGAGCATACGGGTTAGGATTAGGGGACGGGTGAGAGGAAGGCTTCGGGGAAGGGTTAGGGTTAGGGTTCGGGCTAGGGTTAGGGTTAGGGGACAGGGATGGTTTAGGGTCCAGGTGAGGGTACGACAACGGTTTAGGGGTAGCGTACGCGTGAGGGCCCGGGATAGTGTGAGCGTACGGGTTAGGATTAGGGGACGGGTGAGGGGAAGGCTTCTGGGAAGTGTTTGGGTTAGGGTTCGGGCTAGGGTTAGGGTTAGGGGACGGGGACGGTTTAGGGTCCAGTTGAGGGTACGACAGCGCTTTAGGGGGAGGGTACGTGTGAGGGTGCGGGTTAGTGTGAGCGTACGGTTTAGGATTAGGGGACGGGTGAGGGGAAAGCTTCGGGGAAGTGTTAGGGTTCGGGCTAGGGTTAGGCTTAGGTGACGGGGACTGTTTAGGGTCCAGGTGAGGATACGACAACGCTTTACGGGGAGGGTACGTGTGAGGGCGCGGGTTAGTGTGAGCGTACGGGTTAGGATTAGGGGACGGGTGAGGGGAAGGCTTCAGGGAAGTGTTAGGGTTAGGGTTCGGGCTAGGGTTATGGTTAGAGGACGGGGACGGTTTAGGGTCCAGGTGAGGGTACGACAACGCTTTAGGGGGAGCGAATGTGTGAGGGTGCGGGTTAGTATGAGCGTACGGGTTAGGATTATGGGACGGGTGAGGGGAAGGCTTCGTGGAAATGTTAGTGTTAGGGTTCGGGCTAGGGTTAGGGTTAGGGGACGGGGACGATTTAGGGTCCAGGTGAGGGTACGACAACGGTTTAGGGGGAGCGTACGTGTGAGGGCGCAGGTTAGTGTGAGCGTACGGGTTAGGATTAGGGGACGGGTGAGGGGAAGGCTTCGGGAAAGAGTTAGGGTTAGGGTTCGGGCTAGGGTTAGGGTTAGGGGATGGGGACGGTTTAGGGTCCAGGTGAGGGTATGACAACAGTTTAGGGTGAGCGTACGTGTGAGGGCGCGGGTTAGTGTGAGCGTACGGGTTACGATTAGGGAACGGGTAAGTGGAAGGCTTCGGGGAAGTGTTAGGTTTAGGGTTCGGGCTAGGGTTAGGGTTAGGGGATGGGGACGGTTTAGGGTTCAGGTGAGGGTACGACAATGGTTTTGGGGGAGCGTACGTGTGAGGGCGCGAGTTAGTGTGAGCGTACGGGTTAAGATTAGGGGACGGGTGAGGGGAAGGCTTCGGGGAAGGGTTAGGGTTAGGGTTCGGGCTAGGGTTAGGGTTAGGGGACGGGGACGGTTTAGGGTCCAGGTGACGGTACGACAATGGTTTAGGGGGAGCGTACGTGTGAGGGCGTCGGTTAGTGTGAGCGTACGGTTTAGGATTAGGGGACGGGTGAGGGGAAGGCTTCGGGGAAGGGTTAGCTTTAGGGTTCGGGCTATGGTTAGGGTTAGGGTTAGGGGACGGTTTAGGGTCCTGGTGAGTGTACTACAACGGTTTAGGGGGAGCGTAAATGGGAGTGCGCAGGTTAGTGTGAGCGTACGGGTTAGGATTAGGGGACGGGTGAGGGGAAGGCTTCGGGGAAGGGTTAGGGTTAAGGTTCGGGCTAGGGTTAGGGTTAGGGGACGGGGACGGTTTAGGGTCCAGGTGAGGGAACGACAACGGTTTAGGGGGAGCGTACATGTGAGGTCGCGGGTTAGTGTGAACGTACGGGTTAGGATTAGGGGACGGGTGAGGGGAAGGCTTCTGGGAAGTGTTAGGGTTAGGGTTCGGGCTAAGGTTAGGGATAGGGGACGGGGACGGTTTAGGGTCCAGTTGAGGGTACGACAGCGCTTTAGGGGGAGGGTACGTGTGAGGGCGCGGGTTAGTGTGAGCGTACGGTTTAGGATTAGGGGACGGGTGAGGGGAAGGCTTCGGGGAAGGGTTAGGGTTAGGGCTCGGGCTAGGGTTGGGGTGAGGGGACGGGGACTGTTTAGGGTCCAAGTGAGGGTACGACAACGCTTTACGGGAAGGGTACGTGTGAGGGCGTGGGTTAGTGTGAGCGTACGGGTTAGGATTAGGAGACGGGTGAGGGGAAGGCTTCGGGGAAGTGTTAGGGTTAGGGTTCGGGCTAGGGTTAGGGTTAGGGGACGGGGACGGTTTAGGGTCCAGGTGATGGTACGACAACGCTTTAGGGGGAGGGTACATGTGAGGGCGCGGGTTAGTGTGAGCGTACCGGTTAGGATTATGGGACGGTTGAGGGGAAGACTTCGGGGAAGACTAAGGGTTATGGTTCGGGCTAGGGTTAGGGTTAGGGGACGGGGACGGTTTAGGGTCCAGTTGAGGTAAGACAGCGCTTTAGGGGGAGGGTACGTGTGAGGGCATGGGTTAGTGTGAGCGTACAGTTTAGGATTAGGGGACGGGTGAGGGGAAGGCTTCGGGGAAGGGTTAGGGTTAGAGTTCGGGCTAGTGTTAGGGTTAGGGGATGGGGACAGTTTAGGGTCCAGGTGAGGGTACTACAACGGTTTAGGCGGAGCGTAAATGTGAGTGCGCAGGTTAGTGTGAGCGTACGGGTTAGGATTAGGGGACGGGTGAGGGGAAGGCTTCGGGGAAGGGTTAGGGTTAGGGTTCGGGCTAGGGTTAGGGTTAGGGGACGGGGACGGTTTAGGGTCCAGGTGAGGGTACGACAACGCTTTAGGGGGAGCGAATGTGTGAGGGTGTGGGTTAGTATGAGCGTACGGTTTAGGATTATGGGACGGGTGAGGGGAAGGCTTCGTGGAAAGTTTAGGGTTAGGGTTCGGGCTAGGGTTAGGGTTAGGGGACGGGGACGATTTAGGGTCCAGGTGAGGGTACGACAACGGTTTAGGGGGAGCGTACGTGTGAGGGCGCGAGTTAGTGTGAGCGTACGGGTTAGGATTAGGGGACGGGTGAGGGGAAGGCTTCGGGGAAGTGTTAGGGTTAGGGATCGGGCTAGGGTTAGGTTTAGGGGACGGGGACGGTTTAGGGTCCAGGTGAGGGTACGACAACGCTTTAGGGGGAGCGTACGTGTGAGGGCGCGGGTTAGTGTGAGTGTACGGTTTAGGATTAGGGGACGGGTGAGGGGAAAGCTTCGGGGAAGTGTTAGGGTTCGGGCTAGGGTTAGGCTTAGGTGACGGGGACGGTTTAGGGTCCAGGTGAGGATACGACAACGCTTTACGGAGAGGGTACGTGTGAGGGCGCGGGTTAGTGTGAGCGTACGGGTTAGGATTAGGGGACGGGTGAGGGGAAGGCTTCAGGGAAGGGTTAGGGTTAGGGTTCGGGCTAGGGTTAGGGTTAGGGGACGGGGACGGTTTAGGGTCCAGGTGAGGGTACGACAACGCTTTAGGGGGAGCGAATGTGTGAGGGTGCGGGTTAGTATGAGCGTACGGGTTAGGATTATGGGACGGGTGAGGGGAAGGCTTCGTGGAAATGTTAGTGTTAGGGTTCGGGCTAGGGTTAGGGTTAGGGGACGGGGACGATTTAGGGTCCAGGTGAGTGTACGACAACGGTTTAGGGGGAGCGTACGTGTGAGGGCGCAGGTTAGTGTGAGCGTACGGGTTAGGATTAGGGGACGGGTGAGGGGAAGGCTTCGGGAAAGTGTTAGGTTTAGGGTTCGGGCTAGGGTTAGGGTTAGGGGATGGGGACGGTTTAGGGTCCAGGTGAGGGTACGACAACAGTTTAGGGTGAGCGTACGTGTGAGGGCGCTGGTTAGTGTGAGCGTACGGGTTACGATTAGGGAACGGGTAAGGGGAAGGCTTCGGGGAAGTGTTAGGTTTAGGGTTCGGGCTAGGGTTAGGGTTAGTGGATGGGGACGGTTTAGGGTTCAGGTGAGGGTACGACAATGGTTTAGGGGGAGCGTACGTGTGAGGGCGCGGGTTAGTGTGAGTGTACGGGTTAGGATTAGGGGACGGCTGAGGGGAAGGCTTCCGGGAAGTGTTAGGGTTAGGGATCGGGCTAGGGTTAGGGTTAGGGGACGGGGACGGTTTCGTGTCCAGTTGAGTGTACGACAGCGGTTTAGGGGGAGCGTAAGTGTGAGGGCGCCGGATAGTGTGAGCTTACGGGTTAGGATTAGGGGACAGGTTAGGGGAAGGCTTTGGGGAGGGTTAGGGTTAGGGTTCGGGCTAGGGTTAGGGTTAGGGGACGGGGACGGTTTAAGGTCCAGTTGAGGGTAAGACAACACTTTAGGGGGAGTGTACGTGTGAGGGCGCGTGTTAGTGTGAGCGTACGGGTTAGGATTAGGGGACGGGTGAGGGGAAGGCTTCGGGGAAGGGTTAGGGTTACGGTTCGGGGTAGGGTTAGGGTTAGGGGACGGGGACGGTTTAGGGTTCAGGTGAGGGTAGGACCATGGTTTAGGGGGAGCTAACGTGTGAGGGCGCGGGTTAGTGTGAGCTTACTGGTTAGGATTAGGGGACGGGTGAGGGGAAGGCTTCGGGGAAGTGTTAGGGTTAGGGTTCGGGCTAGGGTTAGGGTTAGGGGACGGGGACGGTTTAGGAACCAGGTGAGGGTACGTCAGCAGTTTAGGCGGAGCATACGTGTGAGGGCATGGGTTAGTGTGAGCGTACGGGTTACGATTAGGGGACGGGTGAGGGGAAGGCTTCGGGGAACGGTTAGGGTTAGGGTTCGGGCTAGGATTAGGGTTAGGGGACGGAGGCGGTTTAGGGTCCAGGTGAGGGTAGGACAACGCTTTAGGGGGAGCGTATGTGTGAGGGCGCGGGTTAGTGTGAGCGTATGGGTTAGGATTAGGGGACGGGTGAGGAGAAGGCTTCGGGGAAGGGTTAGGGTTAGGGTTCGGGCTAGGTTTAGGGTTAGGGGACGGAGACGGTTTAGTGTCCAGGTGAGGGTACGACAACGGTTTAGGGGGAGCGTAAGTGTGAGGGCGTGGGTTAGTGTGAGAGTACGGGTTAGGATTAGGGGACGGGTGAGGGGAAGGCTTCCGGGAAGTGTTAGGGTTAGGGTTCGGACTAGGGTTAGGGTTAGGGGACGGGGACGGTTTCGTGTCCAGTTGAGGGTACGACAGCGGTTTAGGGGGAGCGTAAGTGTGAGGGCGCCGGATAGTGTGAGCTTACGGGTTTGGATTAGGGGACAGGTTAGGGGAAGGCTTTGGGGAAGGGTTAGGGTTAGGTTTCGGGCTAGGGTTTGGGTTAGGGGACGGGGACGGTTTAAGGTCCAGTTGAGGGTAAGACAACACTTTAGGGGGAGCGTACGTGTGAGGGCGCGTGTTAGTGTGAGCGTACGGGTTAGGATTAGGGGACGGGTGAGGGGAAGGCTTCGGGGATGGGTTAGTGTTAGGGTTCGGGCTAGGGTTAGGGTTAGGGGACGGGGACGGTTTCGTGTCCAGTTGAGGGTACGACAGCGGTTTAGGGGGAGCGTACGTGTGAGGGCGCCGGTTAGTGTGAGCTTACGGGTTCGGATTAGGGGACGGGTGAACCGAAGGCTTCGGGGAATGGTTATGGATAGGGTTCGGGCTAGGGTTAGGTTTAGGGGACGGGGACGGTTTAGGGTCCAGGTGAGGGTACGAGAACGGTTTAGGTGGAGCGTACGTGTGAGGGCGCGGGTTTGTGTGAGCGTACGGGTTAGGATTAGGGGACGGGTGAGGGGAAGGCTTCGGGGAAGTGTTAGGGTTAGGGTTAGGGCTAGGGTTAGGGTTAGGGGACGGGGACGGTTTCGGGTCGAGGTGAGGGTACGACAATGGTTTAGGGGGAGCGTACGTGTGAGGGCGCGTGTTAGTGTGAGCGTACGGGTTAGGATTAGGGGACGGGTGACGGGAAGGGTTAGGGTTAGGGTTCGCACTAGGGTTAGTGTTAGGTGACGGGGAGGGTTTAGGGTCCAGGTGAGGGTACGACAATGCTTTAGGGTGAGCGTACGTGTGCGGGTGCGGGTTAGTGTGAGCCTACGAGTAAGGATTAGGGGACGGGTGAGGGGAAGGCTTCGGGGAAGGGTTAGGGTTAGGGTTCGGGCTAGGGTTATGGTTAGGGGATGGGGATGTATAGGGTCCAGGTGAGGATACGACAACGGTTTAGGGGGAGCGTACGTGTGAGAGCGCGGGTTAGTGTGAAAGTACAGGTTAGGATTAGGGGACGGGTGAGGGGAATGGTTAGGGATACGGTTCGGGCTAGGGTTAGGGTTACGGGACGGGGATGGTTTATGGTCCAGGTGAGGGTACGACAACGGTTTAGGGGACCATACGTGTGAGGGCGCATGTTAGTGCGAGCGAACGGGTTAGGATTAGGGGACGGGTGAGGGGAAGGCTTCGGGGAATGGTTAGGGATAGGGTTCGGGCTAGGGTTAGGGTTAGGGGACGGGGATGGTTTAGGGTCCAGGTGAGGGTACGACAACGGTTTAGGGGGAGCGTACATGTGAGGGCACGGCTTAGTGTGAGCGTACGGGTTAGGATTAGGGGACGGGTTAGGGGAAGGCTTGGGGGAAAGGTTAGGGTTAGAGTTCGGGCTAGGGTTAGGGTTAGGGGACGGGGACGGTTTAGGGTCCAGGTGAGGGTACGACAACGCTTTAGGGGGAGAGTACGTGTGAGGGCGTGGTTTAGTGTGAGCGTACGGGTTAGGATTTGGGGACGGGTGAGGAGAAGATTTCGGGGAAGGGTTAGGGTTAGGGTTCGGGCTAGGGTTAGGGTTAGAGGACGGGGACGGTTTTGGGTCCAGGTGAGGGTACGACAACGATTTAGGGGGAGCGTACGTGTGAGGGCGCGGGTTAGTGTGAGCGTACGGGTTAGGATTAGGGGACGGTTGAGGGGAAGGTTTCGGGGAAGAGTCAGGGTTAGCGTTTTGGCTAGGGTTAGGGGTAGGGGACGGGGACGGTTTAGGGTCGAGGTGAGGGTACGACAATGGTTTAGGGGGAGCGTACGTGTGAGGGCGCGTGTTAGTGTGAGCGTACGGGTTAGGATTAGGGGACGGGTGAGGGGAAGGCTTCGGGGAATGGGTAGGGATAGGGTTCGGGCTAGGGTTAGGATTAGGGGACGGGGATGGTTTAGGGTCCAGGTGAGGGTATTACAGCGGTTTAGGGGGAGCGTACGTGTGAGGGCGCGGGTCAGTGTGAGCGTATGGTTTAGGATTAGGGGACGGGTGACGGAAAGGGTTAGGGTTAGGGTTCGCACTAGGGTTAGTGTTAGGTGACGGGGAGGGTTTAGGGTCCAGGTGAGGGTACGACAATGCTTTAGGGTGAGCGTACGTGTGAGGGCGCGGGTTAGTGTGAGCCTACGAGTAAGGATTAGGGGACGGGTGAGGGGAAGGCTTCGGGGAAGGGTTAGGGTTAGGGTTCGAGCTAGGGTTAGGGTTAGGGGACGGGGATGTATAGGATCCAGGTGAGGGTACGACAACGGTTTAGGGGGAGCGTACGTGTGAGGCGCGGGTTAGTGTGAGCGTACGGGTTAGGATTAGGGGACGGGTGAGGGGAAGGTTTAGGGTTAGGGTTCGGGCTAGGGATAGGGTTAGGGCACGGGGACGGTTTAGGGTCCAGGTGAGGGTAAGACAACGGTTTAGGGGTAGCGTACGTGTGAGGGCATGGGTTAGTGTTATCGTACGGGTTAGGATTAGGGGACGTGTGAGGGGAAGGCTTCGGGGAAGGGTTAGGTTTACGGTTCGGGCTAGGGTTAGGGTTAGGGGACGGGGACGGTTTAGGGTCCAGGTGAGTGTACGACCATGGTTTAGGGGGAGCTAACGTGTGAGGGCGCGGGTTAGTGTGAGCTTACTTGTTAGGATTAGGGGACGGGTGAGGGGAAGGCTTCGGGGAAGGGTTAGGTTTAGGGTTCGGGCTAGGGTTAGGGTTAGGGGATGGGGACGGTTTAGGATCCAGGTGAGGGTACGTCAGCAGTTTAGGCGGAGCGTACGTGTGAGGGCATGGGTTAGTGTGAGCTTACGGGTTACGATTAAGGGACGGGTGAGGGGAAGGCTTCGGGGAACGATTAGTGTTAGGGTTCGGGCTAGGATTAGGGTTAGGGGACGGAGGCGGTTTAGGGTCCAGGTGAGGGTAGGACAACGCTTTAGGGGGAGCGTATGTGTGAGGGCGCGGGTTAGTGTGAGCGTATGGGTTAGGATTAGGGGACAGGTGAGGAGAAGGCTTCGGGGAAGGGTTAGGGTTAGGTTTCGGGCTAGGTTTAGGGTTAGGGGACGGAGACGGTTTAGTGTCCAGGTGAGGGTACGACAACAGTTTAGGGGGAGCGTACGTGTGAGGGCGTGGGTTAGTGTGAGAGTACGGGTTAGGATTAGGGGACGGGTGAGGGGAAGGCTTCCGGGAAGTGTTAGGGTTAGGGTTCGGCTAGGGTTAGGTTTAGAGGACGGGGACGGTTTATGGTCCAGGTGAGGGTACTAGAACGCTTTAGGGGGAGCGTACGTGTGAGGGCGCGGGTTAGTGTGAGCGTACGGGTTAGGATTAGGGGACGGGTGAGGGGAAGGCTTCGGGGAAGGGTTAGGGTTAGAGTTCGGGCTAGGGTTAGGGTTAGGGGACGGGGACGGTTTCGTGTCCAGTTGTGGGTACAACAGCGGTTTAGGGGGAGCGTACGTGTGAGGGCGCGGGTTAGTGTGAGCTTACGGGTTAGGATTAGGGGATGGGTGAACCGAAGGCTTCGGGGAATGGTTATGGACAGGGTTCGGGCTAGGGTTAGGATTAGGGGACGGGGATGGTTTAGGGTCCAGGTGAGGGTATTACAGCGGTTTAGTGGGAGCGTACGTGTGAGGGCGCGGGTCAGTGTGAGCGTATGTTTTAGGATTAGGGGACGGGTGAAGGGAAGGCTTCGGGGAAGGATTAGGGATAGGGTTCGGGCTAGGGTTAGGGTTAGGGGACGGGGACGGTTTAGGGTCCAATTGAGGGTATGACAATGGTTTAGGGGGAGGGTACGTGTGAGGGCGATGGTTAGTGTCCGCGTACGGGTTAGGATTAGGGGACGGGTGAGGGGAAGGCTTCGGGGAAGGGTTAGGGTTAGGGTTCGCACTAGGGTTAGTGTTAGGTGACGGGGACGCTTTAGGGTCCAGATGAGGGTACGAAAATGCTTTAGGGTGAGCGTACGTGTGAGGGCGCAGGTTAGTGTGAGCCTACGGGTTAGGATTAGGGGACTGGTGAGGGGAAGGCTTCGGGGAAGGGTTAGGGTTAGGGTTCAGGCTAGGGTTAGGGTTAGGGGACGGGGATGTATAGGGTCCAGGTGAGGGTACGACAACGGTTTAGGGGGAGCGTACGTGTGAGGCGCGGGTTAGTGTGAGCGTACGGGTTAGGATTAGGGGAAGGGTGAGGGGAAGGGTTAGGGTTAGGGTTCCGGCTAGGGTTAGGGTTAGGGCACGGGGACGGTTTAGGGTCCAGGTGAGGGTACGACAACGGTTTAGGGTGAGCGTACGTGTGAGGCGCGGGTTAGTGTGAGCGTACGGGTTAGGATTAGGGGACGGGTGAGGGGAAGGCTTCGGTGAAGTGTTAGGGTTAGGGTTCGGGCTAGGGTTAGGGTTAGGGGTTGGGTACGGTTTAGGGTCCATGTGAGGGTATGACAACGGTTTAGGGGCAGCGTACGTGTGAGGGCGTGGGTTAGTGTGAGCGTACGGCTTAGGATTAGGGGACAGGTCAAGGGAAGGCTTCGGGGAACTGTTAGGGTTAGGGTTCGGGCTAGGGTTAGGGTTAGGGGACGGGGGCGGTTTAGGGTCCAGGTGAGGGTACGACAGCGGTTTAGGGGGAGCGTAAGTGTGAGGGCGCCGGATAGTGTGAGCTTACGGGTTAGGATTAGGGGACAGGTTAGGGGAAGGCTTTGGGGAAGTTTTAGGGTTAGGGTTCGGGCTAGGGTTAGGGTTAGGGTACGGGGATGTATAGGGTCCAGGTGAGGGTACGACAACGGTTTAGGGGGAGCATACGTGTGAGGGCGCCGGTTAGTGTGAGCTTACGGGTTAGGATTAGGGGACGGGTGAACCGAAGGCTTCGGGGAATGATTATGGATAGGGTTCGGGCTAGGGTTAGGTTTAGGGGACGGGAACGGTTTAGGGTCCAGGTGAGGGTACGAGAACGGTTTAGGTGGAGCGTACGTGTGAGGGCGCGGGTTTGTGTGAGCGTACGGGTTAGGATTAGGGGACGGGTGAGGGGAAGGCTTCGGGGAAGTGTTAGGGTTAGGGTTAGGGCTAGGGTTAGGGTTAGGGGACGGGGACGGTTTCGGGTCGAGGTGAGGGTACGATAATGGTTTAGGGGGAGCGTACGTGTGAGGGCGCGTGTTAGTGTGAGCGTACGGGTTAGGATTAGGGGACGGGTGAGGGGAAGGCTTCGGGGAATGGTTAGGGATAGGGTTCGGGCTAGGGTTAGTATTAGGGGACGGGGATGGTTTAGGGTCCAGGTGAGGGTATTACAGCGGTTTAGGGGGAGCGTACGTGTGAGGGCGCGGGTCAGTGTGAGCGTATGGTTTAGGATTAGGGGACGGGTGACGGGAAGGGTTAGGGTTAGGGTTCACACTAGGGTTAGTGTTAGGTGACGGGGAGGGTTTAGGGTCCAGGTGAGGGTACGACAATGGTTTAGGGTGAGCGTACGTGTGAGGGCGCGGGTTAGTGTGAGCCTACGAGTAAGGATTAGGGGACGGGTGAGGGGAAGGCTTCGGGGAAGGGTTAGGGTTAGGGTTCGGGCTAGGGTTAGGGTTAGGGTACGGGGATGTATAGGGTCCAGGTGAGGGTACGACAACGGTTTAGGGGGAGCATACGTGTGAGGGCGCATGTTAGTGTGAGCGAACGGGTTAGGATTAGGGGACGGGTGAGGGGAAGGCTTCGGGGAATGGTTAGGGATAGGGTTCGGGCTAGGGTTAGGGTTAGGGGACGGGGATGGTTTAGGGTCCAGGTGAGGGTACGACAATGGTTTAAGGGGAGTGTACGTGTGAGGGCGCGTGTTAGTGTGAGCGAACGGTTTAGGATTAGGGGACGTGTGAGGGGAAGGCTTCGGGGAAGGGTTAGGGATAGGGTTCTGGTTAGGGTTAGGGTTAGGGGACGGGGACGGTTTAGGGTCCAGGTGAGGGTACGACAACGGTTTAGGGGGAGCGTACATGTGAGGGCACGGCTTAGTGTGAGCGTACGGGTTAGGATTAGGGGACCGGTTAGGGGAAGGATTCGGGGAAGGGTTAGGGTTAGGGTTCGGGCTAGGGTTAGGGTTAGGGAACGGAGACGGTTTCGGGTCTAGTTGATGGTACGAGAGTGGTTTAGGGTGAGCGTACGTGTGAGGGTGCGGGTTAGTGTGAGCGTACCGTTTGGGATTAGGAGACGGATGACGGGAAGGCTTCGGGGAAGGGTTAGGGTTACGGTTTGGTCTAGGGTTAGGGTTAGGGTTAGGGGACGGGGACGGTTTAGGGTGCAGGTAAGGGTACGACAATGCTTTAGGGAGATCGTACGTGTGAGGGCGCGGGTTATTGTGAGCGTACGGGTTAGGATTAGGGGACGTGTGAGGGGAACGTTTCGGGTAAGGGTTAGGGATAGTGTTCGGGATAGGGTTAGGGTTAGGGAACGGGTACTCTTTAGGGTCCAGGTGAGGGTACGACAACGGTTTACGGGGAGCGTACGTGTGAGGGCGAGGGTTAGTGTGAGCGTACGGGGTAGGATTAGGGGACGGGTGAGGGGAAGGCTTCGGGGAAGGTTTAGGGTTAGGGTTCGGGCTAGGGTTAGGGTTAGGGGACGGGGACGGTTTAGGGTCCCGGTGAGGGTACGTCAGCAGTTTAGGGGGAGCGAACGTGTGAGGGCGCGGGTTAGTGTGAGCGTACGGGATAGGATTCGGGGACGGGTGAGGGGAATGCTTCGGGGAAGGGTTAGTGTTAGGGTTCGGGCTAGGGTTTGGTTTAGGGGACGGGGACGGTTTAGAGTCCAGGTGAGGGTACGACAACGCTTTAGGGGGAGCGTACGTGTGAGGGCGTGAGTTAGTGTGAGCGTACGGGTTAGGATTAGGGGTGGGTGAGGGGAAGGCTTCGGGGAAGGGTTAGGGTTAGGGTTCAGGTTAGGGTTTGGGTTAGGGGACGGGGACGGTTTAGGGTCCAGGTGAGGGTACGACAACGGTTTAGGGGGAGCGTACGTGTGAGGGCACGGGTTAGTGTGAGCGTACGGTTTAGGATTAGGGGACGGGTGAGGGGAAGGCTTCGGGAAAGGGTTAGGGTTAGGATTCGGGCTAGGGTTAGGGTTAGGGGACGGGGACGGTTTCGGGTCCAGTTGAGGGTACGACAGCACTTTAAGGGGAGCGTACGTGTGAGGGCGGGGGTTAGTGTGAGCGTATGGTTTAGGCTTAGGGGACAGGTGAGGGGTAGGCTTCAGGGAAGGGTTAGGGATAGGGTTCGGGCTAGGGTTAGGGTTAGGGGACGGGGACGGTTTAGGGTCCAGGTGAGGGTATGACAACGGTTTAGTGGGAGCGTACGTGTGAGGGCGCAGGTTAGTGTGAGCGTACGGGTTAGGAATAGGGGACGGGTGAGGGGAAGGCTTCGGGGAAGGGTTAGGGTTAGGGTTCGGTCTAGGGTTAGGGTTAGGGGAAGGGGACGGTTTAGGGTCCAGGTGTGTGTACGACAACGGTTTAGGGGGAGAATACGTGTAAGGGCGCGGGTTAGTGTGAGCGTACGGGTTAGGGTTAGGGGACGGGTGAGGGGAAGGCTTCGGGGAAGTGTTAGGGTTAGGGTTCGGTCTAGGGTTAGGGTTAGGGGATGGGGATGGTTTAGGGTCCAGGTGAGGGTACGACAACGGTTGAGGGGGAGCGTACGTGTGAGGGCGCAGTTTAGTGTGAGCGTACGGTTTAGCATTAGGGGACGGGTGAGGGGAAGGCTTCGGGGAAGGGTTAGGGTTAGGGTTTGGGCTAGGGTTAGGGTTAGGGGACGGGGACGGTTTAGGGTCCAGGTGAGGGTACGACAACAGTTTAGGGTGAGCGTACGTGTGAGGGCGCGGGTTAATGTGAGCGTACAGGTTAGGATTTGGGGACGGGTGAGGGGAAGGCTTCGGGGAAGGGTTAGGTTTAGGGTTCGGGCTAGAGTTAGGTTTAAGGAACGGGGACGGTTTAGGGTCCAGGTGAGGGTACGACAATGGTTTAGGGGGAGCGTACGTGTGAGGGCGCGGACTAGTGTGAGCGTACGGGTTAGGATTAGGGGACGGGTGAGGGGAAGGCTTCGGGGAAGGGTTAGGGTTAGGGTTCGGGCTAGGGTTAGGGTTAGGGGACGGGGACGGTTTAGGGTCCAGGTGAGTGTACGACCATGGTTTAGGGGGAGCTAACGTGTGAGGGCGCGGGTTAGTGTGAGCTTACTTGTTAGGATTAGGGGACGGGAGAGGGGAAGGCTTCGGGGAAGGGTTAGGGTTAGGGTTCGGGCTAGGGTTAGGGTTAGGGGATGGGGACGGTTTAGGATCCAGGTGAGGGTACGTCAGCAGTTTAGGCGGAGCGTACGTGTGAGGGCATGGGTTAGTGTGAGCGTACGGGTTACGATTAGGGGACGGGTGAGGGGAAGGCTTCGGGGAACGATTAGTGTTAGGGTTCGGGCTAGGATTAGGGTTAGGGGACGGAGGCGGTTTAGGGTCCAGGTGAGGGTAGGACAACGCTTTAGGGGGAGCGTATGTGTGAGGGCGCGGGTTAGTGTGAGCGTATGGGTTAGGATTAGGGGACGGGTGAGGAGAAGGCTTCCGGGAAGCGTTAGGGTTAGGGTTCGGGCTAGGGTTAGGGTTAGGGGACGGAGACGGTTTAGTGTCCAGGTGAGGGTACGACAACAGTTTAGGGGGAGCGTACGTGTGAGGGCGTGGGTTAGTGTGAGAGTACGGGTTAGGATTAGGGGACGGGTGAGGGGAAGGCTTCCGGGAAGTGTTAGGGTTAGGGTTCGGCTAGGGTTAGGTTTAGAGGACGGGGACGGTTTATGGTCCTGGTGAGGGTACTAGAACGCTTTAGGGGGAGCGTACGTGTGAGGGCGCGGGTTAGTGTGAGCGTACGGGTTAGGATTAGGGGACGGGTGAGGGGAAGGCTTCGGGGAAGGGTTAGGGTTACGGTTCGGGCTAGGGTTAGGGTTAGGGGACGGGGACGGTTTCGTGTCCAGTTGTGGGTACAACAGCGGTTTAGGGGGAGCGTACGTGTGAGGGCGCGGGTTAGTGGGAGCGTTCGGGTTAGGATTAGGGGACGGGTGACGGGAAGGCTTTGGGGAAGGGTTAGGGTTAGGGTTCGGGCTAGGGTTAGGGTTAGGGGACGGGGATGGTTTAGGGTCCAGGTGAGGGTACGACAACGGTTTAGTGGGAGCGTACGTGTGAGGGCGCGGGTTAGTGTGAGCGTACGGGTTAGGATTAGGGGACGGGTGAGGGGAAGGCTTCAGGGAAGGGTTAGGGTTAGGGTTCGGCCTAGGGTTAGTGTTATGGGACGGGGACTGTTTAGGGTCCAGGTGAGGGTACGACCATGGTTTAGGGGGAGCGTACGTGTGAGGGCATGGTTTAGTGTGAGCGTACTGGTTAGGATTAGGGGACGGGTGAGGGGAAGGCTTCGGGGAAGGGTTAGGGTTAGGGTTCGTGCTAGGGTTAGGGTTAGGGTACGGGGAAGGTTTAGGGTCCAGGTGACGGTTCGACAGCGGTTTAGGGGGAGCGTACGTGTGAGGGCGTGGGTTAGTGTGACCTTACGGGTTAGGATTAATGGGACGGGTAAGGGGAAGGCTTCAGGGAAGGGTTAGGGTTAGGGTTCGGGCTAGGGTTAGGGTTAGGGACGGGGACGGTTTAGGGTCCAGGTGAGGGTACGACAACGCTGTAGGGGGAGTGTACATGTGAGGGCACGGGTTAGTGTGAGCGTACGGGTTAGGAGTAGGGGACGGGAGAGGGGAAGGCTTCGGTGAAGGGTTAGGGTTAGGGTTCCGGCTAGGGTTAGGGTTAGGGGACGGGGACGGTTTAGGGTCCAGGTGAGGGTACGACAACGCTTTAGGGGGAGCGTACATGTGAGGGCGCGGGTTAGTGTGAGCGTACGGGTTAGGATAAGGGGACGGGTGAGGGGAAGGCTTCGGGGAAGGGTTAGGGTTAGGATTCGGGCTAGGTTTAGGGTTAGGGGACGGGAACAGTTTAGGGTCCAGGTGAGGGTTTGACAACGCTTTAGGGGGAGCGTACTTTTGCGGGCGCGCGTTAGTGTGAGCGTACGGGTTAGGATTAGGGGACGGGTTAGGGGAAGGCTTCGGGGAAGGGTTAGGTTTAGGGTTCGGGCTAGGGTTAGGGTTAGGGGAAGGGGACGGTTTAGGGTCCAGGTGTGAGTACGACAACGGTTTAGGGGGAGAATACGTGTAAGGGCGCGGGTTAGTGTGAGCGTACGGGTTAGGGTTAGGGGACGGGTGAGGGGAAGGCTTCGGGGAAGTGTTAGGGTTAGGGTTCGGGCTAGGATTAGGGTTAGGGGATGGGGATGGTTTAGGGTCCAGGTGAGTGTACGACAGCGGTTTAGGGGGAGCGTACGTGTGAGGGCGCAGGTTAGTGTGAGCGTACGGGTTAGCATTAGGGGACGGGTGAGGGGAAGGCTTCGGGGAAGGGGTAGGGTTAGGGTTTGGGCTAGGGTTAGGGTTAGGGGACGGGGACGGTTTAGGGTCCAGGTGAGGGTACGACAACAGTTTAGGGTGAGCGTAAGTGTGCGGGCGCGGGTTAATGTGAGCGTACGGGTTAGGATTAGGGGACAGGTGAGGGGAAGGCTTCGGGGAAGGGTTAGGTTTAGGGTTCGGGCTAGGGTTAGGGTTAAGGGACGGGGAAGGTTTAGGGTCCAGGTGAGCGTACGACAATGGTTTAAGGGGAGCGTACGTGTGAGGGCGTGGGTTAGTGTGAGCGTACGCGTTAGGATTAGGGGACGGGTGAGGGGAAGGCTTCGGGGAAGGGTTAGGGTTAGGGTTCGGGCTAGGGTTAGGGTTAGGGGACGGGGACGGTTTAGGGTCTAGGTGAGGGTACGACACAGTTTTAGGGGGAGCGTACGTGTGAGGGCGCGGGTTAGTGTTAGCGTATAGGTTAGGATTAGGGGACGGGTTAGGGGAAGGCTTTGGGGAAAGGTTAGGGTTAGGGATCTGGCTAGGTTAGGGTTAGGGGATGGGGACGGTTTAGGGTCCAGGTGAGGGTACGACAACGCTATAGGGGGAGCGTACGTGTGATGGCGCGGTTTAGTGTGAGCGTACCGGTTAGGATTAGGGTACGGGTGAGGGGAAGGCTTCGGGGAAGGGTTAGGGTTAGGGTTCGGGCTAGGGTTAGGGTTAGGGGACGGGGACGGTTTAGAGTCCAGGTGAGGGTACGACAACGGTTTAGGAGGAGTGTACGGGTGAGGGCGTGGGTTAGTGTGAGCGTACGGGTTAGGATTAGGGGTCGGGTGAGGGGAAGGCTTCGGGGAAGTGTTAGGGTTAGGGTTCGGGCTAGCGTTAGGTTTAGGGGACCGGGACGGTTTAGGTTCCAGGTGAGGGTACGACAACGGTTTAGGGGGAGCGTACGGGTGAGGGCGCGGGTTAGTGTGAGCGTGCGGGTTAGGATTAGGGGACGGGTGACATGAAGGCTTCGGAGAAGGGTTAGTGTTATGTTTCGGGCTAGGGTTAGGGTTAGGGGACGTTGACGGTTTAGGATCCAGGTGAGTGTACGACAATGGTTTAGGGGGAGCGTACGTGTGAGGGCACGGGTTAGTGTTAGCTTACGGGTTAGGTTTAGGGAACGGGTGAGGGGAAGGCTTCGGGGAAGTGTTAGGGTTAGGTTTCGGGCTAGGGTTAGGGTTAGGGGTTGGGGACGGTTTCGGGTCCAGTTGAGGGTACGACAGCGGTTTAGGTGGAGCGTACGTGTGAGGGCGCGGGTTAGTGTGACGGTTCGGGTTAGGATTAGGAGACGGGTGAGGGGAAGGCTTCGGGGAAGGGTTAAGGTTAGGGTTTGGGCCAGGGTTAGGGTTAGGGGACGGGGACGGTTTCGGGTCCAGATGAAGGTACGACATCGGTTTAGGGGGAGCGTACGTGTGAGGGAGCGGGTTAGTTTGAGCGTACGGGTTAGGATTAGGGGACGGGTGAGGGGAAGGCTTCGGGGACGGGTTAGGGTTAGGGTTTGGGTAGGGTTAGTGTTAGGGGATGGGGACGGTTTAGGGTCCAGGTGAGGGTACCACAACGATTTAGGGGCAGCGTACGTGTGAGCGGGCTGTTTAGTGTGAGCGTATGGGTTAGGATTAGGGGACGGGTGAGGGGAAGGCTTCGGGCAAGTGTTAGGGTTAGGGTTCGGGCTAGGGTTAGGGTTAGGGGACAGGGACACTTTAGGGTCCAGGTGAGGGTACGACAACGGTTTAGGGGAGCGTACGTGTTAGGGCGCGGGTTAGTGTGAGCGTACGGGCTAGCATTAGGGGACGGGTGAGGGGAACGCTTCGGGGAAGGGTTAGGGTTAGGGTTCGGGCTAGGGTTAGGGTTAGGGGACCGGGAAGGTTTAGGGTCCAGGTGAGGGTACGAAAACTGTTTAGGGGAAGCGTACGTGTGAGGGCGCGGGTAAGTGTGAGCGTACGGGTTAGGATTAGGGGACGGGTGAGGGGAAGGCTTCGGGGAAGGTTTAGGGTTAGGGTCTGGGCTAGGGTTAAGGTTAGGGGATGGGGACCGTTTAGGGTCCAGGTGTGGGTACGACAACGGTTTAGGGGCAGCGTACGTGTGAGCGGACTGGATAGTGTGAGCGTACGGGTTAGGATTAGGGGACGGGTGAGGGGAAGGCTTCGGGGAAGGGTTAGGGTTAGGGTTCGGGCTAGGGTTAGGGTTAGGGGACGGGGACGGTTTAGGGTCCAGGTCAGGGTACGACAACGGTTTAGGGGGAGCGTACGTGTGAAGACGTGGGTTAGTGTGAGCGTACGGGTTAGGATTAGGGGACGGGTGACGGGAAGGTTTCGGGGAATGGTTAGGGTTAAGGTTCGGGCTAGGGTTAGGGTTAGGGGATGGGGACGGTTTAGGGTCCAGGTAAGGGCACGATAATGGTTTAGAGGGAGCGTAAGTGTGAGGGCGCGGGTTAGTGTGAGCGTACGGGTTAGGATTAGGGGACGGGTGAGGGGATGTCTTCGGGGAAGGGTTAGGGTTAGGGTTCGGGCTAGGGTTAGGGTTAGGGGATGGGGACGGTTTAGGGTCCATGTGAGGGTACGACAACGGTTTAGGGGCAGCGTACGAGTGAGGGCGTGGTTTAGTGTGAGCGTACGGCTTAGGATTAGGGGACGAGTGAGGGGAAGGCTTCGGGGAAGGGTTAGGGTTAGGGTTCGGGCTAGGGTTAGGATTACGGGACGGGGACGGTTTAGGGTCCAGGTGAGTGTACGACAACGGTTTAGGGGGAGCGTACGTGTGAGGGCGTGGGTTAGTGTGAGCGTACGGGTTAGGATTAGGGTACGGGTTAGGGGAACCCTTTGGGGAATTGTTAGGGTTAGGGTTCGGGCTAGGGTTAGGGTTAGGGAACGGGGACGGTTTAGGGTCCAGGTGAGGGTACGACAGTGGTTTAGGGGGAGCGTACGTGTGAGGGCGTGGGTTAGTGTGAGCGTACGGGTTAGGATTAGGGGACGGGTGAGGGGAAGGCTTCGGGGAAGGGTTAGGGTTAGGGTTCGGGCTAGGGTTAGGGTTAGGGGACAGGGACGGTTTAGGGTCCCGGTGAGGGTACGACAAAGGTTTAGGGGGAGCGTACGTGTGAGGGCATGGGTTATTGTGAGCGTACGGGTTAGGATTAGGGGACGGGTCAGGGGAAGGCTTCGGGGAACGGTTAGGGATAGGGTTCGGGCTAGGGTTCGGGTTAGGGGACGGGGCGGTTTAGGGTCCAGGTGAGTGTACGACAATGGTTTAGGGGGAGCGTACGTGTGAGGGCGCAGGGTAGTGTGAGCTTACGGGTTAGTTTTAGGGGACGGGTGAAGCGAAGGCTTCGGGGAAGGGTTAGGGTTAGCGTTCGGGCTAGGGTTAGGGTTAGGGGACGGGGACGGTTTAGGGTCCAGGTGAGTGTACGACAGCGGTTTAGGGGGAGCGTACGTGTGAAGGCGCCGGTTAGTGTGAGCGTACCGGTTAGGATTAGGGGAAAGGTTAGGGGAAGGCTTTGTTGAAGGGTTAGGGTTAGGGTTCGGGCTAGGGTTAGGGTTAGGTGACGGGGACGGTTTATGGTCCAGGTGAGCGTACGACAACGGTTTAGGGGGAGCGTACGTGTGAGGGCGCGGGTTAGTGTGAGCGTACGGGTTAGGATTCGGGGACAGGTGAAAGGAAGGCTTCGGGGAAGGGTTAGGGTTAGGGTTCGGACTAGGGTTAGGGTTTGGGGACGGGGACGGTTTAGGGTCCAGGTGAGGGTACGACAACGGTTTAGGGGGAGCGTACGTGTGAGGGCGCGGGTTAGTGTGAGCGTACGGGTTAGGATTAGGGGACGGGTGAGGGGAAGGCTTCGGGGAAGGGTTAGCGTTAGGGTTCGGGCTAGGGTTAGGGTTAGGGGACGGGGACGGTTTAGGGCCCAGGTGAGCGTACGACAATGGTTTAGCGGGAGCGTACGTGTGAGGGCACGGGTTAGTGTGAGCTTACGGGTTAGGTTTAGGGGACGGGTGAGGGGAAGGCTTCGGGGAAGTGTTAGGGTTAGGGTTCGGGCTAGGGTTAGGGTTAGGGGATGGGGACGGTTTCGGGTCCAGTTGAGGGTACGTCAGCGGTTTAGGTGGAGCGTACGTGTGAGGGCGCGGGTTAGTGTGAGCGTTCGGGTTAGGATTAGGAGACGGTGAGGGGAAGGCTTCGGGGAAGGGTTAAGGTTAGGGTTCGGGCTATGGTTAGGGTTAGGGGACGGGGATGGTTTCGGGTCCAGATGAAGGTACGACAACGGTTTAGGGGGAGCGTACGTGTGAGGGCGCGGGTTAGTGTGAGCGTGTGGGTTAGGATTAGGGGACGGGTGACATGAAGGCTTCGGAGAAGGGTTAGTGTTATGTTTCGGGCTAGGGTTAGGGTTAGAGGACGGGGACGGTTTAGGATCCAGATGAGGGAACGACAACGGTTTAGGGGGAGTGTACGTGTGACGGCGCGGGTTAGTGTGAGCGTACGGGTTAGGATTAGGGGACGGGTGGGTGAAGGCTTCAGGGAAGGATTAGGGTTAGGGTTCGGGCTTGCTTTAGGGTTAGGGGATGGGGACGGTTTAGGGTCCATGTGAGGGTACGACAACGGTTTAGGGGCAGCGTACGTGTGAGGTCGTGGGTTAGTGTGAGCGTACGGCTTAGGATTAGGGGACGAGTGAGGGGAAGGCTTCGGGGAAGGGTTAGGGTTAGGGTTCGGGCTAGGATTATGGTTAGGGGATGGGGATGGTTTAGGGTCCAGGTGAGTGTACGACAACGGTTTAGGGGGAGCGTACGTGTAAGGGCGCAGGTTAGTGTGAGCGTACGGGTTAGCATTAGGGGACGGGTGAGGGGAAGGCTTCGGGGAAGGGTTAGGGTTAGGGTTTGGGCTAGGGTTAGGGTTAGGGGACGGGGACGGTTTAGGGTCCAGGTGAGGGTACGACAACAGTTTAGGGTGAGCGTAAGTGTGCGGGCGCGGGTTAATGTGAGCGTACGTGTTAGGATTAGGGGACAGGTGAGGGGAAGGCTTCGGGGAAGGGTTAGGTTTAGGGGTCGGGCTAGGGTTAGGGTTAAGGGACGGGGAAGGTTTAGGGTCCAGGTGAGCGTACGACAATGGTTTAAGGGGAGCGTACGTGTGAGGGCGCGGGTTAGTGTGAGCGTACGCGTTAGGATTAGGGGACGGGTGAGCGGAAGGCTTCGGGGAAGGGTTAGGGTTAGGGTTCGGGCTAGGGTTAGGGTTAGGGGACGGGGACGGTTTAGGGTCCAGGTGAGGGTACGACAACGCTTTAGGTGGAGCAAATGTGTGAGCGTGCGGGTTAGTATGAGCGTACGGGTTAGGATTAGGGGACAGGTGAGGGGAAGGCTTCGTGGAAAGCTTAGGGTTACGGTTCGGGCTAGGGTTAGGGTTAGGGGACGGGGACGATTTACGGTCCAGGTGAGGGTTCAACAACGGTTTAGGGGGAGCGTACGTGTGAGGGCGTGAGTTAGTGTGAGCGTACGGGTTAGGATTAGGGGACGGTTGAGGGGAAGGCTTCAGGGAAGGGTTAGGGTTAGGGTTCGGGCTAGGGTTAGGGTTATGGGTCGGGGACGGTTTAGGGTCCAGGTGAGGGTACGACAACGGTTAAGGGGGAGCGTACGTGTGAGGGCGCGGGTTAGTGTGAGCGTACGGGTTAGGATTAGGGGACGGGTGAGGGGAAGGCTTCGGGGAAGGGTTAGCTTTAGGGTTCGGGCTAGGGTTAGGGTTAGGGGATGGGGACGGTTTAGGGTCCAGGTGAGGGTACGACAACGCTTTAGGGGGAGTGTACATGTGAGGTCCTGGGTTAGTGTGAGCGTACGGGTTAGGATTAGGGGACGGGTGAGAGGAAGGCTTCGGGGAAGTGTTAGGGTTAGGATTTGGGCTAGGTTTAGGGTTAGGGTACGGGAACGGTTTAGGTTCCAGGTGAGGGTACGACAACGCTTTAGGGGGAGCGTACTTTTGAGTGTGCGGGTTAGTGTGAGCGTACGGGTTAGGATTAGGGGACGGGTTAGGGGAAGACTTTGGGGAAGGGTTAGGGTTAGGGTTCGGGCTAGGGTTAGGGTTAGGGGACGTGTACGGTTTAGGGTCCAGGAGAGGGTACGACAATGGTTTAGGGGGAGCGTACGTGTGAGGGCACGGGTTAGTGTGAGCGTACTGGTTAGGATTAGGGGACGGGTGAGGGGAAGGTTTCGGGGAAGTGTTAGGGTTAGGGTTCGGGCTAGGGTTAGGGTTAGGGGACGGGGACGGTTTAGGGTCCAGGTGAGGGTACGTCAGAGGTTTAGGGGGAGCGAACGTGTGAGGGCGCGTGTTAGTGTGAGCGTACGGGTTAGGATTAAGGGACGGGTGAGGGGAAGGCTTCGGGGAAGGGTTAGGGTTAGGGTTCAGGCTAGGGTTAGGGTTAGGGGACGGGGACAGTTTAGGGTCCATGTGAGGGTACGAGAACGCTTTAGGGGGAGCGTACGTGTGAGGGTGTGAGTTAGTGTGAGCGTACGGGTTAGGATTAGGGGTGGGTGAGGGGAAGGCTTCGGGGAAGGGTTAGGGTTAGGGTTCGGACTAGGGTTAGGGTTAGGGTAGGGGGACGGTTTAGGGTCCAGGTGAGGGTACGACAACGGTTTAGGGGGAGCGTACGTGTGAGAGCACGGGTTAGTGTGAGCGTACGGGGTAGGATTAGGGGACGGGTGAGGGGAAGGCTTCGGGGAAGGGTTAGGGTTAGGGTTCGGGCTAGGGTTAGGGTTAGGGGACGGGGACGGTTTCGGGTCCAGTTGAGCCTACGACAGCGGTTTAGGGGGAGGGTACGTGTGAGGGCGCGGGTTAGTGTGAGCGTATGGTTTAGGATTAGGGGACGGTGTGGAGAAGGCTTCGGGGAAGGGTTAGGGATAGTGTTCGGGCTAGTGTTAGGGTTAGGGGACGGGGACGGTTTAGGGTCCAGGTGAGGGTACGACAACGGTTTAGGGGGAGCGTACGTGTGAGGGCGCAGGTTTGTGTGAGCGTACGGGTTAGGATTAGGGGACGGGTTAGGGGAAGGCTTTGGGGAAGTGTTAGGGTTAGGGTTCGGGCTAGGTTTAGTGTTAGGGGACGGGGACGGTTTAGGGTCCAGGTGAGGGTACTACAAAGTTTTAGGGGGAGCGTACGTGTGAGGGCGCGGGTTAGTGTTAGCGTATAGGTTAGTATTAGGGGACGGGTGAGGGGAAGGCTTCGGGGAAGGGTTAGGGTTAGGGTTCGGGCTAGGGTTAGGGTTAGGGGAAGGGGACGGTTTAGGGTCCAGGTGAGGGTACGACAACGGTTTACGGGGAGAATACGTGTGAGGGCGCGGGTTAGTGTGAGCGTACGGGTTAGGGTTAGGGGACGGGTGAGGGGAAGGCTTCGGGGAAGTGTTAGGGTTAGGGTTCGGGCTAGGGTTAGGGTTAGGGGACGGGGACGGTTTAGGGTCCAGGTGAGGGTACGACAACCGTTTAGGGGGAGCGTATGTGTGAGGGCGCATGTTAGTGTGAGCGTACGGGTTAGGATTAGGGGACGGGTGAGGGGAAGGCTTCGGGGAAGGGTTAGGGTTAGGGTTCGGGCTAGGGTTAGGTTTAGGGGACGAGGACGGTTTAGGGTCCAGGTGAGGGTACGACAACAGTTTAGGGTGAGCGTACGTGTGAGGGCGCGGGTTAGTGTGAGCGTACGGGTTAGGATTAGGGGACGGGTGAGGGGAAGGCTTCGGGGAAGGGTTAGGGTTACGGTTCGGGCTAGGGTTAGGGTTAGGAGACGGGGACGGTTTAGGGTCCAGCTGAGGGTACGACCATGGTTTAGGGGGAGCTAACGTGTGAGGGCATGGGTTAGTGTGAGCGTACGGGTTACGATTAGGGGACGGGTGAGGGGAAGGCTTCGGGGAACGGTTAGGGTTAGGGTTCGGGCTAGGATTAGGGTTAGGGGACGGTGCCGGTTTAGGGTCCAGGTGAGGGTAGGACAACGCTTTAGGGGGACCGTATGTGTGAGGGCGCGGGTTAGTGTGAGCGTATGGGTTAGGATTAGGGGACGGGTGAGGAGAAGGCTTCGGGGAAGGGTTAGGGTTAGGGTTCGGGCTAGGGTTAGGGTTAGGGGACGGAGACGGTTTAGTGTCCAGGTGAGGGTATGACAACGGTTTAGGGGGAGCGTACGTGTGAGGGCGTGGGTTAGTGTGAGAGTACGGGTTAGGATTAGGGGACGGGTGAGGTGAAGGCTTCCGGGAAGGGTTAGGGTTAGGGTTCGGCTAGGGTTACGGTTAGAGGACGGGGACGGTTTAGGGTCCAGGTGAGGGTACGAGAACGGTTTAGGGGGAGCGTACGTGTGAGGGCGCGGGTTAGTGTGAGCGTACGTGTTAGGATTAGGGGACGGGTGAGGGGAAGGCTTCGGGGAAGGGTTAGGGTTAGGGTTCGGGCTAGGGTTAGGGTTAGGGGACGGGGACGGTTTCGTGTCCAGTTGAGGGTACGACAGCGGTTTAGGGGGAGCGTACGTGTGAGGGCGTGAGTTAGTGTGAGCTTACGGGTTAGGATTAGGGGACGGGTGAACCGAACGCTTCCGGGAATGGTTATGGATAGGGTTCGGGCTAGGGTTAGGTTTAGGGGACGGGGACGGTTTAGGGTCCAGGTGAGGGTACGACAACGGTTTAGGGGGTGCGTACGTGTGAGGGCGTGGGTTAGTGTGAGCGTACGGGTTAGGAATAGGGGACGGGTTATGGGAAGGCTTTGGGGAAGGTTTAGCGTTAGGGTTAGGGCTAGGGTTAGGGTTAGGGGACGGGGACGGTTTAGGGTCCAGGTGAGGGTACGACAATGGTTTAGGGGGAGCGTACGTGTGAGGGCGCGGGTTAGTGGGAGCGTTCGGGTTAGGATTAGGGGACGGGTGAGGGTAAGGCTTCGGGGAAGTGTTAGGGTTAGGATTCGGGCTAGGTTTAGGGTTAGGGGATGGGAACGGTTTAGGGTCCAGGTGAGGGTATGACAACGCTTTAGGGGGAGCGTACTTTTGCGGGCGCGGGTTAGTGTGAGCGTACGGGTTAGGATTAGGGGACGGGTTAGGGGAAGGATTCGGGGAAGGGTTAGGGTTAGGGTTCGGGCTAGGGTTAGGGATAGGGAACGGAGACGGTTTCGGGTCTAGTTGATGGTACGAGAGTGGTTTACGGTGAGCGTACGTGTGAGGGTGCGGGTTAGTGTGAACGTACCGTTTAGGATTAGGAGACGGATGACGGGAAGGCTTCGGGGAAGGGTTAGGGTTACGGTTTGGTCTAGGGTTAGGGTTAGGGTTAGAGGACGGGGACAGTTTAGGGTGCAGGTAAGGGTACGACAATGCTTTAGGGAGATCGTACGTGTGAGGGCGCGGGTTATTGTGAGCGTACGGGTTAGGATTAGGGGACGTGTGAGGGGAACGTTTCGGGTAAGGGTTAGGGATAGTGTTCGGGATAGGGTTAGGGTTAGGGGAAGGGTACTCTTTAGGGTCCAGGTGAGGGTACGACAACGGTTTACGGGGAGCGTACGTGTGAGGGCGAGGGTTAGTGTGAGCGTACGGGGTAGGATTAGGGGACGGGTGAGGGGAAGGCTTCGCGGAAGTGTTAGGTTTAGGTTTCGGGCTAGGGTTAGGGTTAGGGGACGGGGACGGTTTACGGTCCAGGTGAGGGTACGACAACGCTTTAGGGGGAGCGTACGTGTGAGGGCGCGGGTTAGTGTGAGCGTACGGGTTAGGATTAGGGGACGGGTGAGGGGAAGGCTTCGGAGAAGGGTTAGGGTTAGGGTTCAGGCTACGGTTAGGGTTAGGTGACGGGGACGGTTTAGGGTCCAGGTGAGGGTACAACAACGGTTTAGGGGGAGCGTACGTGTGAGGGCGCGTGTTAGTGTGAGAGTACTGGTTTAGGATTAGGGGACGGGTGAGGGGAACGCTTCGGGGAAGGGTTAGGGTTAGGGTTCGGGCTAGGGTTAGGGTTAGGGAACGGGGATGGTTTAGGGTCCAGGTGAGGGTACGACACGGTTTAGGGTGAGCGTACGTGTGAGGGCGCGGGTTAGTGTGAGCTTACGGGTTAGGATTAGGGGCCGGGTGAGGGGAAGGCTTCCTGGAAGGGTTAGGGTTATGGTTCGGGCTAGGGTTAGGGTTAGGGACGGGGACGGTTTAGGGTCCAGGTGAGGGTACGACAACGTTTCAGGGGTAGCGTACGTGTGAGGGTGCGGGTTGGTGTGAGCGTATGGGTTAAGATTAGGGGACGGGTGAGGGGAAGGCTTCGAGGAAGGGTTAGGGTTAGGGTTCGGGCTAGGGTTAGGGTTAGGGGACAGGGACGGTTTATGGTCCCGGTGAGGGTACGACAATGGTTTAGGGGGAGCGTACGTGTGAGGGCGCGGATTAGTGTGAGCGTACGGGTTAGGATTAGGGGACGGGTGAGGGGAAGGCTACGGGGAAGGGTTAGGGTTAGGGTTCGGGCTAGGGTTAGGGTTAGGGGACGGGGAACGTTTTGGCTCCAGGTGAGGGTACGACAATGGTTTAGGGGGAGTGTACGTGTGAGGGCGCGTGTTAGTGTGAGCGTACGGGTTAGGATTAGGGGACGGTTGAGGGGAAGGCTTCGGGGAAGTGTTACGTTTAGGGTTCGGGCTAGGGTTAGGGTTAGGGGACGGGGACGTTTTAGGGTCCAGGTGAGGGTACGACAACGGTTTAGGGGGAGTGTACGTGTGAGGGCGCGGGTTAGTGTGAGCGTACGGGTTAGGATTAGGGGATGGGTGAGGGGAAGGCTTCGGGGAAGTGTTAGGGTTAGGGTTCGGGCTAGGGTTAGGGTTAGGGGATGGGGACGGTTGAGGGTCCAGGTGAGGGTACGACAACAGTTTAGGGGGAGCGTACGTGTGAGGGGGCGGGTTACTGTGAGCGTTTGGGTTAGGTTTAGGGGACGGGTGAGGGGAAGGCATCGGGGAAGGGTTGGGTTTAGGGTTAGGGCTAGGGTTAGGGTTAGGGGATGGGGACGGTTTAGGGTCCAGGTGAGGGTACGAATACGGTTTAGGGGGAGAATACGTGTGAGGGCGCGGGTTAGTATTAGCGTACGGGTTAGGGTTAGGAGACGGGTGAGGGGAAGGCTTCGGGGAAGTGTTAGGGTTAGGGTTCGGGCTAGGGTTAGGGTTAGGGGACGGGGACGGTTTAGGGTCCAGGTGAGGGTACGACAACGGTTTAGCGGGAGCGTACGTGTGAGGGCGCAGGTTAGTGTGAGCGTACGGGTTAGGATTAGGGGACGGGTGAGGGGAAGGCTTCGGGGAAGGGTTAGGGTTAGGGTTCGGGCTAGGGTTAGGGTTAGGGGACGGGGACAGTTTAGGGGCCAGGTGAGGGTACGACAACAGTTTAGGGTGAGCGTACGTGTGAGGGCACGGGTTAGTGTGAGCGTACGGGTTAGGATTAGGGGACGGGTGAGGGGAAGGCTTCGGGGAAGGGTTAGGTTTAGGGTTCGGGCTAGGGTTAGGGTTAGGGTACGGGGACGATTTAGGGTCCAGGTGAGGGGACGACAATGGTTTAGGGGGAGCGTACGTGTGAGGGCGCGGGTTAGTGTGAGGGTACGGGTTAGGATTAGAGGACGGGTGAGGGGAAGGCTTCGGGGAAGGGTTAGAGTTAGGGTTCGGGCTAGGGTTAGGGTTAGGGGACGGGGACGGTTTAGGGTCCAGGTGAGGGTACGACAACGGTTTAGGGGGTGCGTAAGTGTGAAGTCGTGGGTTAGTGTGAGCGTCCGGGTTAGGATTAGGGGACGGGTGAGGGGAAGACTTCGGGGAAGGGTTAGGGTTAGGGTTCAGGCTAGGGTTAGGGTTAGGGGACAGGGATGGTTTAGGGTCCAGGTGAGGGTACGACAACGGTTTAGGGGGAGCGTACGTGTGAGGGCGCGGGTTAGTGTGAGCGTACGGGTTAGGATTAGGGAACGGGTGAGGGGACGGCTTCGGGGAAGTGTTAGGGTTAGTGTTTGGGGTAGGGTTAGGGTTAGGGGACGGGTACGGTTTAGGGTCCAGGTGAGGGTACGACAACGCTTTAGGGGGAGCGTACGTGTGAGGGCGTGGGTTAGTGTGAGCGTACGGGTTAGGATTAGGGGACGGGTGAGGGGAAGGCTTCGGGGAAGTGTTAGGGTTAGGGTTCGGGCTAGGGTTAGGGTTAGGGGACGGGGACGGTTTAGGGTCCAGGTGAGGGTACGACAACGGTTTAGGGGGAGCGTACGTGTGAGGGCGCAGGTTAGTGTGAGCGTACGGGTTAGGATTAGGGGACGGGTGAGGGGAAGGCTTCGGGGAAGTGTTAGGGTTTGGGTTCGGGCTAGGGTTAGGGTTAGGGGACAGGGACAGTTTCGGGTCCTGTTGAGGGTACGACAACGGTTTAGGGGGAGCGTACATGTGAGGGCACGGGTTAGTGTGAGCGTACGAGTTAGGATTAGGGGACGGGTGAGGGGAAGACTTCGGGGAAGGGTTAGTGTTAGGGTTTGGGCTAGGGTTAGGGTTAGGGGAAGGGGAAGGTTTAGGGTCCAGGTGAGGGTACGACAACGGTTTAGGGGGAGAATACGTGTGAGGGCGCGGGTTAGTGTGAGCGTACGGGTTAGGATTAGGGGACGGGTGAGGGGAAGGCTTCGGGGAAGGGTTAGGGTTAGGGTTCGGGCTAGGGTTAGGGTTAGGGGACGGGGACGGTTTAGGGTCCATTTGAGGGTACGACAACGGTTTAGGGGGAGCGAATGTGTGAGGGTGCGGGTTAGTATGAGCGAACGGGTTAGGATTATGGGACGGGTGAGGGAAAGGCTTCGTGGAAAGGTTAGGGTTAGGGTTCGGGCTAGGGTTAGGGTTAGGGGACGGGGACGATTTAGGGTCCAGGTGAGGGTACGACAACGGTTTAGGGGGAGCGTACGTGTGAGGGCACGAGTTAGTGTGAGCGTACGGGTTAGGATTAGGGGACGGGTGAGGGGAAGGCTTCGGGGCAGTGTTAGGGTTAGGGTTCGGGCTAGGGTTAGGGTTAGGGGACGGGGACGGTTTAGGGTCCAGGTGAGAGTACGACAACGCTTTAGGGGGAGCGTACGTGTGAGGGCGCAGGTTAGTGTGAGCGTACGGGTTAGGATTAGGGGACGGGTGAGGGGAATGCTTCGGGGAAGGGTTAAGGTTAGGGTTCGGACTAGGGTTAGGGTTAGGGGAAGGGGACGGTTTAGGGTCCAGTTGAGGGTACGACAACGGTTTAGGGGGAGAATACGTGTGAGGGCGCGGGTTAGTGTGAGCGTACGGGTTAGGGTTACGGGACAGGTGAGGTGAAGGCTTCGGGGAAGTGTTAGGGTTAGGGTTCGGGCTAGGGTTAGGGTTAGGGGACGGGGACGGTTTAGGGTCCAGGTGAGGGTACAACAACGGTTTAGGGGGAGCGTACGTGTGAGGGCGCAGGTTAGTGTGAGCGTACGGGTTAGTATTAGGGGACGGGTGAGGGGAAGGCTTCGGGAAAGGGTTACGGTTAGGGTTCGGGCTGGGGTTAGGATTAGGGGATGGGGACGGTTTAGGGTCCAGGTGAGGGTACGACAACAGTTTAGGGTGAGCGTACGTGTGAGGGCGCGGGTTAGTGTGAGCGTACGGGTTACGATTAGGGGACGGGTGAGGGGAAGGCTTCGGGGAAGGGTTAGGTTTAGGATTCGGGCTAGGGTTAGGGTTAGGGGACGGGGACGGTTTAGGGTTCAGGTGAGGGTACGACAATGGTTGAGGGGGAGCGTACGTGTGAGGGCGTGGGTTAGTGTGAGCGTACGGGTTAGGATTAGGGGACGGGTGAGGGGAAGGCTTCGGGGAAGGGTTAGGGTTAGGGTTCGGGCTAGGGTTAGGGTTAGGGGACAGGGACGGTTTAGGGTACAGGTGTGGGTACGACAACGCTTTAGGGGGAGCGAATGTGTGAGGGTGCGGGTTAGTATGAGTGTACGGGTTAGGATTATGGGACTGGTGAGGGGAAGGCTTCGTGGAAAGGTTAGGGTTAGGGTTCAGGCTAAGGTTAGGTTTAGGGGACGGGGACGATTTAGGGTCCAGGTGAGGGTACGACAACATTTTAGGGGGAGCGTAAATGTGAGTGCGCGGATTAGTGTGAGCGTACGGGTTAGGATTAGGGGACGGGTGAGGGGAAGGCTTCGGGGAAGTGTTAGGGTTAGGGTTCGGCTAGGGTTAGGGTTAGGGGACGGGGACGGTTTAGGGTCCAGTTGAGAGTAAGACAGCGCTTTAGGAGGAGGGTACGTGTGAGGGCGCGGGTTAGTGTGAGCCTACGGTTTAGGATTAGGGGACGGGTGAGGGGAAGGCTTCGGGGAAGGGTTAGGGTTAGGGTTCGTGCTAGGGTTAGCGTTAGGGGACAGGGACAGTTTAGGTTGCAGGTGAGGGTACGACAACGTTTTAGGGGGAGCGTACATGTGAGGGCGCGGTTAGTGTGAGCGTACGGTTAGGATTAGGGGACGGGTGAGGGGAAGGCTTCGGGGAAGGGTTAGGGTTAGGGTTCGGGATAGGGTTAGGGTTAGGGGAAGGGGACGGTTTAGGGTCCAGGTGAGGGTACGACAACGGTTTAGGGGGAGAATACGTGTGAGGGCGCGGGTTAGTGTGAGCGTACGGGTTAGGGTTAGGGGACGGGTGAGGGGAAGGCTTCGGGGAAGTGTTAGGGTTAGGGTTCGGGCTAGGGTTAGGATTAGGGGACGGGGACAGTTTAGGGTCCAGGTGAGGGTACGACAACGGTTTAGGGGGAGCGTACGTGTGAGGGCGCAGGTTAGTGTGAGCGTACGGGTTAGGATTAGGGGACGGGTGAGGGGAAGGCTTCGGGGAAGGGTTAGGGTTAGGGTTCGGGCTAGGGTTAGGGTTAGCGGACGGGGACGGTTCAGGGTCCAGGTGAGGGTACGATAACAGTTTAGGGTGAGAGTACGTGTGAGGGCGCGGGTTAGTGTGAGCGTACGGGTTAGGATTAGGGGACGGGTGAGGGGAAGGCTTCGGGGAAGGGTTAGGTTTAGGGTTCGGGCTAGGGTTAGGGTTAGGGGACGGGGACGGTTTAGGTTCCAGGTGAGGGTACGACAATGGTTTAGGGGGAGCGTACGTGTGAGGGCGTGGGTTAGTGTGAGCGTACGGGTTAGGATTAGGGGACGGGTGAGGGGAAGGCTTCCGGGAAGTGTTAGGGTTAGGGTTCGGGCTAGGGTTAGGGTTAGGGGACGGGGACGTTTAGGGTCCAGGTGAGGGTACGACAAGGCTTTAGGGGGAGCGAATGTGTGAGGGTGCGGGTTAGTATGAGCGTACGGGTTAGGATTATGGGACGGGTGAGGGGAAGGCTTCGTGTAAAGGTTACGGTTAGGGTTCGGGCTAGGGTTAGGGTTAGGGGACGGGGACGATTTAGGGTCCAGGTGAGGGTTCGACAACGGTTTAGGGGGAGCGTACGTGTGAGGGCGCGAGTTAGTGTGAGCGTACGGGTTAGGATTAGGGGACGGGTGAGGGGAAGGCTTCGGGGAAGTGTTAGGGTTAGGGATCGGCCTAGGGTTAGGTTTAGGGGACGGGGACGGTTTAGGGTCCAGGTGAGGGTACGACAACGCTTTAGGGGGAGTGTACGTGTGAGGGCGCGGGTTAGTGTGAGCGTACGGGTTAGGATTAGGGGACGGGTGAGGGGAATGCTTCGGGGAAGGGTTAGGGTTAGGGTTCGGACTAGGTTTAGGGTTAGGGGAAGGGGACGGTTTAGGGTCCAGGTGAGGGTACGACAACGGTATAGGGGGAGAATACGTGTGAGGGCGCGGGTTAGTGTGAGCGTACGGGTTAGGGTTAGGGGACAGGTGAGGGGAAGGCTTCGGGGAAGTGTTAGGGTTAGGGTTCGGGCTAGGGTTAGGGTTAGGGGACGGGGACGGTTTAGGGTCCAGGTGAGGGTACGACAACGGTTTAGGGGGAGCGTACATGTGAGGGCACGGGTTAGTGTGAGCGTACGGGTTAGGATTAGAGGACGGGTGAGGGGAAGGCTTCAGGGAAGTGTTAGGGTTAGGGTTCGGGCTAGGGTTAGGTTTAGGGGACAGGGACGGTTTAGGGTCCAGTTGAGTGTAAGACAGCGCTTTAGGGGGAGGGTACGTGTGAGGGCATGGGTTAGTGTGAGCGTACGGTTTAGGATTAGGGGACGGGTGAGGGGAAGGCTTCGGGGAAGGGTTAGGGTTAGGGTTCGGGCTAGGGTTAGGGTTAGGGGACAGGGACGGTTTAGGGTCCAGGTGAGGGTACTACAACGGTTTAGGGGGAGCGTAAATGTGAGTGCGCAGGTTAGTGTGAGCGTACGGGTTAGTATTAGGGGACGGGTGAGGGGAAGGCTTCGGGGAAGGGTTAGGGTTAGGGTTCGGGCTAGGGTTAGGGTTAGGGGACGGGGACGGTTTAGGGTCCCGGTGAGTGTACGACAACGGTTTAGGGGGAGCACACGTGTGAGGGCGCGGGTTAATATGAGCGTACGGGTTAGGGTTCGGGGACGGGTGAGGGAAGGCTTCGGGAAAGGGTTAGGTTTAGGGTTCGGGCTAGGGTTAGGGTTAGGGGACGGGGACGGTTTAGGGTCCAGGTGAGGGTACGACAACAGTTTAGGGGGAGCTTACGTGTGAGGGCGCGGGTTAGTGTGAGCGTACGGGTTAGGATTAAGGGACGGGTGAGGGGAAGGCTTCGGGGAAGGGTTAGGGTTAGGGTTCAGGCTAGGGTTAGCGTTAGGGGACAGGGACAGTTTAGGTTGCAGGTGAGGGTACGACAACGCTTTAGGGGGAGCGTACATGTGAGGGCACTGGTTAGTGTGAGCGTACGGGTTAGGATTAGGGGACGGGTGAGGGGAAGGCTTCGGGGAAGTGTTAGGGTTAGGGTTCGGGCTAGGGTTAGGTTTAGGGGACGGGGAGGGTTTAGGGTCCAGGTGAGGGTACCACAACGGTTTAGGGGGAGCATACGTGTGTGGGCGCGGGTTAGTGTGAGCATACGGGTTAGGATTAGGGGACGGGTGAGGGGAAGGCTTCGGGGAAGGGTTAGGGTTAGGGTTCGGGCTAGGGTTAGGGTTAGGGGACAGGGATGGTTTAGGGTCCAGGTGAGGGTACGACAACGGTTTAGGGGTAGCGTACGCGTGAGGGCCCGGGATAGTGTGAGCGTACGGGTTAGGATTAGGGAACGGGTGAGGGGAAGGCTTTGGGGAAGTGTTAGTGTTAGGGTTCGGGCTAGGGTTAGGTTTAGGGGACGGGGACGGTTTAGGGTCCAGTTGAGTGTACGACAACGGTTTAGGGGGAGCGTACATGTGAGGGCACGTGTTAGTGTGAGCATACGGGTTAGGATTAGGGGACGGGTGAGTGGAAGGCTTCTGGGAAGTGTTTGGTTTAGGGTTCGGGCTAGGGTTAGGGTTAGGGGACGGGGACGGTTTAGGGTCCAGTTGAGGGTACGACAGCGCTTTAGGGGGAGGGTACGTGTGAGGGTGCGGGTTAGTGTGAGCGTACGGTTTAGGATTAGGGGACGGGTGAGGGGAAAGCTTCGGGGAAGTGTTAGGGTTCGGGCTAGGGTTAGGCTTAGGTGACGGGGACGGTTTAGGGTCCAGGTGAGGATACGACAACGCTTTACGGGGAGGGTACGTGTGAGGGCGCGGGTTAGTGTGAGCGTACGGGTTAGGATTAGGGGACGGGTGAGGGGAAGGCTTCAGGGAAGGGTTAGGGTTAGGGTTCGGGCTAGGGTTAGGGTTAGGGGACGGGGACGGTTTAGGGTCCAGGTGAGGGTACGACAACGCTTTAGGGGGAGCGAATGTGTGAGGGTGCGGGTTAGTATGAGCGTACGGGTTAGGATTATGGGACGGGTGAGGGGAAGGCTTCGTGGAAATGTTAGTGTTAGGGTTCGGGCTAGGGTTAGGGTTAGGGGACGGGGACGATTTAGGGTCCAGGTGAGGGTACGACAACGGTTTAGGGGGAGCGTACGCGTGAGGGCCCGGGATAGTGTGAGCGTACGGGTTAGGATTAGGGGATGGGTGAGGGGAAGGCTTCGGGGAAGTGTTAGGGTTAGGGTTCGGGCTAGGGTTAGGTTTAGGGTACGGGGACGGTTCAGGGTCCAGTTGAGTGTACGACAACGGTTTAGGGGGAGCGTACATGTGAGGGCACGTGTTAGTGTGAGCGTACGGGTTAGGATTAGGGGACGGGTGAGGGGAAGGCTTCTGGGAAGTGTTTGCGTTAGGGTTCGGGCTAGGGTTAGGGTTAGGGGACGGGGACGGTTTAGGGTCCAGTTGAGGGTACGATAGCGCTTTAGGGGGAGGGTACGTGTGAGGGTGCGGGTTAGTGTGAGCGTACGGTTTAGGATTAGGGGACGGGTGAGGGGAAAGATTCGGGGAAGTGTTAGGGTTCGGGCTAGGGTTAGGCTTAGGTGACGGGGACGGTTTAGGGTCCAGGTGAGGATACGACAACGCTTTACGGGGAGGGTACGTGTGAGGGCGCGGGTTAGTGTGAGCGTACGGTTTAGGATTAGGGGACGGGTGAGGGGAAGGCTTCGGGGAAGGGTTAGGGTTAGGGTTCGGGCTAGGGTTAGGGTTAGGGGACAGGGACGGTTTAGGGTCCAGGTGAGGGTACTACAACGGTTTAGGGGGAGCGTAAATGTGAGTGCGCAGGTTAGTGTGAGCGTACGGGTTAGGATTAGGGGACGGGTGAGGGGAAGGCTTCGGGGAAGGGTTAGGTTTAGGGTTCGGGCTACGGTTAGGGTTAGGGGACGGGGACGGTTTAGGGTCCCGATGAGTGTACGACAACGGTTTAGGGGGAGCACACGTGTGGGGGCGCGTGTTAGAATGAGCGTACGGGTTAGGGTTAGGGGACGGATGAGGGGAAGGCTTCGGGGAAGGGTTAGGGTTAGGGTTCGGGCTAGGGTTAGGGTTAGGGGACGGGGACGGTTTAGGGTCCAGGTGAGGGTACGACAACAGTTTAGGGGGAGCTTACGTGTGAGGGCGCGGGTTAGTGTGAGCGTACGGGTTAGGATTAAGGGACGGGTGAGGGGAAGGCTTCGGGGAAGGGTTAGGTTTAGGGTTTGGGCTAGGGTTAGCGTTAGGGGACAGGGACAGTTTAGGTTGCAGGTGAGGGTACGACAACGCTTTAGGGGGAGCGTACATGTGAGGGCGCTGGTTAGTGTGAGCGTACGGGTTAGGATTAGGGGACGGGTGAGGGGAAGGCTTCGGGGAAGTGTTAGGGTTAGGGTTCGGGCTAGGGTTAGGTTTAGGGGACGGGGACGGTTTAGGGTCCAGGTGAGGGTACCACAACGGTTTAGGGGGAGCATACGTGTGTGGGCGCGGGTTAGTGTGAGCATACGGGTTAGGATTAGGGGACGGGTGAGGGGAAGGCTTCGGGGAAGGGTTAGGGTTAGGGTTCGGGCTAGGGTTAGGGTTAGGGGACAGGGATGGTTTAGGGTCCAGGTGAGGGTACGACAACGGTTTAGGGGTAGCGTACGCGTGAGGGCCTGGGATAGTGTGAGCGTACGGGTTAGGATTAGGGGACGGGTGAGGGGAAGGCTTCTGGGAAGTGTTTGGGTTAGGGTTCGGGCTAGGGTTAGGGTTAGGGGACGGGGACGGTTTAGGGTCCAGTTGAGGGTACGACAGTGCTTTAGGGGGAGGGTACGTGTGAGGTTGCGGGTTAGTGTGAGCGTACGGTTTAGGATTAGGGGACGGGTGAGGGGAAAGCTTCGGGGAAGTGTTAGGGTTCGGGCTAGGGTTAGGCTTAGGTGACGGGGACTGTTTAGGGTCCAGGTGAGGATACGACAACGCTTTACGGGGAGGGTACGTGTGAGGGCGCGGGTTAGTGTGAGCGTACGGGTTAGGATTAGGGGACGGGTGAGGGGAAGGCTTCGTGGAAATGTTAGTGTTAGGTTTCGGGCTAGGGTTAGGGTTAGGGGACGGGGACGATTTAGGGTCCAGGTGAGTGTACGACAACGGTTTAGGGGGAGCGTACGTGTGAGGGCGCAGGTTAGTGTGAGCGTACGGGTTAGGATTAGGGGACGGGTGAGGGGAAGGCTTCGGGAAAGAGTTAGGGTTAGGGTTCGGGCTAGGGTTAGGGTTAGGGGATGGGGACGGTTTAGGGTCCAGGTGAGGGTATGACAACAGTTTAGGGTGAGCGTACGTGTGAGGGCGCGGGTTAGTGTGAGCGTACGGGTTACGATTAGGGAACGGGTAAGGGGAAGGCTTCGGGGAAGTGTTAGGTTTAGGGTTCGGGCTAGGGTTAGGGTTAGGGGATGGGGACGGTTTAGGGTTCAGGTGAGGGTACGACAATGGTTTATGGGGAGCGTACGTGTGAGGGCGCGGGTTAGTGTGAGTGTACGGGTTAGGATTAGGGGACGGGTGAGGGGAAGGCTTCGGGGAAGGGTTAGGGTTAGGGTTCGGGCTAGGGTTAGGGTTAGGGGACGGGGACGGTTTAGGGTCCAGGTGAGGGTACGACAACGCTTTAGGGGGAGCGAATGTGTGAGGGTGCGGGTTAGTATGAGCGTACGGGTTAGGATTATGGGACTGGTGAGGGGAAGGCTTCGTGGAAAGGTTAGGGTTAGGGTTCGGGCTAGGGTTAGGGTTAGGGGACGGGGACGATTTAGGGTCCAGGTGAGGGTACGACAACGGTTTAGGGGGAGCGTACGTGTGAGGGCGTGAGTTAGTGTGAGCGTACGGGTTAAGATTAGGGGACGGGTGAGGGGAAGGCTTCGGGGAAGGGTTAGGGTTAGGGTTCGGGTAGGGTTAGGGTTAGGGGACGGGGACGGTTTAGGGTCCAGGTGACGGTACGACAATGGTTTAGGGGGAGCGTACGTGTGAGGGCGTGGGTTAGTGTGAGCGTACGGTTTAGGATTAGGGGACGGGTGAGGGGAAGGCTTCGGGGAAGGGTTAGCTTTAGGGTTCGGGCTAGGGTTAGGGTTAGGGTTAGGGGACGGTTTAGGGTCCTGGTGAGTGTACTACAACGGTTTAGGGGGAGCGTAAATGTGAGTGCGCAGGTTAGTGTGAGCGTACGGGTTAGGATTAGGGGACGGGTGAGGGGAAGGCTTCGGGGAAGGGTTAGGGTTAAGGTTCGGGCTAGGGTTAGGGTTAGGGGACGGGGACGGTTTAGGGTCCAGGTGAGGGAACGACAACGGTTTAGGGGGAGCGTACATGTGAGGTCGCGGGTTAGTGTGAACGTACGGGTTAGGATTAGGGGACGGGTGAGGGGAAGGCTTCTGGGAAGTGTTAGGGTTAGGGTTCGGGCTAAGGTTAGGGATAGGGGACGGGGACGGTTTAGGGTCCAGTTGAGGGTACGACAGCGCTTTAGGGGGAGGGTACGTGTGAGGGCGCGGGTTAGTGTGAGCGTACGGTTTAGGATTAGGGGACGGGTGAGGGGAAGGCTTCGGGGAAGGGTTAGGGTTAGGGCTCGGGCTAGGGTTGGGGTGAGGGGACGGGGACGGTTTAGGGTCCAAGTGAGGGTACGACAACGCTTTACGGGAAGGGTACGTGTGAGGGCGTGTGTTAGTGTGAGCGTACGGGTTAGGATTAGGAGACGGGTGAGGGGAAGGCTTCGGGGAAGGGTTAGGGTTAGGGTTCGGGCTAGGGTTAGGGTTAGGGGACGGGGACGGTTTAGGGTCCAGGTGATGGTACGACAACGCTTTAGGGGGAGGGTACATGTGAGGGCGCGGGTTAGTGTGAGCGTACGGGTTAGGATTATGGGACGGTTGAGGGGAAGACTTCGGGGAAGACTAAGGGTTAGGGTTCGGGCTAGGGTTAGGGTTAGGGGACGGGGACGGTTTAGGGTCCAGTTGAGGTAAGACAGCGCTTTAGGGGGAGGGTACGTGTGAGGGCATGGGTTAGTGTGAGCGTACAGTTTAGGATTAGGGGACGGGTGAGGGGAAGGCTTCGGGGAAGGGTTAGGGTTAGAGTTCGGGCTAGGGTTAGGGTTAGGGGATGGGGACAGTTTAGGGTCCAGGTGAGGGTACTACAACGGTTTAGGCGGAGCGTAAATGTGAGTGCGCAGGTTAGTGTGAGCGTACGGGTTAGGATTAGGGGACGGGTGAGGGGAAGGCTTCGGGGAAGGGTTAGGGTTAGGGTTCGGGCTAGGGTTAGGGTTAGGGGACGGGGACGGTTTAGGGTCCAGGTGAGGGTACGACAATGGTTTAGGGGGAGCGTACGTGTGAGGGCGCGGGTTAGTGTGAGCGTACGGGTTAGGATTAGGGGACGGGTGAGGGGAAGGCTTCGGGGAAGGGTTAGGGTTAGGGTTCGAGCTAGGGTTAGGGTTAGGGGACGGGGACGGTTTAGGGTCCAGGTGAGGGTACGACAACGCTTTAGGGGGAGCGAATGTGTGAGGGTGTGGGTTAGTATGAGCGTACGGTTTAGGATTATGGGACGGGTGAGGGGAAGGCTTCGTGGAAAGTTTAGGGTTAGGGTTCGGGCTAGGGTTAGGGTTAGGGGACGGGGACGATTTAGGGTCCAGGTGAGGGTACGACAATGGTTTAGGGGGAGCGTACGTGTGAGGGCGCGAGTTAGTGTGAGCGTACGGGTTAGGATTAGGGGACGGGTGAGGGGAAGGCTTCGGGGAAGTGTTAGGGTTAGGGATCGGGCTAGGGTTAGGTTTAGTGGACGGGGACTTTTTAGTGTCCAGGTGAGGGTACGACAACGCTTTAGGGGGAGCGTACGTGTGAGGGCGTGGGTTAGTGTGAGTGTACGGTTTAGGATTAGGGGACGGGTGAGGGGAAAGCTTCGGGGAAGTGTTAGGGTTCGGGCTAGGGTTAGGCTTAGGTGACGGGGACGGTTTAGGGTCCAGGTGAGGATACGACAACGCTTTACGGGGAGGGTACGTGTGAGGGCGCGGGTTAGTGTGAGCGTACGGGTTAGGATTAGGGGACGGGTGAGGGGAAGGCTTCAGGGAAGGGTTAGGGTTAGGGTTCGGGCTAGGGTTAGGGTTAGGGGACGGGGACGGTTTAGGGTCCAGGTGAGGGTACGACAACGCTTTAGGGGGAGCGAATGTGTGAGGGTGCGGGTTAGTATGAGCGTACGGGTTAGGATTATGGGACGGGTGAGGGGAAGGCTTCGTGGAAATGTTAGTGTTAGGGTTCGGGCTAGGGTTAGGGTTAGGGGACGGGGACGATTTAGGGTCCAGGTGAGTGTACGACAACGGTTTAGGGGGAGCGTACGTGTGAGGGCGCAGGTTAGTGTGAGCGTACGGGTTAGGATTAGGGGACGGGTGAGGGGAAGGCTTCGGGAAAGTGTTAGGGTTAGGGTTCGGGCTAGGGTTAGGGTTAGGGGATGGGGACGTTTTAGGGTCCAGGTGAGGGTACGACAACAGTTTAGGGTGAGCGTACGTGTGAGGGCGCGGGTTAGTGTGAGCGTACGGGTTACGATTAGGGAACGGGTAAGGGGAAGGCTTCGGGGAAGTGTTAGGTTTAGGGTTCGGGCTAGGGTTAGGGTTAGGGGATGGGGACGGTTTAGGGTTCAGGTGAGGGTACGACAATGGTTTAGGGGGAGCGTACGTGTGAGGGCGCGGGTTAGTGTGAGTGTACGGGTTAGGATTAGGGGACGGCTGAGGGGAAGGCTTCGGGGAAGCGTTAGGGTTAGGGTTCGGGCTAGGGTTAGGGTTAGGGGACGGGGACGGTTTAGGGTCCAGGTGAGGGTACGACAACGCTTTAGGGGGAGCGAATGTGTGAGGGTGCGGGTTAGTGTGAGCGTACGGGTTAGGATTATGGGACTGGTGAGGGGAAGGCTTCGTTGGAAGGTTAGGGTTAGGGTTCGGGCTAGGGTTAGGGTTAGGGGACGGGGACGATTTAGGGTCCAGGTGAGGGTACGACAACGGTTTAGGGGGAGCGTACGTGTGAGGGCGCGAGTTAGTGTGAGCGTACGGGTTAAGATTAGGGGACGGGTGAGGGGAAGGCTTCGGGAAGGGTTAGGGTTAGGGTTCGGGCTAGGGTTAGGGTTAGGGGACGGGGACGGTTTAGGGTCCAGGTGACGGTACGACAATGGTTTAGGGGGAGCGTACGTGTGAGGGCGTGGGTTAGTGTGAGCGTACGGGTTAGGATTAGGGGACGCCTGAGGGGAAGGCTTCGGGGAAGGGTTAGCTTTAGGGTTCGGGCTAGGGTTAGGGTTCGGGGACAGGGACAGTTTAGGGTCCAGGTGAGCGTACGACAACGGTTTAGGGGGAGCGTACATGTGAGGGCACGGGTTAGTGTGAGCGTACGGTTTAGGATTAGGGGACGGGTGAGGGGAAGGCTTCGGGGAAGGGTTAGGGTTAGGGTTCGGGCTAGGGTTAGGTTTAGGGGACGGGAACGGTTTAGGGTCCAGGTGAGTGTACTACAACGGTTTAGGAGGAGCGTAAATGTGAGTGCGCAGGTTAGTGTGAGCGTACGGGTTAGGATTAGGGGACGGGTGAGGGGAAGGCTTCGGGGAAGGGTTAGGGTTAAGGTTCGGGCTAGGGTTAGGGTTAGGGGACGGGGACGGTTTAGGGTCCAGGTGAGGGAACGACAACGGTTTAGGGGGAGCGTACATGTGAGGTCGCGGGTTAGTGTGAACTTTCGGGTTAGGATTAGGGGACGGGTGAGGGGAAGGCTTCTGGGAAGTGTTAGGGTTAGGGTTCGGGCTAAGGTTAGGGATAGGGGACGGGGACGGTTTAGGGTCCAGTTGAGGGTACGACAGCGCTTTAGGGGGAGGGTACGTGTGAGGGCGCGGGTTAGTGTGAGCGTACGGTTTAGGATTAGGGGACGGGTGAGGGGAAGGCTTCGGGGAAGGGTTAGGGTTAGGGCTCGGGCTAGGGTTGGGGTGAGGGGACGGGGACGGTTTAGGGTCCAAGTGAGGGTACGACAACGCTTTACGGGAAGGGTACGTGTGAGGGCGCCGGTTAGTGTGAGCGTACGGGTTAGGATTAGGAGATGGGTGAGGGGAAGGCTTCGGGGAAGTGTTAGGGTTAGGGTTCGGGCTAGGGTTAGGGTTAGGGGACGGGGACGGTTTAGGGTCCAGGTGATGGTACGACAACGCTTTAGGGGGAGGGTACGTGTGAGGGCGCGGGTTAGTGTGAGCGTACGGGTTAGGATTAGGGGACGGTTGAGGGGAAGACTTCGGGGAAGACTAAGGGTTAGGGTTCGGGCTAGGGTTAGGGTTAGGGGACGGGGACGGTTTAGGGTCCAGTTGAGGTAAGACAGCGCTTTAGGGGGAGGGTACGTGTGAGGGCATGGGTTAGTGTGAGCGTACGGTTTAGGATTAGGGGACGGGTGAGGGGAAGGCTTCGGGGAAGGGTTAGGGTTAGAGTTCGGGCTAGGGTTAGGGTTAGGGGATGGGGACAGTTTAGGGTCCAGGTGAGGGTACCACAACGGTTTAGGCGGAGCGTAAATGTGAGTGCGCAGGTTAGTGTGAGCGTACGGGTTAGGATTAGGGGACGGGTGAGGGTAAGGCTTCGGGGAAGGTTTAGGGTTAGGGTTCGGGCTAGGGTTAGGGTTAGGGGACGGGGACGGTTTAGGGTCCCGGTGAGGGTACGACAACTGTTTAGGGAGAGCACACGTGTGAGGGCGCGGGTTAGTGTGAGCGTACGGGTTAGGGTTAGGGGACGGGTGAGGGGAAGGCTTCGGGGAAGAGTTAGGGTTAGGGTTCGGGCGAGGGTTAGGGTTAGGGGATGGGGACGGTTTAGGGTCCAGGTGAGGGTACGAAAACAGTTTAGGGGGAGCGTACGTGTGAGGGCGCGGGTTAGTGTGAGCGTACGGGTTAGGATTAAGAGACGGGTGAGGGGAAGGCTTCTGGGAAGGGTTAGGGTTAGGGTTCGGGCTAGGGTTAGGGTTAGGGGACGGGGACAGTTTAGAGTCCAGTTGAGAGTAAGACAGCGCTTTAGCGGGAGGGTACATGTGAGGGCGCTGGTTAGTGTGAGCGTACGGGTTAGGATTAGGTGACGGGTGAGGGGAAGGCTTCGGGGAAGTGTTAGGTTTAGGGTTCTGGCTAGGGTTAGGGATAGGGGACGGTGACGGTTTAGGGTCCAGGTGAGGGTACCACAACGGTTTAGGGGGAGCGTACGTGTGTGGGCGCGGGTTAGTGTGAGCATACGGGTTAGGATTAGGGGATGGGTGAGGGGAAGGCTTCGGGGAAGGGTTAGGGTTAGGGTTCGGGCTAGGGTTAGGGTTAGGGGACAGGGATGGTTTAGGGTCCAGTTGAGGGTACGACAACGGTTTAGGAGGAGCGTACATGTGAGGGCACGTGTTAGTGTGAGCGTACGGGTTAGAATTAGGGGACGGATGAGGGGAAGGCTTCTGGGAAGTGTTAGGGTTAGTTTTCGGGCTAGGGTTAGGGTTAGGGGACGGGGACGGTTTAGGGTCCAGTTGAGGGTACGACAGCGCTTTAGGGGGAGGGTACGTGTGAGGGTGCGGGTTAGTGTGAGCGTACGGTTTAGGATTAGGGGACGGGTGAGGGGAAAGCTTCGGTGAAGTATTAGGGTTCGGGCTAGGGTTAGGCTTAGGTGACGGGGACGGTTTAGGGTCCAGGTGAGGATACGACAACGCTTTACGGGGAGGGTACGTGTGAGGGCGCGGGTTAGTGTGAGCGTACGGGTTAGGATTAGGGGACGGTTGAGGGGAAGGCTTCAGGGAAGGGTTAGGGTTCGGGCTACGGTTAGGGTTAGGGGACGGGGACAGTTTAGGGTCCATGTGAGGGTACGACAACAGTTTAGGGGGAGCGTACGTGTGAGGGCGCAGGTTAGTGTGAGCGTACGGGTTAGGATTAGGGCACGGGTGAGGGGAAGGCTTCGGGGAAGGGTTAGGTTTAGGGTTCGGGCTAGGGTTAGGGTTAGGGGACGGGGACGGTTTAGGGTCCAGGTGAGGGTACGACAACGGTTTAGGGGGAGCGTACGTGTGAGGGCGTGGGTTAGTGTGAACGTACGGGTTAGGATTAGGGGACGGGTGAGGGGAAGGCTTCGGGGAAGGGTTAGGGTTAGGGTTCGGGCTAGGGTTAGGTTTAGGGAACGGGGACGGTTTAGGGTCCAGGTGAGGGTACGACAACGGTTTAGGGGGAGCGAATGTGTGGGGGTGCGGGTTAGTATGAGCGTACGGGTTAGGATTATGGGACGGGTGAGGGGAAGGCTTCGTGGAAATGTTAGGGTTAGGGTTCGGGCTAGGGTTAGGGTTAGGGGACGGGGACGATCTAGGGTCCAGATGAGGGTACGAGAACGGTTTAGGGGGAGCGTACGTGTGAGGGCGCGAGTTATTGTGAGCGTACGGGTTAGGGTTAGGGGACAGGTGAGGGGAAGGCTTCGGGAAAGTGTTAGGGTTAGGGTTCGGAATAGGGTTAGGGTTAGGGGAAGGGGACGGTTTAGGGTCCAGTTGAGGGTACGACAACGGTTTAGGGGGAGAATACGTGTGAGGGGGCGGGTTAGTGTGAGCGTACGGGTTAGGGTTAGGGGACAGGTGAGGGGAAGGCTTCGGGGAAGTGTTAGGGTTAGGGCTCGGCCTAGGGTTAGGGTTAGGGGACGGGGACGGTTTAGGGTCCAGGTGAGGGTACGACAACGGTTTAGGGGGAGCGTACGTGTGAGGGCGCAGGTTAGTGTGAGCGTACGGGTTAGGATTAGGGGACGGGTGAGGGGAAGGCTTCGGGAAAGGGTTAGGGTTAGGGTTCGGGCTGGGGTTAGGGTTAGGGGATGGGGACGGTTTAGGGTCCAGGTGAGGGTACGACAACAGTTTAGGGTGAGCGTACGTGTGAGGGCGCGGGTTAGTGTGAGCGTACGGGTTACGATTAGGGGACGGGTGAGGGGAAGGCTTCGGGGAAGGGTTAGGTTTAGGGTTCGGGCTAGGGTTAGGGTTAGGGGACGGGGACGGTTTAGGGTTCAGGTGAGGGTACGACAATGGTTTAGGGGGAGCGTACGTGTGAGGGCGCGGGTTAGTGTGAGCGTACGGGTTAGGATTAGGGGACGGGTGAGGGGAAGGCTTCGGGGAAGGGTTAGGGTTAGGGTTCGGGCTAGGATTAGGGTTAGGGGCCGGGGACGGTTTAGGGTACAGGTGTGGGTACGACAACGCTTTAGGGGGAGCGAATGTGTGAGGGTGCGGGTTAGTATGAGCGTACGGGTTAGGATTATGAGACTGGTGAGGGGAAGGCTTCGTCGAAAGGTTAGGGTTAGGGTTCGGGCTAGGGTTAGGGTTAGGGGACGGGGACGATTTAGGGTCCAGGTGAGTGTACGACAACATTTTAGGGGGAGCGTAAATGTGAATGCGCGGGTTAGTGTGAGCGTACGGGTTAGGATAAGGGGACGGGTGAGGGGAAGGCTTCGGGGAAGGGTTAGGGTTAGGGTTCGGGCTAGGGTTAGGGTTAGGGGACGGGGACGGTTTAGGGTCCAGGTGAGGGTACCACAACGGTTTAGGGGGAGCGTACTTGTGAGGGCGTGGGTTAGTGTGAGCGTACGGGTTAGGATTAGGGGACGGGTGAGGGGAAGGCTTCGGGGAAGGGTTAGGGTTAGAGTTCGGGCTAGGGTTAGCGTTAGGGGACAGGGACAGTTTAGGTTGCAGGTGAGGGTATGACAACGCTTTAGGGGGAGCGTACATGTGAGGCCGCGGGTTAGTGTGAGCGTACGGGTTAGGATTAGGGGACGGGTGAGGGGAAGACTTCGGGGAAGGGTTAGGGTTAGGGCTCGGGCTAGGGTTGGGGTGAGGGGACGGGGACGGTTTAGGGTCCAAGTGAGGGTACGACAACGCTTTACGGGAAGGGTACGTGTGAGGGCGCGGGTTAGTGTGAGCGTACGGGTTAGGATTAGGGGACGTTTGAGGGGAAGACTTCGGGGAAGACTAAGGGTTAGTGTTCGGGCTAGGGTTAGGGTTAGGGGACGGGGACGGTTTAGGGTCCAGTTGAGGTAAGACAGCGCTTTAGGGGGAGGGTACGTGTGAGGGCATGGGTTAGTGTGAGCGTACGGGTTAGGATTAGGGGACGGGTGAGGGGAAGGCTTCGGGGAAGGGTTAGGGTTAGGGTTCGGGCTAGGGTTAGGGTTAGGGGACGGGGACGGTTTAGGGTCCAGGTGAGGGTACGACAACGCTTTAGGGGGAGCGAATGTGTGAGGGTGTGGGTTAGTAAGAGCGTACGGTTTAGGATTACGGGACGTGTCAGGGGAAGGCTTCGTGGAAAGTTTAGGGTTAGGGTTCGGGCTAGGGTTAGGGTTAGGGGACGGGGACGATTTAGGGTCCAGGTGAGGGTACGACAACGGTTTAGGGGGAGCGTATGTGTCAGGGCGCGAGTTAGTTTGAGCGTACGGGTTAGGATTAGGGGACAGGTGAGGGGAAGGCTTCGGGGAAGTGTTAGGGTTAGGGATCGGGCTAGGGTTAGGTTTAGGGGACAGGGACGGTTTAGGGTCAAGGTGAGGGTACGACAACGCTTTAGGGGGAGCGTACGTGTGAGGGCGCTGGTTAGTGTGAGCGTACGGGTTAGGATTAGGGGAAGGGTGAGGGGAATGCTTCGGTGAAGGGTTAGGGTTAGGGTTCGGACTAGGGTTAGGGTTAGGGGAAGGGGACGGTTTAGGGTCCTGGTGAGGGCACGACAACGGTTTAGGGGGAGAATACGTGTGAGGGCGCAGGTTAGTGTGAGCGTACGGGTTAGGATTAGGGGACGGGTGAGGGGAAGGCTTCAGGGAAGGGTTAGGGTTCGAGCTACGGTTAGGGTTAGGGGACGGGGACAGTTTAGGGTCCATGTGAGGGTACGACAACGGTTTAGGGGGAGCGTACGTATGAGGGCGCAGGTTAGTGTGAGCGTACGGGTTAGGATTAGGGCACGGGTGAGGGGAAGGCTTCGGGGAAGTGTTAGGGTTAGGGTTCGGGCTAGGGTTAGGGTTAGGGGACGGGGACGGTTCAGGGTCCAGGTGAGGGTACGACAACAGTTTAGGGTGAGCGTACGTGTGAGGGCGCGGGTTAGTGTGAGCGTACGGGTTAGGATTAGGGGACGGGTGAGGGGAAGGCTTCGGGGAAGGGTTAGGTTTAGGGTTCGGGCTAGGGTTAGGGTTAGGGGACGGGGATTGTTTAGGGTCCAGGTGAGGGTACGACAACGGTTTAGGGGGAGCGTACGTGTGAGGGCGTGGGTTAGTGTGAGCGTACGGGTTAGGATTAGGGGACGGGTGAGGGGAAGGCTTCGGGGAGGGTTAGGGTTAGGGTTCGGGCTAGGGTTAGGGTTAGGGGACGGGGACGGTTTAGGGTCCAGGTGAGGGTACGACAACGGTTTAGGGGGAGCGAATGTGTGAGGGTGCGGGTTAGTATGAGCGTACGGGTTAGGATTATGGGACGGGTGAGGGGAAGGCTTCGTGGAAATGTTAGGGTTAGGGTTCGGGGTAGGGTTAGGGTTAGGGGACGGGGACGATCTAGGGTCCAGGTGAGGGTACGAGAATGGTTTAGGGGGAGCGTACGTGTGAGGGCGCGAGTTAGTGTGAGCGTACGGGTTAGGGTTAGGGGACAGGTGAGGGGAAGGCTTCGGGGAAGTGTTAGGGTTAGTGTTCGGGCTAGGGTTAGGGTTAGGGGACGGGGACGGTTTAGGGTCCAGGTGAGGGTACGACAACGGTTTAGGGGGAGTGTACGTGTGAGGGCGCAGGATAGTGTGAGAGTACGGGTTAGGGTTAGGGGACAGGTGAGGGGAAGGCTTCGGGAAAGTGTTAGGGTTAGGGTTCGGGCTAGGGTTAGGGTTAGGTGAGGGGGACGGTTTAGGGTCCAGGTGAGGGTACGACAACTGTTTAGGGGGAGCATACGTATGAGGGCGCGGGTTAGTGTGAGCGTACGGGTTAGGGTTATGGGACGGGTGAGGAGAAGGCTTCGGGGAAGGGTTAGGTTTAGGGTTAGGGCTAGGGTTAGGGTTAGGGGACGGGGACGGTTTAGGGTCCAGGTGAGGGTACGACAACGGTTTAGGGGGAGCGTACGTGTGAGGGCGTGGGTTAGTGTGAGCGTACGGGTTAGGATTAGGGGACGGGTGAGGGGAAGGCTTCGGGGAAGGGTTAGGGTTAGAGTTCGGGCTAGGGTTAGCGTTAGGGGACAGGGACAGTTTAGGTTGCAGGTGAGGTTATGACAACGCTTTAGGGGGAGCGTACATGTGAGGGCGCGGGTTAGTGTGAGCGTACGGGTTAGGATTAGGGGACGGGTTAGGGGAAGGCTTCGGGGAAGTGTTAGGGTTAGGGTTCGTGCTAGGGTTAGGTTTAGGGGACGGGGACGGTTTAGGGTCCAGGTGAGGGTACCACAACGTTTTAGGGGGAGCGTATGTGTGAGGGCGCGGGTTTGTGTGAGCGTACGGGTTAGGATTAGGGGATGTGTGAGGGCAAGGCTTCGGGGAAGGGTTAGGATTAGGGTTCAGGCTAGGATTAGGGGACGGGGATGGGGACGGTTTAGGGTCCAGGTGAGGTTACGACAACGGTTTACGGGGAGCGTACATGTGAGGGCACGGGTTAGTGTGAGCGTACGGGTTAGGATTAGGGCACGGGTGAGGGGAAGGCTTCGGGGAAGGGTTAGGGTTAGGTTTCGGGCTAGGGTTAGGGTTAGGGGAAGGGGACGGTTTAGGGTCCAGTTGAGTGTAAGACAGCGCTCTAGGGGGAGGGTACGTTTGAGGGCATGGGTTAGTGTGAGCGTACGGTTTAGGATTAGGGGACGGGTGAGGGGAAGGCTTCGGGGAAGGGTTTGGGTTAGGGTTCGGTCTAGGGTTAGGGTTAGGGGACGGGGACGGTTTAGGGTCCAGGTGAGGGTACTACAACGGTTTAGGGGGAGCGTAAATGTGAGTGCGCAGGTTAGTGTGAGCGTACGGGTTAGGATTAGGGGACTGGTGAGGGGAAGGCTTCGGGGAAGGGTTAGGATTAGGGTTCGGGCTAGGGTTAGGGTTAGGGGACGGGGACGGTTTAGGGTCCCGGTTAGGGTACGACAACGCTTTGGGGGAGGGTACGTGTGAGGGCGCGGGTTAGTGTGAGCGTACGGGTTAGGATTAGGGGACGGGTGAGGGGAAGGCTTCGGGGAAGGGTTAGGGTTAGGGCTCGGGCTAGGGTTGGGGTGAGGGGACGGGGACGGTTTAGGGTCCAAGTGAGGGTACGACAACGCTTTACGGGAAGGGTACGTGTGAGGGCGCCGGTTAGTGTGAGCGTACGGGTTAGGATTAGGAGATGGGTGAGGGGAAGGCTTCGGGGAAGTGTTAGGGTTAGGGTTCGGGCTAGGGTTAGGGTTAGGGGACGGGGACGGTTTAGGGTCCAGGTGATGGTACGACAACGCTTTAGGGGGAGGGTACGTGTGAGGGCGCGGGTTAGTGTGAGCGTACGGGTTAGGATTAGGGGACGGTTGAGGGGAAGACTTCGGGGAAGACTAAGGGTTAGGGTTCGGGCTAGGGTTAGGGTTAGGGGACGGGGACGGTTTAGGGTCCAGTTGAGGTAAGACAGCGCTTTAGGGGGAGGGTACGTGTGAGGGCATGGGTTAGTGTGAGCGTACGGTTTAGGATTAGGGGACGGGTGAGGGGAAGGCTTCGGGGAAGGGTTAGGGTTAGAGTTCGGGCTAGGGTTAGGGTTAGGGGATGGGGACAGTTTAGGGTCCAGGTGAGGGTACCACAACGGTTTAGGCGGAGCGTAAATGTGAGTGCGCAGGTTAGTGTGAGCGTACGGGTTAGGATTAGGGGACGGGTGAGGGTAAGGCTTCGGGGAAGGTTTAGGGTTAGGGTTCGGGCTAGGGTTAGGGTTAGGGGACGGGGACGGTTTAGGGTCCCGGTGAGGGTACGACAACTGTTTAGGGAGAGCACACGTGTGAGGGCGCGGGTTAGTGTGAGCGTACGGGTTAGGGTTAGGGGACGGGTGAGGGGAAGGCTTCGGGGAAGAGTTAGGGTTAGGGTTCGGGCGAGGGTTAGGGTTAGGGGATGGGGACGGTTTAGGGTCCAGGTGAGGGTACGAAAACAGTTTAGGGGGAGCGTACGTGTGAGGGCGCGGGTTAGTGTGAGCGTACGGGTTAGGATTAAGAGACGGGTGAGGGGAAGGCTTCTGGGAAGGGTTAGGGTTAGGGTTCGGGCTAGGGTTAGGGTTAGGGGACGGGGACAGTTTAGAGTCCAGTTGAGAGTAAGACAGCGCTTTAGCGGGAGGGTACATGTGAGGGCGCTGGTTAGTGTGAGCGTACGGGTTAGGATTAGGTGACGGGTGAGGGGAAGGCTTCGGGGAAGTGTTAGGTTTAGGGTTCTGGCTAGGGTTAGGGATAGGGGACGGTGACGGTTTAGGGTCCAGGTGAGGGTACCACAACGGTTTAGGGGGAGCGTACGTGTGTGGGCGCGGGTTAGTGTGAGCATACGGGTTAGGATTAGGGGATGGGTGAGGGGAAGGCTTCGGGGAAGGGTTAGGGTTAGGGTTCGGGCTAGGGTTAGGGTTAGGGGACAGGGATGGTTTAGGGTCCAGTTGAGGGTACGACAACGGTTTAGGAGGAGCGTACATGTGAGGGCACGTGTTAGTGTGAGCGTACGGGTTAGAATTAGGGGACGGATGAGGGGAAGGCTTCTGGGAAGTGTTAGGGTTAGTTTTCGGGCTAGGGTTAGGGTTAGGGGACGGGGACGGTTTAGGGTCCAGTTGAGGGTACGACAGCGCTTTAGGGGGAGGGTACGTGTGAGGGTGCGGGTTAGTGTGAGCGTACGGTTTAGGATTAGGGGACGGGTGAGGGGAAAGCTTCGGTGAAGTATTAGGGTTCGGGCTAGGGTTAGGCTTAGGTGACGGGGACGGTTTAGGGTCCAGGTGAGGATACGACAACGCTTTACGGGGAGGGTACGTGTGAGGGCGCGGGTTAGTGTGAGCGTACGGGTTAGGATTAGGGGACGGTTGAGGGGAAGGCTTCAGGGAAGGGTTAGGGTTCGGGCTACGGTTAGGGTTAGGGGACGGGGACAGTTTAGGGTCCATGTGAGGGTACGACAACAGTTTAGGGGGAGCGTACGTGTGAGGGCGCAGGTTAGTGTGAGCGTACGGGTTAGGATTAGGGCACGGGTGAGGGGAAGGCTTCGGGGAAGGGTTAGGTTTAGGGTTCGGGCTAGGGTTAGGGTTAGGGGACGGGGACGGTTTAGGGTCCAGGTGAGGGTACGACAACGGTTTAGGGGGAGCGTACGTGTGAGGGCGTGGGTTAGTGTGAACGTACGGGTTAGGATTAGGGGACGGGTGAGGGGAAGGCTTCGGGGAAGGGTTAGGGTTAGGGTTCGGGCTAGGGTTAGGTTTAGGGAACGGGGACGGTTTAGGGTCCAGGTGAGGGTACGACAACGGTTTAGGGGGAGCGAATGTGTGGGGGTGCGGGTTAGTATGAGCGTACGGGTTAGGATTATGGGACGGGTGAGGGGAAGGCTTCGTGGAAATGTTAGGGTTAGGGTTCGGGCTAGGGTTAGGGTTAGCGGACGGGGACGATCTAGGGTCCAGATGAGGGTACGAGAACGGTTTAGGGGGAGCGTACGTGTGAGGGCGCGAGTTATTGTGAGCGTACGGGTTAGGGTTAGGGGACAGGTGAGGGGAAGGCTTCGGGAAAGTGTTAGGGTTAGGGTTCGGAATAGGGTTAGGGTTAGGGGAAGGGGACGGTTTAGGGTCCAGTTGAGGGTACGACAACGGTTTAGGGGGAGAATACGTGTGAGGGGGCGGGTTAGTGTGAGCGTACGGGTTAGGGTTAGGGGACAGGTGAGGGGAAGGCTTCGGGGAAGTGTTAGGGTTAGGGCTCGGCCTAGGGTTAGGGTTAGGGGACGGGGACGGTTTAGGGTCCAGGTGAGGGTACGACAACGGTTTAGGGGGAGCGTACGTGTGAGGGCGCAGGTTAGTGTGAGCGTACGGGTTAGGATTAGGGGACGGGTGAGGGGAAGGCTTCGGGAAAGGGTTAGGGTTAGGGTTCGGGCTGGGGTTAGGGTTAGGGGATGGGGACGGTTTAGGGTCCAGGTGAGGGTACGACAACAGTTTAGGGTGAGCGTACGTGTGAGGGCGCGGGTTAGTGTGAGCGTACGGGTTACGATTAGGGGACGGGTGAGGGGAAGGCTTCGGGGAAGGGTTAGGTTTAGGGTTCGGGCTAGGGTTAGGGTTAGGGGACGGGGACGGTTTAGGGTTCAGGTGAGGGTACGACAATGGTTTAGGGGGAGCGTACGTGTGAGGGCGCGGGTTAGTGTGAGCGTACGGGTTAGGATTAGGGGACGGGTGAGGGGAAGGCTTCGGGGAAGGGTTAGGGTTAGGGTTCGGGCTAGGATTAGGGTTAGGGGCCGGGGACGGTTTAGGGTACAGGTGTGGGTACGACAACGCTTTAGGGGGAGCGAATGTGTGAGGGTGCGGGTTAGTATGAGCGTACGGGTTAGGATTATGAGACTGGTGAGGGGAAGGCTTCGTCGAAAGGTTAGGGTTAGGGTTCGGGCTAGGGTTAGGGTTAGGGGACGGGGACGATTTAGGGTCCAGGTGAGTGTACGACAACATTTTAGGGGGAGCGTAAATGTGAATGCGCGGGTTAGTGTGAGCGTACGGGTTAGGATAAGGGGACGGGTGAGGGGAAGGCTTCGGGGAAGGGTTAGGGTTAGGGTTCGGGCTAGGGTTAGGGTTAGGGGACGGGGACGGTTTAGGGTCCAGGTGAGGGTACCACAACGGTTTAGGGGGAGCGTACTTGTGAGGGCGTGGGTTAGTGTGAGCGTACGGGTTAGGATTAGGGGACGGGTGAGGGGAAGGCTTCGGGGAAGGGTTAGGGTTAGAGTTCGGGCTAGGGTTAGCGTTAGGGGACAGGGACAGTTTAGGTTGCAGGTGAGGGTATGACAACGCTTTAGGGGGAGCGTACATGTGAGGCCGCGGGTTAGTGTGAGCGTACGGGTTAGGATTAGGGGACGGGTGAGGGGAAGACTTCGGGGAAGGGTTAGGGTTAGGGCTCGGGCTAGGGTTGGGGTGAGGGGACGGGGACGGTTTAGGGTCCAAGTGAGGGTACGACAACGCTTTACGGGAAGGGTACGTGTGAGGGCGCGGGTTAGTGTGAGCGTACGGGTTAGGATTAGGGGACGTTTGAGGGGAAGACTTCGGGGAAGACTAAGGGTTAGTGTTCGGGCTAGGGTTAGGGTTAGGGGACGGGGACGGTTTAGGGTCCAGTTGAGGTAAGACAGCGCTTTAGGGGGAGGGTACGTGTGAGGGCATGGGTTAGTGTGAGCGTACGGGTTAGGATTAGGGGACGGGTGAGGGGAAGGCTTCGGGGAAGGGTTAGGGTTAGGGTTCGGGCTAGGGTTAGGGTTAGGGGACGGGGACGGTTTAGGGTCCAGGTGAGGGTACGACAACGCTTTAGGGGGAGCGAATGTGTGAGGGTGTGGGTTAGTAAGAGCGTACGGTTTAGGATTACGGGACGTGTCAGGGGAAGGCTTCGTGGAAAGTTTAGGGTTAGGGTTCGGGCTAGGGTTAGGGTTAGGGGACGGGGACGATTTAGGGTCCAGGTGAGGGTACGACAACGGTTTAGGGGGAGCGTATGTGTCAGGGCGCGAGTTAGTTTGAGCGTACGGGTTAGGATTAGGGGACGGGTGAGGGGAAGGCTTCGGGGAAGTGTTAGGGTTAGGGATCGGGCTAGGGTTAGGTTTAGGGGACAGGGACGGTTTAGGGTCAAGGTGAGGGTACGACAACGCTTTAGGGGGAGCGTACGTGTGAGGGCGCTGGTTAGTGTGAGCGTACGGGTTAGGATTAGGGGAAGGGTGAGGGGAATGCTTCGGTGAAGGGTTAGGGTTAGGGTTCGGACTAGGGTTAGGGTTAGGGGAAGGGGACGGTTTAGGGTCCTGGTGAGGGCACGACAACGGTTTAGGGGGAGAATACGTGTGAGGGCGCAGGTTAGTGTGAGCGTACGGGTTAGGATTAGGGGACGGGTGAGGGGAAGGCTTCAGGGAAGGGTTAGGGTTCGAGCTACGGTTACGGTTAGGGGACGGGGACAGTTTAGGGTCCATGTGAGGGTACGACAACGGTTTAGGGGGAGCGTACGTATGAGGGCGCAGGTTAGTGTGAGCGTACGGGTTAGGATTAGGGCACGGGTGAGGGGAAGGCTTCGGGGAAGTGTTAGGGTTAGGGTTCGGGCTAGGGTTAGGGTTAGGGGACGGGGACGGTTCAGGGTCCAGGTGAGGGTACGACAACAGTTTAGGGTGAGCGTACGTGTGAGGGCGCGGGTTAGTGTGAGCGTACGGGTTAGGATTAGGGGACGGGTGAGGGGAAGGCTTCGGGGAAGGGTTAGGTTTAGGGTTCGGGCTAGGGTTAGGGTTAGGGGACGGGGATTGTTTAGGGTCCAGGTGAGGGTACGACAACGGTTTAGGGGGAGCGTACGTGTGAGGGCGTGGGTTAGTGTGAGCGTACGGGTTAGGATTAGGGGACGGGTGAGGGGAAGGCTTCGGGGAGGGTTAGGGTTAGGGTTCGGGCTAGGGTTAGGGTTAGGGGACGGGGACGGTTTAGGGTCCAGGTGAGGGTACGACAACGGTTTAGGGGGAGCGAATGTGTGAGGGTGCGGGTTAGTATGAGCGTACGGGTTAGGATTATGGGACGGGTGAGGGGAAGGCTTCGTGGAAATGTTAGGGTTAGGGTTCGGGGTAGGGTTAGGGTTAGGGGACGGGGACGATCTAGGGTCCAGGTGAGGGTACGAGAATGGTTTAGGGGGAGCGTACGTGTGAGGGCGCGAGTTAGTGTGAGCGTACGGGTTAGGGTTAGGGGACAGTTGAGGGGAAGGCTTCGGGGAAGTGTTAGGGTTAGTGTTCGGGCTAGGGTTAGGGTTAGGGGACGGGGACGGTTTAGGGTCCAGGTGAGGGTACGACAACGGTTTAGGGGGAGTGTACGTGTGAGGGCGCAGGATAGTGTGAGAGTACGGGTTAGGGTTAGGGGACAGGTGAGGGGAAGGCTTCGGGAAAGTGTTAGGGTTAGGGTTCGGGCTAGGGTTAGGGTTAGGTGAGGGGGACGGTTTAGGGTCCAGGTGAGGGTACGACAACTGTTTAGGGGGAGCATACGTATGAGGGCGCGGGTTAGTGTGAGCGTACGGGTTAGGGTTATGGGACGGGTGAGGAGAAGGCTTCGGGGAAGGGTTAGGTTTAGGGTTAGGGCTAGGGTTAGGGTTAGGGGACGGGGACGGTTTAGGGTCCAGGTGAGGGTACGACAACGGTTTAGGGGGAGCGTACGTGTGAGGGCGTGGGTTAGTGTGAGCGTACGGGTTAGGATTAGGGGACGGGTGAGGGGAAGGCTTCGGGGAAGGGTTAGGGTTAGAGTTCGGGCTAGGGTTAGCGTTAGGGGACAGGGACAGTTTAGGTTGCAGGTGAGGTTATGACAACGCTTTAGGGGGAGCGTACATGTGAGGGCGCGGGTTAGTGTGAGCGTACGGGTTAGGATTAGGGGACGGGTTAGGGGAAGGCTTCGGGGAAGTGTTAGGGTTAGGGTTCGTGCTAGGGTTAGGTTTAGGGGACGGGGACGGTTTAGGGTCCAGGTGAGGGTACCACAACGTTTTAGGGGGAGCGTATGTGTGAGGGCGCGGGTTTGTGTGAGCGTACGGGTTAGGATTAGGGGATGTGTGAGGGCAAGGCTTCGGGGAAGGGTTAGGATTAGGGTTCAGGCTAGGATTAGGGGACGGGGATGGGGACGGTTTAGGGTCCAGGTGAGGTTACGACAACGGTTTACGGGGAGCGTACATGTGAGGGCACGGGTTAGTGTGAGCGTACGGGTTAGGATTAGGGCACGGGTGAGGGGAAGGCTTCGGGGAAGGGTTAGGGTTAGGTTTCGGGCTAGGGTTAGGGTTAGGGGAAGGGGACGGTTTAGGGTCCAGTTGAGTGTAAGACAGCGCTCTAGGGGGAGGGTACGTTTGAGGGCATGGGTTAGTGTGAGCGTACGGTTTAGGATTAGGGGACGGGTGAGGGGAAGGCTTCGGGGAAGGGTTTGGGTTAGGGTTCGGTCTAGGGTTAGGGTTAGGGGATGGGGACGGTTTAGGGTCCAGGTGAGGGTACTACAACGGTTTAGGGGGAGCGTAAATGTGAGTGCGCAGGTTAGTGTGAGCGTACGGGTTAGGATTAGGGGACTGGTGAGGGGAAGGCTTCGGGGAAGGGTTAGGATTAGGGTTCGGGCTAGGGTTAGGGTTAGGGGACGGGGACGGTTTAGGGTCCCGGTTAGGGTACGACAACGGTTTAGGGAGAGCACACGTGTGAGGGCGCGGGTTAGTGTGAGCATACGGGTTAGGATTAGGGGACGGGTGAGGGGAAGGCTTCGGGGAAGTGTTAGGGTTAGGGTTCGGGCGAGGGTTAGGGTTAGGGGACGGGGACGGTTTAGGGTCCAGGTGAGGGTACCACAACGGTTTAGGGGGAGCGTACGTGTGTGGGCGCGGGTTAGTGTGAGCATACGGGTTAGGATTATGGGATGGGTGAGGGGAAGGCTTCGGGGAAGGGTTAGGGTTAGGGTTCGGGCTAGGGTTAGGGTTAGGGGACGGGGACGGTTCAGGGTCCAGGTGAGGGTACGACAACAGTTTAGGGTGAGCGTACGTGTGAGGGCGCGGGTTAGCGTGAGCGTACGGGTTAGGATTAGGGGACGGGTGAGGGGAAGGCTTCGGGGAAGGGTTAGGTTTAGGGTTCGGGCTAGGGTTAGGGTTAGGGGACGGGGACGGTTTAGGGTCCAGGTGAGGGTACGACAACGGTTTAGGGGGAGCGAATGTGTGAGGGTGCGGGTTAGTATGAGCGTACGGGTTAGGATTATGGGACGGGTGAGGGGAAGGCTTCGTGGAAATGTTAGGGTTAGGGTTCGGGCTAGGGTTAGGTTTAGGGGACGGGGACGATCTAGGGTCCAGCTGAGGGTACGACAACGGTTTAGGGGGAGCGTACGTGTGAGGGCGCGAGTTAGTGTGAGAGTACGGGTTAGGGTTAGGGTCAGGTGAGGGGAAGGCTTCGGGGAAGTGTTAGGGTTAGTGTTCGGGCTAGGGTTAGGGTTAGGGGACGGGGACTGTTTAGGGTCCAGGTGAGGGTACGACAACGGTTTAGGGGGAGCGTACGTGTGAGGGCGCAGGTTAGTGTGAGCGTACGGGTTAGGATTAGGGGACGGGTGAGGGGAAGGCTTCGGGGAAGGGTTAGCGTTAGGGTTCGGGCTAGGGTTAGGATTAGGGGACGGGGACGGTTTAGGGTCCAGGTGTGGGTACGACAACGCTTTAGGGGGAGCGAATGTGTGAGGGTGCGGGTTAGTATGAGCGTACGGGTTACGATTATGGGACGGGTGAGGGGAAGGCTTCGTGGAAAGGTTAGGGTTAGGTTTCGGGCTAGGGTTAGGGTTAGGGGACGGGGACGATTTAGTGTCCAGGTGAGGGTACGACAACATTTTAGGGGGAGCGTAAATGTGAGTGCGCGGGTTAGTGTGAGCGTACGGGTTAGGATTATGGGACGGGTGAGGGGAAGGCTTCGGGGAAGGGTTAGGGTTAGGGTTCGGGCTAGGGTTAGGGTTAGGGGACGGGGACGGTTCAGGGTCCAGGTGAGGGTACGACAACAGTTTAGTGTGAGAGTACGTGTGAGGGCATGGGTTAGTGTGAGCGTACGGGTTAGGATTAGGGGACGGGTGAGGGGAAGGCTTCGGGGAAGGGTTAGGTTTAGGGTTCGGGCTAGGGTTAGGGTTAGGGGACGGGGACGGTTTAGGGTCCAGGTGAGGGTACGACAATGATTTAGGGGGAGCGTACGTGTGAGGGCGCGGGTTAGTGTGAGCGTACGGGTTAGGATTAGGGGACGGGTGAGGGGAAGGCTTCGGGGAAGGGTTAAGGTTAGGGTTCGGGCTAGGGTTAGGGTAAGGGGACGGGGACGGTTTAGGGTCCAGGTGAGGGTACGACAACGCTTTAGGGGGAGCGAATGTGTGAGGGTGTGGGTTAGTATGAGCGTACGGTTTAGGATTATGGGACGGGTGAGGGGAAGGCTTCGTGGAAAGTTTAGGGTTAGGGTTCGGGCTAGGGTTAGGGTTAGGGGACGGGGACGATTTAGGGTCCAGGTGAGGGTACGACAACGGTTTAGGGGGAGCGTACGTGTGAGGGCGCGAGTTAGTGTGAGCGTACGGGTTAGGATTAGGGGACGGGTGAGGGGAAGGCTTCGGGGAAGTGTTAGGGTTAGGGATCGGGCTAGGGTTAGGTTTAGGGGACGGGGACGGTTTAGGGTCCAGGTGAGGGTACGACAACGCTTTAGGGGGAGCGTACGTGTGAGGGCGCGGGTTAGTGTGAGCGTACGGGTTAGGATTAGGGGACGGGTGAGGGGAATGCTTCGGGGAAGGGTTAGGGTTAGGGTGCGGACTAGGGTTAGGGTTAGGGGAAGGGGACGGTTTAGGGTCCTGGTGAGGGTACGACAACGGTTTAGGGGGAGAATACGTGTGAGGGCGTGGGTTAGTGTGAGCGTACGGGTTAGGGTTAGGGGACAGGTGAGGGGAAGGCTTCGGGGAAGTGTTAGGGTTAGGGTTCGGGCTAGGGTTAGGGTTAGGGGACGGGGACGGTTTAGGGTCCAGGTGAGGGTACGACAACGGTTTAGGGGGAGCGTACATGTGAGTGCACGTGTTAGTGTGAGCGTACGGGTTAGGATTAGAGGACGGGTGAGGGGAAGGCTTCGGGGAAGGGTTAGGGTTATGGTTCGGGCTAGGGTTAGGGTTAGGGGACGGGGACGGTTTAGGGTCCAGTTGAGTGTAAGACAGCGCTTTAGGGGGAGGGTACGTTTGAGGGCATGGGTTAGTGTGAGCGTACGGTTTAGGATTAGGGGACGGGTGAGGGGAAGGCTTCGGGGAAGGGTTTGGGTTAGGGTTCGGTCTAGGGTTAGGGTTAGGGGACGGGGACGGTTTAGGGTCCAGGTGAGGGTACTACAACGGTTTAGGGGGAGCGTAAATGTGAGTGCGCAGGTTAGTGTGAGCATACGGGTTAGGATTAGGGGACTGGTGAGGGGAAGGCTTCGGGGAAGGGTTAGGATTAGGGTTCGGGCTAGGGTTAGGGTTAGGGGACGGGGACGGTTTAGGGTCCCGATTAGGGTACGACAACGGTTTAGGGAGAGCACACGTGTGAGGGCGCGGGTTAGTGTGAGCGTACGGGTTAGGATTAGGGGACGGGTGAGGGGAAGGCTTCGGGGAAGTGTTAGGGTTAGGGTTCGGGCGAGGGTTAGGGTTAGGGGACGGGGACGGTTTAGGGTCCAGGTGAGGGTACCACAACGGTTTAGGGGGAGCGTACGTGTGTGGGTGCGGGTTAGTGTGAGCATACGGGTTAGGATTAGGGGATGGGTGAAGGGAAGGCTTCGGGGAAGGGTTAGGGTTAGGGTTCGGGCTAGGGTTAGGGTTAGGGGACGGGGAAGGTTCAGGGTCCAGGTGAGGGTACGACAACAGTTTAGGGTGAGCGTACGTGTGAGGGCGCGGGTTAGTGTGAGCGTACGGGTTAGGATTAGGGGACGGGTGAGGGGAAGGCTTCGGGGAAGGGTTAGGTTTAGGGTTCGGGCTAGGGTTAGGGTTAGGGGACGGGGACGGTTTAGGGTCCAGGTGAGGGTACGACAACGGTTTAGGGGGAGCGAATGTGTGAGGGTGCGGGTTAGTATGAGCGTACGGGTTAGGATTATGGGACGGGTGAGGGGAAGGCTTCGTGGAAATGTTAGGGTTAGGGTTCGGGCTAGGGTTAGGTTTAGGGGACGGGGACGATCTAGGGTCCAGCTGAGGGTACGACAACTGTTTAGGGGGAGCGTACGTGTGAGGGCGTGAGTTAGTGTGAGAGTACGGGTTAGGGTTAGGGGACAGGTGAGGGGAAGGCTTCGGGGAAGTGTTAGGGTTAGTGTTCGGGCTAGGGTTAGGGTTAGGGGACGGGGACGGTTTAGGGTCCAGGTGAGGGTACGACAACGGTTTAGGGGGAGCGTACGTGTGAGGGCGCAGGTTAGTGTGAGCGTACGGGTTAGGATTAGGGGACGGGTGAGGGGAGGGCTTCGGGGAAGGGTTAGCGTTAGGGTTCGGGCTAGGGTTAGGATTAGGGGACGGGGACGGTTTAGGGTCCAGGTGTGGGTACGACAACGCTTTAGGGGGAGCGAATGTGTGAGGGTGCGGGTTAGTATGAGCGTACGGGTTAGGATTATGGGACGGGTGAGGGGAAGGCTTCGTGGAAAGGTTAGGGTTAGGTTTCGGGCTAGGGTTAGGGTTAGGGGACGGGGACGATTTAGTGTCCAGGTGAGGGTACGACAACATTTTAGGGGGAGCGTAAATGTGAGTGCGCGGGTTAGTGTGAGCGTACGGGTTAGGATTAGGGGACGGGTGAGGGGAAGGCTTCGGGGAAGGTTTAGGGTTAGGGTTCGGGCTAGGGTTAGGGTTAGGGGAAGGGGACGGTTTAGGGTCCAGGTGAGGGTACGACAACGGTTTAGGGGGAGCATACGTGTGAGGGCGCGGGTTAGTGTGAGCGTACGGGTTAGGATTAGGGGAAGGGTGAGGGGAAGGCTTCGGGAAAGGGTTAGGGTTAGGGTTCGGGCTAGGGTTAGTGTTAGGGGATGGGGACGGTTTAGGGTCCAGGTGAGGGTACGACAACAGTTTAGGGTGACCGTACGTGTGAGGGTGCGGGATAGTGTGAGCGTACGGGTTACGATTAGGGGACGGGTGAGGGGAAGGCTTCGGGGAAGGGTTAGGTTTAGGGTTCTTGCTAGGGTTAGGGTTATGGGACGGGGACGGTTTAGGGTTCAGGTGAGGGTTCGACAATGGTTTAGGGGGAGCGTACGTGTGAGGGCGCGGGTTAGTGTGAGCGTACGGGTTAGGATTAGGGGACGGGTGAGGGGAATGCTTTGGGGAAGGGTTAAGGTTAGGGTTCGGACTAGGGTTAGGGTTAGGGGAAGGGGACGGTTTAGGATCCAGTTGAGGGTACGACAACGGTTTAGGGGGAGAATACGTGTGAGGGCGCGGGTTAGTGTGAGCGTACGGGTTAGGGTTAGGGGACAGGTGAGGGGAAGGCTTAGGGGAAGTGTTAGGGTTAGGGCTCGGGCTAGGGTTAGGGTTAGGGGACGGGGACGGTTTAGGGTCCAGTTGAGGGTACGACAACGGTTTAGGGGGAGCGTACGTGTGAGGGCGCAGGTTAGTGTGAGCGTACGGGTTAGGATTAGGGGACGGGTGAGGGGAAGGCTTCGGGAAAGGGTTAGGGTTAGGGTTCGGGCTGGGGTTAGGGTTAGGGGATGGGGACGGTTTAGGGTCCAGGTGAGGGTACGACAACAGTTTAGGGTGAGCGTACGTGTGAGGGCGCGGGTTAGTGTGAGCGTACGGGTTACGATTAGGGGACGGGTGAGGGGAAGGCTTCGGGGAAGGGTTAGGTTTAGGGTTCGGGATAGGGTTAGGGTTAGGGGACGGGGACGGTTTAGGGTTCAGGTGAGGGTACGACAATGGTTTAGGGGGAGCGTACGTGTGAGGGCACGGGTTAGTGTGAGCGTACGGGTTAGGATTAGGGGACGGGTGAGGGGAAAGCTTCGGGGAAGGGTTAGGGTTAGGGTTCGGGCTAGGGTTAGGGTTAGGGGACGGGGACGGTTTAGGGTACAGGTGTGGGTACAACAACGCTTTAGGGGGAGTGAATGTGTGAGGGTGCGGGTTAGTATGAGCGTACGGGTTAGGATTATGGGACTGGTGAGGGGAAGGCTTCGTGGAAAGTTTAGGGTTAGGGTTTGGGCTAAGGTTAGGGTTAGGGAACGGGGACGATTTAGGGTCCAGGTGAGGGTACGACAACATTTTAGGGGGAGCGTAAATGTGAGTGCGCGGGTTAGTGTGAGCGTATGTGTTAGGATTAGGGGACGGGTGAGGGGAAGGCTTCGGGGAAGGGTTAGGTTTAGGGTTCGGGCTAGGGTTAGGGTTAGGGGACGGGGACGTTTTAGGGTCCAGGTGAGGGTACGACAGCGGTTTAGGGGGAGCTTACGTGTGAGGGCGCGGGTTAGTGTGTGCATATGGGTTAGGATTAGGGGACGGGTAAGGGGACGGCTTCGGGGAAGCGTTAGGTTTAGGGTTCGGGCTAGGGTTAGGGTTAGGGGACGGGGACGGTTTAGGGTCCAGGTGAGGTTACGACAACGGTTTACGGGGAGGATACGTGTGAGGGCGCGGGTTAGTGTGAGCGTGTGGGTTAGGATTAGGGGACGGGTGAGGGGAAGGCTTCGGGGAAGGGTTAGGGTTAGGGTTCAGGCTAGGGTTAGGGTTAGGGGACGTGGACAGTTTAGGGTCAAGGTGAGGGTACGACAACGCTTTAGGGGGAGGGTACCTGTGAGGGCGCGGGTTAGTGTGAGCGTACGGGTTAGGACTAGGGGACGGGAGAGGGGAAGGCAACGGGGAAGGGTTAGGGTTAGGGTACGGGCTAGGGTTAGGGTTAGGGGATGGGAACGGTTTAGGGTCCAGGTGAGGTTACGACAACAGTTTAGGGGGAGAGTACGTGTGAGGGCATGGGTTACTGTGAGCGTACGGGTTAGGATTAGGGGACGGGTGAGGGGAAGGCTTCGGGGAAGGGTTAGGGTTAGGGTTCTGACTAAGCTTAGGGCTAGGGGACGGGGACGGTTTAGGGTCCTGGTGAGGGTATGACAACGGTTTAGGGGGAGCGTACGTGTGAGGGCACGGGTTAGTGTGAGCGTACGGGTTAGAATTAGGGGACGGGTGAGGGGAAGGCTTCGGGGAAGTGTTAGGCTTAGGGTTCAGGCTAGGGTTAGGCTTACGGGACGGGGACGGTTTAGGGTCCAGTTGAGGGTACGACAGCGCTTTAGGGGGAGGGTACGTGTGAGGGTGTGGGTTAGTGTGAGCGTACGGGTTAGGATTAGGGGACGGGTGAGGGGAAGGTTTTGGGGAAGTGTTAGGGCAAGTGTTCGGGCTAGGGTTAGGGTTAGGGGACGGGGAAGGTTTAGGGTCCAGGTGAGGGTACGACAACGCTTTAGGGGGAGGGTACCTGTGAGGGCGCGGGATAGTGTGAGCGTACGGGTTAGGATTAGGGGAAGGGTGAGGGGAAGGCTTCGGGGAAGGGTTAGAGTTAGGGTTCGGGCTAGGTTAAGGGTTAGGGGACGGGGACAGTTTAGGGTCCAGATGAGGGTACGACAACGCTTTAGGGGGAGGGTACGTGTGAGGGCGCAGATTAGTGTGAGCCTACGGGTTAGGATTAGGGGACGGGTGAGGGGAAGGCTTCGGGGAAGTGTTAGGTTTAGGGTTCGGGCCAGGGTTAGGTTTAGGGGACGGGGACGGTTTACGGTCCAGGTGAGGATACGACAACGGTTTAGGGGGAGCGTACGTGTGAGGGCGTGGGTTAGTGTGAGCGTATGGGTTAGGATTAGGGGATGGGTGAGGGGAAGGCTTCGGGGAAGGGTTAGGTTTAGGGTTCGGGCTAGGGTTAGGGTTAGGGGACGGGGACGTTTTAGGGTCCAGGTGAGGGTACGACAACGGTTTAGGGGCAGCGTACGTGTGAGGGCACGGGTTAGTGTGAGCATATGTGTTAGGATTAGGGGACGGGTGAGGGGAAGGCTTCGGGGAAGCGTAAGGTTTAGGGTACGGGCTAGGGTTAGGGTTAGGGGACGGGGACGGTTTAGGGACCAGGTCAGGGTACGACAACGGTTTAGGCGGAGCGTACGTGTGAGGGCGCAGGTTAGTGTGAGCGTACGGGTTAGGATTAGGGGACGGGTGAGGGGAAGGCTTCTGGGAAGGGTTAGGGTTAGGGTTCGGGCTAGGGTTAGGGTTAGGGGACAGGGACGGTTTAGGTCCAGGTGAGGTTACGACAACAGTTTAGGGGGAGCGTACGTGTGAGGGCGTGGGTTAGTGTGAGCTTATGGTTTAGGATTAGGGGTCGGTTGAGGGGCAGGCTTCGGGGAATGGTTAGGGTTAGGGTTCGAGCTAGGGTTAAGGTTAGGTTACGGGGATGGTTTATGGTCCAGATGAGTGTACGACAATGCTTTAGGAGGAGGGTACGTGTGAGGGTGCGGGTTAGTGTGAGCGTATGGGTTAGGATTAGGGGACGGGTGAGGGGAAGGCTTCGGGGAAGGGTTAGGGTTAGGGTTCTGGCTAAGCTTAGGGCTAGGGGACGGGGACGGTATAGGGTCCTGGTGAGGGTATGACAACGGTTTAGGGGGAGCGTACGTGTGAGGGCGCGGGTTAGTGTCAGCGTACGGGTTAGGATTGGGGGACGGTTGAGGGGAAGGCTTCGGGGAAGGGTCAGGGTTAGGGTTCGGGCTAGGGTTAGGGTTAGGGTTAGGGGACGGGGACGGTTTAGCGTCCAGGTGAGGGTACGACAACGGTTAGGGGGAACATATGTGTGAAGGTGTGGGTTAGTGTGAGCGTACGGTTTAGGATTAGGGGACGGGTGAGGGGAAGGCTTCGGGGAAGGTTTAGGGTTAGGGTTCGGGCTAGGGGTAGGGTTAGGGGACGGGGACGGTTTAGGGTCCAGGTGAGGTTACGACAACGGTTTAGGGGGAGCGTAAGTGTGAGGGCGCGGGTTAGTGTGAGCGTACGGGTTAGGATTAGGGGACGGGTGAGGGGGAGGCTTCGGAAAAGGGTTATGGATAGGGTGTGGGCTAGGGTTAGGGTTAGGGGACGGGGGCGGTTTAGGGTCCAGGTGAGTGTACGACAACGGTTTAGGGGGAGCGTACGGGTGAGGGCGCGTGGTAGTGTGAGCTTACGGATTAGTTTTAGGGGACGGGTGAAGCGAAGGCTTCGGGGAAGGGTTAGGGTTAGGGTTCGGGCTAGGGTTAGGTTTAGGGGACGGGGACGGTTTAGGGTCCAGGTGAGTGTACGACAACGGTTTAGGGGGAGCGTACGTTTGCGGGCGCCGGTTAGTGTGAGCGTACGGGTTAGGATTAGGGGACTGGTTAGGGGAAAGCTTTGTTGAAGGGTTAGGGTTAGGGTTCGGGCTAGGGTTAAGGTTAGGTGACGGGGACGGTTTAGGGTCCAGGTGAGGGTACGACAACGGTTTAGGGGGAGCGTACGTGTGAGGGCGCGGGTTAGTGTGAGCGTACGGGTTAGGATTAGGGGACGGGTGACGGGAAGGCTTCGGGGAAGGGTTAGGGTTAGGGTTCGGGCTAGGGTTAGGGTTTGGGGACGGGGACGGTTTAGGGTCCAGGTGAGGGTACGACAACGGTTTAGGGGGAGCGTACGTGTGAGGGCGCGGGTTAGTGTGAGCGTACGGGTTAGGATTAGGGGACGGGTGAGGGGAAGGCTTCGGGGAAGGGTTAGGGTTAGGGTTCGGGTTAGGGGACGGGGACTGTTTAGGGCCCAGGTGAGGGTACGACAATGGTTTAGGGGGAGCGTACATGTGAGGGCACGGGTTAGTGTGAGCTTACGGGTTAGGATTACGGGACGGGTGAGGGAAAGGCTTCGGGGAAGTGTTAGGGTTAGGTTTCGGGCTAGGGTTAGGGTTAGGGGACGGGGACGGTTTCGGGTCCAGTTGAGGGTACGACAGCGGTTTAGGTGGAGCGTACGTGTGAGGGCGCGGGTTAGTGTGAGAGTTCGGGTTAGGATTAGGAGACGGGTGAGGGGAAGGCTTCGGGGAAGGGTTAAGGTTAGGGTTCGGGCTAGGGTTAGGGTTAGGGGACGGGGACGGTTTCGGGTCCAGATGAAGGTACGACAGCGGTTTAGGGGTAGCGTACGTGTGACGGCGCGGGTTAGTTTGAGCGTACGGGTTAGGATTAGGGGACGGGTGAGGGGAAGGCTTCGGGGACGGGTTAGGGTTAGGGTTTGGGTAGGGTTACTGTTAGGGGATGGGGACGGTTTAGGGTCCAGGTGAGGGTACCACAACGGTTTAGGGGCAGCGTACATGTGAGTGGGCTGTTTAGTGTGAGCGTACGGGTTAGGATTAGGGGACGGGTGAGGGGAAGGCTTCGGGCAACGGTTAGGGTTAGGGTTCGGGCTAGGGTTAGGGTTAGGGGACGGGGACGGTTTAGGGTCCAGGTGAGGGTACGAAAACGGTTTAGGGGGAGCGTACGTGTGAGGGCGTGGGTAAGTGTGAGCGTACGGGTTAGGATTAGGGGACGGGTGAGGGGAAGGCTTCGGGGAAGGTTTAGGGTTAGGGTCTGGGCTAGGGTTAAGGTTAGGGGATGGGGACCGTTTAAGGTCCAGGTGTGGGTACGACAACGGTTTAGGGGCAGCGTACGTGTGAGCGGAATGGATAGTGTGAGCGTACGGGTTAGGATTAGGGGACGGGTGAGGGGAAGGCTTCGGGGATGGGTTAGGGTTAGGGTTCGGGCTAGGGTTAGGGTTAGGGGACGGGGACGGTTTAGGGTCCAGGTGAGGGTACGACAACGGTTTAGGGGGAGCGTACGTGTGAAGACGTGGGTTAGTGTGAGCGTACGGGTTCGGATTAGCGGACGGGTGAGGGGAAGGTTTCGGGGAATGGTTAGGGTTAAGGTTCGGGATAGGGTTAGGGTTAGGGGATGGGGACGGTTTAGGGTCCAGGTGAGGGCACGATAATGGTTTAGGGGGAGCGTACGTGTGAGGGCGCGGGTTAGTGTGAGCGTACGGGTTAGGATTAGGGGATGGGTGAGGTGATGTCTTCGGGGAAGGTTTAGGGTTAGGGTTCGGGCTAGGGTTAGGGTTAGGGGACGGGGATTGTTTAGGGTCCAGGTGAGGGTACGACAATGGTTTAGGGGGATCGTACGTGTGAGGGTGCGGGTTAGTGTCAGCGTACGGGTTAGGATTGGGGGACGTTTGAGGGGAAGGCTTCGGGGAAGGGTTAGGGTTAGGGTTCGGGCTAGGGTTAGTGTTAGGGTTAGGGGACGGGGACGGTTTAGCGTCCAGGTGAGGGTACGACAACGGTTTAGGGGGAGCGTACGTGTGAGGGCGTGGGTTAGTGTGAGCGTACGGGTTAGGATTAGGGGACGGGTGAGGGGAAGGCTTCGGGGAAGGGTTAGGGTTAGGGTTCGGGCTAGGGTTAGGGTTAGAGGACGGGGACGGTTTAGGGCCCAGGTGAGGGTACGACAATGGTTTAGGGGGAGCGTATGTGTGAGGGCACGGGTTAGTGTGAGCTTACGGGTTATGATTAGGAGACGGGTGAGGGGAAGGCTTCGGGGAAGTGTTAGGGTTAGGTTTCGGGCTAGGGTTAGGGTTAGGGGACTGGGACGGTTTCGGGTCTAGTTGAGGGTACGACAGCGGTTTAGGTGGAGCGTACGTGTGAGGGCGCGGGTTAGTGTGAATGTACGGGTTAGGATTAGGGGACGGGTGAGGGGAAGGCTTCAGGGAAGTGTTAGGGATAGGGTTCGGGCTAGGGTTAAGGTTAAGGGACGGTGACGGTTTAGGGTCCAGGTGAGGGTAAGACAACGGTTTAGGGGTAGCGTACGTGTGAGGGCACGGGTTAGTGTGAGCGTACGGGTTAGGATTAGGGGACAGGTTAGGGGAAGGCTTCGGGGACGGGTTAGGGTAGGGTTTGGGTAGGGTTAGTGTTAAGGGATGGGGACGGTTTAGGGTCCAGGTGAGGGTACCACAACGGTTTACGGGCAGCGTACGTGTGAGCGGGCTGTTTAGTGTGAGCGTACGGTTTAGGATTAGGGGACGGGTGAGGGGAAGGCTTCGGGCAAGGGTTAGGGTTAGGGTTTGGGCTAGGGTTAGGGTTAGGGGACGGGGACGGTTTAGCGTCCAGGTGAGGGTACAAAAACGGTGTAGGGGGAGCGTACGTGTGAGGGCGCGGGTAAGTGTGAGCGTACGGGTTAGGATTAGGGGACGGGTGAGGGGAAGGCTTCGGGGAAGTTTTAGGGTTAGGGTCTGGGCTAGGGTTAAGATTAGGGGATGGGGACCGTTTAGGGTCCAGGTGTGGGTACGACAACGGTTTAGGGGCAGCGTACGTGTGAGCGGAATGGATAGTGTGAGCGTACGGGTTAGGATTAGGGGACGGGTGAGGGGAAGGCTTCGGAGAAGGGTTAGGGTTAGGGTTCGGGCTAGGGTTAGGGTTAGGGGACGGGGACGGTTTAGGGTCCAGGTGAGGGTACGACAACGGTTTAGGGGGAGCGTACGTGTGAAGACGTGGGTTAGTGTGCGCGTACGGGTTAGGATTAGCGGACGGATGAGGGGAAGGTTTCGGGGAATGGTTAGGGTTAAGGCTCGGGCTAGGGTTAGGGTTAGGGGATGGGGACGGTTTAGGGTCCAGGTGAGGGCACGATAATGGTTTAGGGGGAGCGTACGTGTGAGGGCGTGGGTTAGTGTGAGTGTACGGGTTAGGATTAGGGGATGTGTGAGGGGATGTCTTCGGGGAAGGGTTAGGGTTAGGGTTCGGGCTAGGGTTAGGGTTAGGGGACGGGGATGGTTTAGGGTCCATGTGAGGGTACGACAATGGTTTAGGGGGAGCGTACGTGTGAGGGCGCGGGTTAGTGTCAGCGTACGGGTTAGGATTGGGGGACGGTAGAGGGGAAGGCTTCGGGGAAGGGTCAGGGTTAGGGTTCGGGCTAGGGTTAGGGTTAGGGTTAGGGGACGGGGACGGTTTAGCGTCCAGGTGAGGGTACAACAACGGTTAGGGGGAGCGTACGTGTGAAGGCGCGGGTTAGTGTGAGCGTACGGGTTAGGATTAGGGGACAGTTGAGGGGAAGGCTTCGGGGAAGGTTTAGGGTTAGGGTCCGGGCTAGGGTTAGGGTTAGGGGACGGGGACGCTTTAGGGTCCATGTGAGGTTACGACAACGGTTTAGGGGGAGCGTAAGTGTGAGGGCGCGGGTTAGTGTGAGCGTACGGGTTAGGATTAGGGGACGGGTGAGGGGAAGGCTTCGGAAAAGGGTTATGGATAGGGTTTGGGCTAGGGTTAGGGTTAGGGGACGGGGGCGGTGTAGGGTCCAGTTGAGTGTACGACAACGGTTTAGGGGGAGTGTACGTGTGAGGGCGTGTGGTAGTGTGAGCTTACGGGTTAGTTTTAGGGGACGGGTGAAGCGAAGGCTTCGGGGAAGGGTTAGGGTTAGGGTTCGGGCTAGGGTTAGGTTTAGGGGACGGGGATGGTTTAGGGTCCAGGTGAGTGTACGACAACGGTTTAGGGGGAGCGTACGTGTGCGGGCGCTGGTTAGTGTGAACGTACGGGTTAGGATTAGAGGACAGGTTAGGGGAAGGCTTTGTTGAAGGGTTAGGGTTAGGGTTCGGGCTAGGGTTAAGGTTAGGTGACGGGGACGGTTTAGGGTCCAGGTGAGGGTACGACAACGGTTTAGGGGGAGCGTACGTGTGAGGGCGCGGGTTAGTGTGAGCGTACGGATTAGGATTAGGGGACGGGTGACGGGAAGGCTTCGGGGAAGGGTTAGGGTTAGGGTTCGGACTAGGGTTAGGGTTTGGGGACGGGGACGGTTTAGGGTCCAGGTGAGGGTAAGACAACGGTTTAGGGGGAGCGTACGTGTAAGGGCGCGGTTTAGTGTGAGCGTACGGGTTAGGATTAGGGGACGGGTGAGGGGAAGGCTTCGGGGAAGGGTTAGGGTTAGGGTTCGGGCTAGGGTTAGGTTTAGGGGACGGGGACAGTTTAGGGTTCAGGTGAGGGTACGACAATGGTTTAGGGGGAGCGTACGTGTGAGGGCACGGGTTAGTGTGAGCTTACGGGTTAGGATTAGGGGACGGGTGAGGGAAAGGCTTCGTCGAAATGTTAGGGTTAGGGTTCGGGCTAGGGTTAGGGTTAGGGGACGGGGACGGTTTCGGGTCCAGTTGAGGGTACGACAGCGGTTTAGGTGGAGCGTACGTGTGAGGGCGCGGGTTAGTGTGAGCGTTCGGGTTAGGATTAGGAGACGGGTGAGGGGAAGGCTTTGGGGAAGAGTTAAGGTTAGGGTTCGGGCTAGGGTTAGGGTTAGGGGACGGGGACGGTTTAGGATTCAGGTGAGGGTACGAAAACGGTTTAGGGGGAGCGTACATGTGAGGGTGCGGGTAAGTGTGAGCGTACGGGTTAGGATTAGGGGACGGGTGAGGGGAAGGCTTCGGGGAAGATTTAGGGTTAGGGTCTGGGTTAGGGTTAAGGTTAGGTGATGGGGACCGTTTAGGGTCCAGGTGTTGGTACGACAACGGTTTAGGGGCAGCGTACGTGTGAGCGGAATGGATAGTGTGAGCGTACGGTTTAGGATTAGGGGACGGGTGAGGGGAAGGCTTCGGGGAAGGGTTAAGGTTAGGGTTCGGACTAGGGTTAGTGTTAGGTGACGGGGACGGTTTCGGGTCCAGCTGAGGGTACGACAACGGTTTAGGGGGAGCGTACGTGTAAGGGCGCGGTTTAGTGTGAGCGTACGGGTTAGGATTAGGGGACGGGTGAGGGGAAGGCTTCGGGGAAGTGTTAGGGTTAGGGATCAGACTAGGGTTAAGGTTAGGGGATGGGGAGGGTTTAGGGTCCAGGTGAGGGTACGAAAACGGTTTAGGGGGAGCGTAGGTGTGAGGGCGCGGGTTAGTGTGAGCGTACGGGATAGAATTAGGGGCCGGGTGAGGGGAAGGCTTCGGGGAAGGGTTAGGGTTAGGGGACAGGGACGTTTTAGGGTCCAGGTGAGGGTACGACAATGCTTTAGGGGTAGCGCACGTGCCAGGGCGCGGGTTAGTGTGAGCATATGGGTTAGGATTAGGGGACGGGTTAGGGGAAGACTTTGGGGAAGGGTTAGGGATAGGGTTCGGGCTAGGTTTAGGGTTAGGGGATGGGGACGGTTTAGGGTCAAGGTGAGGGTACGAAAAAGGTTTAGGTGGAGTGTACGTGTGAGGGCATGGGTTAGTTTGAGCGTACGGGTTAGGATTAGGGGATGGGTGAGGGGAAGGCTTCGGGGACGGGTTAGGGTTAGGGTTCGGGCTAGGGTTAGGGTTAGGTGATGTGGTCGGTTTAGGGTCCAGGTATGGGTACGACAACGATTTAGGGGAAGCGTACGTGTTAGCGGGATGGATAGTGTGAGTGTACGGGTTAGGATTAGGGGACGGGTGAGGGGAATGCTTCGGGGAAGGGTTAGTGTTAGGGTTCGGGCTAAGGTTAGGGTTAGGGGACGGGGACGGTTTAGGGTCTAGGTGAGGGTACTACAACGGTTTAGGGGGGGCGTACGTGTGGGGGCGCGGATTAGTGTGAGCGTACCGGTTAGGATTAAGGGACGGGTGAGGGGAAGGCTTCGGGGAAGGGTTAGGGTTAGGGTTCGGACTAGGGTTAGTGTTAGCGGACGGGGACGGTTTAGGGCCCAGGTGAGTGTACGACAATGCTTTAGGGGGAGCGTACGTGTGAGGGCGCGGGTTAGTGTGAGCATACGGGTTAGGATTAGGGGACGGGTGAGGGGAAGGCTTCGGGGAAGGGTTAGGGTTAGGGTTCGTGCTAGGGTTAGGGTTAGGGGACGGGGACGATTTCGGGTCCAGTTGAGGGTACGACAGCGATTTAGAGGGAGCGTACGTGTGAGGCCATGGGTTAGTGTGAGCATACGGGTTAGGATTAGGGGACGGGTGAGGGGAAGGCTTCGGGGAAGTATTAGGGATAGGGTTCGGGCTAGGGTTAGGGTTAGGGGACGGGGACGGTGTAGGGTCCAGGTAAGGGTACGACAACGGATTAGGGGGAGCGTATGTGTGAGGGCACAGGTTAGTGTGAGCGTACGGCTTACGATTAGGGGACGGGTGAGGGGAAGGCTTCGGGAAAGGGTGAGGGTTAGGGTTCGGGCTAGAGTTAGAGTTAGGCGACGGGGACGGTTTAGGGTCCAGGTGAGGGTACGACAGCGGTTAAGGGGAAGCGTACGTGGAAGGGCGCGGATTATTGTGAGCGTACGGGTTAGGATTAGGGGACGGGTGAGGGGAAGGTTTCGGAGAAGTGTTAGGGATAGGGTTCGGGCTAGGGTTAGGGTTAGGGACAGGGACGATTTATGGTCCAGGTGAGGGTACGACAACGCTTTAGGGGGAGCGTACGTGTGAGGGCACGGGTTAGTGTGAGCGTACGGGTTAGGATTAGGGGACGGGTGAGGGTAAGGCTTCGGGGAAGGGTTAGGGTTAGGGTTCGGGCTAGGGTTAGGGTTAGGGGACGGGGACGGTTTAGGGTCCAGGTGAGGGTACGAGAACGGTTTAGGGGGAGCGTACGTGTGAGGGCGCGGGTTAGTGTGAGCGTACGGGTTAGGATTAGGGGACGAGTTAGGGCAAGGCTTTGGGGAAGGGTTAGGTTTAGGGTTCGGCCTAGGGTTAGGGTTACGGGATGGGGAAGGTTTTGGGTCCAGGTGAGGGTAAGACAACGCTTTAGGGGGAGCGTACGTGTGAGGGCGCCGGTTAGTGTGAGCGTACGGGTTAGGATTAGGGGACGGGTGAGGGGAAGGCTTCGGAAAAGGGTTATGGATAGGGTTTGGGCTAGGGTTAGGGTTAGGGGACGGGGGCGGTGTAGGGTCCAGTTGAGTGTACGACAACGGTTTAGGGGGAGTGTACGTGTGAGGGCGTGTGGTAGTGTGAGCTTACGGGTTAGTTTTAGGGGACGGGTGAAGCGAAGGCTTCGGGGAAGGGTTAGGGTTAGGGTTCGGGCTAGGGTTAGGTTTAGGGGACGGGGATGGTTTAGGGTCCAGGTGAGTGTACGACAACGGTTTAGGGGGAGCGTACGTGTGCGGGCGCTGGTTAGTGTGAACGTACGGGTTAGGATTAGGGGACAGGTTAGGGGAAGGCTTTGTTGAAGGGTTAGGGTTAGGGTTCGGGCTAGGGTTAAGGTTAGGTGACGGGGACGGTTTAGGGTCCAGGTGAGGGTACGACAACGGTTTAGGGGGAGCGTACGTGTGAGGGCGCGGGTTAGTGTGAGCGTACGGGTTAGGATTAGGGGACGGGTGACGGGAAGGCTTCGGGGAAGGGTTAGGGTTAGGGTTCGGACTAGGGTTAGGGTTTGGGGACGGGGACGGTTTAGGGTCCAGGTGAGGGTACGACAACGGTTTAGGGGGAGCGTACGTGTAAGGGCGCGGTTTAGTGTGAGCGTACGGGTTAGGATTAGGGGACGGGTGAGGGGAAGGCTTCGGGGAAGGGTTAGGGTTAGGGTTCGGGCTAGGGTTAGGTTTAGGGGACGGGGACAGTTTAGGGTTCAGGTGAGGGTACGACAATGGTTTAGGGGGAGCGTACGTGTGAGGGCACGGGTTAGTGTGAGCTTACGGGTTAGGATTAGGGGACGGGTGAGGGAAAGGCTTCGTCGAAATATTAGGGTTAGGGTTCGGGCTAGGGTTAGGGTTAGGGGACGGGGACGGTTTCGGGTCCAGTTGAGGGTACGACAGCGGTTTAGGTGGAGCGTACGTGTGAGGGCGCGGGTTAGTGTGAGCGTTCGGGTTAGGATTAGGAGACGGGTGAGGGGAAGGCTTTGGGGAAGGGTTAAGGTTAGGGTTCGGGCTAGGGTTAGGGTTAGGGGACGGGGACGGTTTAGGATCCAGGTGAGGGTACGAAAACGGTTTAGGGGGAGCGTACATGTGAGGGTGCGGGTAAGTGTGAGCGTACGGGTTAGGATTAGGGGACGGGTGAGGGGAAGGCTTCGGGGAAGATTTAGGGTTAGGGTCTGGGTTAGGGTTAAGGTTAGGTGATGGGGACCATTTAGGGTCCAGGTGTTGGTACGACAACGGTTTAGGGGCAGCGTACGTGTGAGCGGAATGGATAGTGTGAGCGTACGGTTTAGGATTAGGGGACGGGTGAGGGGAAGGCTTCGGGGAACGGTTAAGGTTAGGGTTCGGACTAGGGTTAGTGTTAGGTGACGGGGACGGTTTCGGGTCCAGCTGAGGGTACGACAACGGTTTAGGGGGAGCGTACGTGTAAGGGCGCGGTTTAGTGTGAGCGTACGGGTTAGGATTAGGGGACGGGTGAGGGGAAGGCTTCGGGGAAGTGTTAGGGTTAGGGATCAGACTAGGGTTAAGGTTAGGGGATGGGGAGGGTTTAGGGTCCAGGTGAGGGTACGAAAACGGTTTAGGGGGAGCGTAGGTGTGAGGGCGCGGGTTAGTGTGAGCGTACGGGATAGAATTAGGGGCCGGGTGAGGGGAAGGCTTCGGGGAAGGGTTAGGGTTAGGGGACAGGGACGTTTTAGGGTCCAGGTGAGGGTACGACAATGCTTTAGGGGTAGCGCACGTGCCAGGGCGCGGGTTAGTGTGAGCATATGGGTTAGGATTAGGGGACGGGTTAGGGGAAGACTTTGGGGAAGGTTAGGGATAGGGTTCGGGCTAGGTTTAGGGTTAGGGGATGGGGACGGTTTAGGGTCAAGGTGAGGGTACGAAAAAGGTTTAGGTGGAGTGTACGTGTGAGGGCATGGGTTAGTTTGAGCGTACGGGATAGGATTAGGGGATGGGTGAGGGGAAGGCTTCGGGGACGGGTTAGGGTTAGGGTTCGGGCTAGGGTTAGGGTTAGGTGATGTGGTCGGTTTAGGGTCCAGGTATGGGTACGACAACGATTTAGGGGAAGCGTACGTGTTAGCGGGATGGATAGTGTGAGTGTACGGGTTAGGATTAGGGGACGGGTGAGGGGAATGCTTCGGGGAAGGGTTAGTGTTAGGGTTCGGGCTAAGGTTAGGGTTAGGGGACGGGGACGGTTTAGGGTCTAGGTGAGGGTACTACAACGGTTTAGGGGGGGCGTACGTGTGGGGGCGCGGATTAGTGTGAGCGTACGGGTTAGGATTAAGGGACGGGTGAGGGGAAGGCTTCGGGAAAGGGTGAGGGTTAGGGTTCGGGCTAGAGTTAGAGTTAGGCGACGGGGACGGTTTAGGGTCCAGGTGAGGGTACGACAGCGGTTAAGGGGAAGCGTACGTGGAAGGGCGCGGATTATTGTGAGCGTACGGGTTAGGATTAGGGGACGGGTGAGGGGAAGGTTTCGGAGAAGTGTTAGGGATAGGGTTCGGGCTAGGGTTAGGGTTAGGGACAGGGACGATTTATGGTCCAGGTGAGGGTACGAGAACGGTTTAGGGGGAGCGTAAGTGTGAGGGCACGGGTTAGTGTGAGCGTACGGGTTAGGATTAGGGGACGGGTGAGGGTAAGGCTTCGGGGAAGGGTTAGGGTTAGGGTTCGGGCTAGGGTTAAGGTTAGGGGACGGGGATGGTTTCGGGTCAATTGAGGGTACGACAGCGGTTTAGTGGGAGCGTACGTGTGAGGGCGCGGGTTAGTGGGAGCGTACGGGTTAGGATTAGGGGACGGGTGAGGGGAAGATTTCGGGGAAGTGTCAGGGTTAGGTTTCGGGCTAGGGTGAGTGTTATGGGACGGGGAAGGTTTAGGGTCCAGGTGAGGGTACGACAACGGTTTAGGGGGAGCATACCTGTGAGGTCGCGGGTTAGTGTGAGCGTACGGCTGAGGATTAGGGGACGGGTGAGGGGAAGGATTCGGGGAAGGGTTAGGGTTAGGGTTCGGGCTAGGGTTAGGGTTAGGGGACGGGGACGGTTTGGGGTCCAGGTGAGGGTACGACAACGGTTTAGGGGGAGCGTACGTGTGAGGGCGCGGGTTAGTGTGAGCGTACGGGTTAGGATTATGGGACGGGTGAGGGGAAGGCTTCGGGGAAGGGTTAGGGTTAGGGTTCGGGCTAGGGTTAAGGTTAGGGGACGGGGATGGTTTCGGGTCCAATTGAGGGTACGACAGCGGTTTAGGGGGAGCGTACATGTGAGGGGGTGGGTTAGTGTGAGCGTACGGCTTAGGATTAGGGGACGGGTGAGGGGAAGGCTTCGGGGAAGGGTTAGGGTTAGGGTTCGGGCTAGGGTTAGGGTTAGGGGACGGGGACGGTTTAGGGTCCAGGTGAGGGTACGACAACGGTTTAGGGGGAACGTTCGTGTGAGGGCGAGGGTTAGTGTCAGCGTACGGGTTAGGATTGGGGACGGTTGAGGGGAATGCTTCGGGGAAAGGTTAGGGTTAGGGATGAGGCTAGGGTTAGGGTTAGGGTACGGGGACGGTTTAGGGTCCAGGTGAGGGTATGACCACGGTTTAGGGGGAGCGTACGTGTGAGGGCGCGGGTTAGTGTGAGCGTACGGGTTAGGATTAGGGGATGGGTGAGGGGAAGGCTTCAGGGACGGGTTAGGGTTAGGGTTTCGGTAGGGTTAGGGTTAGGGGATGGGGACGGTTTAGGGTACAGGTGAGGGTACGACAATGCTTTAGGGGCAGCGTACGTGTGAGCGGCCTGGTTAGTGTGAGCGTACGGGTTAGGATTAGGGGACGGGTGAGGGGAAGGCTTCGGGGAAGTGTTAGGGTAAGGGTTCGGGCTAGGGTTAGGGTTAGGGGACGGGGATGGTTTAAGGTGCAGGTGAGGGTATGCCAACGGTTTAGGTGGAGCGTACGTGTGAGGGCGCGGGTTAGTGTGAGCGTACGGGTTAGGATTAGGGGACAGGTGAGGGGAAGGCTTTGGGGAAGTGTTTGGGTTAGGGTTCGGGCTAGGGTTAGGGTTAGGGGACGGGGATGGTTTAGGGTCCAGGTGATGGTAAGACAACGGTTTAGGGGGACCGTTCGTGTGAGGGCGCGGGTTAGTGTGAGCGTACGGGTTAGGATTAGGGGATGGCTGAGGGGAAGGCTTCGGGGAAGTGTTAGAGTTAGGGTTCGGGCTAGGGTTAGGGTTAGGGGACGGAGACGGTTTAGGGTCCAAGTGAGGGTACAACAACGGTTGAGGGGGAGCGTACGTGTGAGCGCGTGGGTTAGTGTCAGCGTACGCGTTAGGATTAGTGCACGGTTGAGGGGAATGCTTCTGGGAAAGGTTAGGGTTAGGTTTCGGGCCAGGGTTAGGGTTAGGGTACGGGGACGGTTTAGGGTTCAGGTGAGGGTACGACAACGGTTTAGGGGTAGCGTACGTGTGAGCGGGCCGGTTAGTGTCAGCGTAAGGTTTAGGATTAGGTGACGGGTGAGGGGATGGCTTCGGGGAAGGGTTAGGGTAAGGGGTCGGGCTAGGGTTTGGGTTAGGGGTCGGGGACCATTTAGGGTCCAGGTGAGGGTACGACAACGGTTTAGGGGGTGCGTACGTGTGAGGGCGCAGGTTAGTGTGAGCGTACAGGTTAGGATTAGGGGACGGGTGAGGGGAAGGCTTCTGGGAAGGGTTAGGGTTAGGGTTCGGGCTAGGTTTAGGGTTAGGTGATGGGGATGGTTTAGGGTCCAGGTGAGGGTACGACAACAGTTTAAGGGCAGCGTACGTGTGAGCGGGCTGGATAGTGTGAGCTTACGGGTTAGTTTTAGGGGACGGGTGAGGGGAAGGCTTCGGGGAAGGGTTAGGGTTAGGGTTCGGGCTAGGGTTAGGGGTAGGGGACGGGGACGTTTTAGGGTCCAGGTGAGGGTAGGACAACGGTTGAGGGGCAGCGTACGTGTGAACGGGCTGGATAGTGTGAGGGTATGGGTTAGGATTAGGGGACGGGTGAGGGGAAGGCTTCGGAAAAGGGTTATAGATAGGGTTTGTGCTAGGGTTAGGGTTAGGGGACGGGGACGGTTTCGGGTCCAGGTGAGAGTACGACAGCGGTTTAGGGGGAGTGTACACGTGAGTGCGCGGGTTACTGTGAGCGTACGGCTTAGGATTAGGGGACGGGTGAGGGGAAGGCTTCCGGGAAGGGTTAAGGTTAGAGTACGGGCTAGGGTTAGGGATGGGGACGGGGACGGTTTAGGGTCCAGGTGAGGGTACGACAACGGTTTAGGGGGACCGTTCGTGAGAGTGCGCGGGTTAGTGTGAGCGTACGGGTTAGGATTAGGGGATGGGTGAGGGGAAGGCTTCGGGGAAGTGTTAGGGTTAGTGTTCGGGCTAGTGTTAGGTTTAGGGGACGGAGACGGTTTAGGGTCCAGCTGAGGGTACGACAACGGTGGAGGGGGAGCGTACGTGTGAGCGCGTGGGTTAGTGTCAGCGTACTGGTTAGGATTAGGGGACGGTTGAGGGGAATGCTTCGGGGAAATGTTAGGGTTAGTGTTCGGGCTAGTGTTAGGGTTAGGGTACGGGGACGGTTTAGGGTCCAGGTGAGGGTACGACCACGGTTTAGGGGGAGCGTACGTGTGAGGGCGTGTGTTAGTGTGAGCATACGGGTTAGGATTAGGGGACGGGTGAGGGGAAGGCTTCGGGGAAGGGTTAATGTTAAGGTTCGGGCTAGGTTTTGGGTTAGGGGTCGGGGACGGTTTAGGGTAAAGGTGAGGGTACGACAACGGTTTAGGGGGAGCGTACGTGTGAGGGCGCAGGTTAGTGTGACCGTACGGGTTAGGATTAGGGGACGGGTGAGGGGAAGGCTTCAGGGAAGTGTTAGGGTTAGGGTTCGGGCTAGGGTTAGGGTTAGGGGACGGGGATGGTTTCGGGTCCAATTGTGGGTATGACAGCGGTTTAGGGGGAGCGTACGTGTGAGGGCGCGGGTTAGTGTGAGCGTACGGGTTAGGATTAGGGGACGGGTGAGGGGAAGGCTTCGGGGAAGGGTTAGGGTTAGGGTTAGGGCTAGGGTTAGGGTTAGGGGACGGGGACGGTTTAGGGTTTATGTGAGGGTACGACAACGGTTTAGCGGGAGCGTACGTGTGATGGAGCGTGTTAGTGTGAGCGTACGGGTTAGGATTAGGGGACGCGTGAGGGGAATGCTTCGGGGAAGGGTTAGGGTTAAGGTTAGGGCTAGGGTTAGGGTTAGGGGACGGGGACGGTTTAGGGTCCAGGTGAGGGTACGACAATGGTTTAGGTGGAGCGAATGTGTGAGGGCGTGCGTAGTGTGATGGTACGGGTTAGGATTAGGTGACGGGTGACGTGAATGCTTCGGGGAAGGGTTAGGGTTAGTGTTCGGGTTAGGGTTAGGGTTAGGGGACGGGGACGGTTTAGGATCCAGGTGAGGGTACGACAATGCTTTAGGGGGAGCGTACGTGTGAGGGCGTGGGTTAGTGTGAGCGTACGGGTTAGGATTAGTGGACGGGTGAGGGGAAGTCTTCGGGGAAGTGTTAGGGTTAGGTTTCGGTCTAGGGTTAGGGTTAGGAGATGGGGACGGTTTAGGGTCCAGGTGAGTGTACGACAACGGTTTAGGGGGACCATACGTGTGAGGGTGCGGGTTAGTGTGAGCGTACAGGTTAGGATTAGGGGACGACTTAGGGGAAGGCTTTGGGGAAGGGTTAGGTTTAGGGTTCGGGCTAGGGTTAGGGTTAGGTGACGGGGACGGTTTAGGGTCCAGGTAACGGTAAGACAACGCTTTAGGGGGTGCGTACGTGTGAGGGTGCGTGTTAGTGTGAGCGTACGGGTTAGGATTAGGGGACGGGTGACGGGAAGGCTTCGGGGAAGGTTTATGGTTAGGGTTCGGGCTAGAGTTAGGGTTAGGAGGCAGGGACGGTTTAGGGTCCAGGTGAGAGTACGACAACTGTTTTGGAGGTGCGTACGTGTGAGGGTGCAGGTTAGTGTGAGCGTACGGGTTAGGATTAGGGTACGGGTGAGGGGAAGGCTTCGGGGAAGGGTTAGGGTTAGGGTTCGGGCTAGGGTTTGGGTTAGGGGTCGGGGAACATTTAGGTTCCAGGTGAGGGTACGACAACGGTTTAGGGGGAGTGTACGTGTGAGGGCGCAGGTTAGTGTGAGCGTACGGGTTAGGATTAGGGGACAGGTGAGGGGAAGGCTTCGGGGAAGGGTTAGGGTTAGGGTTCGGGCTAGGGTTAGGGTTAGTGGATAGGGACGGTTTAGGGTCCAGGTGAGGGTACGAAAACGGTTTAGGAGCAGCGTACGTGTGAGCGGGCTGGATAGTGTGAGCGTACGGGTTAGGATTAGGGGACGGGTGAGGGGAAGGCTTCGGGGAAGGGTTAGGGTTAGGGTTCGGGCTTGGGTTAGGGTTAGGGGACTGGGACGTTTTAGGGTCCAGGTGAGTGTACGACAACGATTTAGGAGGAGCGTACGTGTGAGGGCGCGGGTTAGTGTGAGCATACGGGTTAGGATTAGGGGACGGATTAGGGGAAGGCTTTGGGGAAGGGTTAGGGTTAGGGTTCGGGCTAGGGTTAGGGTTAGGGGACGGGGACGTTTTAGGGTCCAAGTGAGGGTACGACAACGGTTTAGGGGCAGCGTATGTGTGAGGGCGCGGGTTTGTGTGAGCGTACGGGTTAGGATTAGTGGACGGGTGATGGGAAGGCTTCGGAGAAGTTTTACGGTTAGGGTTCCGGCTAGGGTTATCGTTAGGGGACGGGGACGGTTTAGGGTCCAGGTGAGGGTACGAGAACGCTTTAGGGGGAGCGTACGTGTGAGGGCGCGGGTTAGTGTGAGCGTACGGGTTAGGATTAGTGGACGGGTGAGGGAAAGGTTTCGGGGAAGGTTCAGGGTTATGGTTCGGGCTAGGGTAGGGTTAGGGTTAGGGGACGGTTTAGGGTCCAGGTGAGGGTACGACAACGGTTTAGGGGGAGTGTACGTGTGAGGGCGCGGGTTAGTGTGAGCGTACGGGTTAGGATTAGGGGACGGTTGGGGGGAAGGCTTCGGGGAAGGGTTAGGGTTAGGGTTCGGACTAGGGTTAGGGTTAGGGGACGGGGACGGTTTCGGGTCCAGTTGAGGGTACGACAGCGGTTTAAGGGGAGTGTACGTGTGAGGGCATGGGTTAGTGTGAGCGTACGGGTTAGGATTAGGGGACGGGTGATGGGAAGGCTTCGGAAATGGGTTATAGATATGGTTTGGGCTAGTGTTATGGTTAGCGGAAGGGGACGGTTTCGGGTCCAGGTGAGAGTACGACAGCGGTTTCGGGGGAGCGTTCATGTGAGGGCGCGGATTAGTGTGAGCGTATGGCTTAGGATTAGGGGACGTGTGAGGGGAAGGCTTCGGGGAAGGGTTAGGGTTAGGGTTCGGGCTAGGGTTAGGGTTAGGAGACGGGGACGGTTTAGGATCCAGGTGAGGGTACGACCACGGTTTAGGGGGAGCGTACGTGTGAGGGCGCGGGTTAGTGTGAGCGTACGTGTTAGGATTAGGGAATGGGTGAGTGGAAGGCTTCGGGGACGTGTTAGGGTTAGGGTTTGGGTAGGGTTAGGGTTAGGGGATGGGGACGGTTTAGGGTCCAGGTGAGGGTACGACAACGGTTTAGGGGCAGCGTAAGTGTGAGCGGGCTGGTTAGTGTGAGCGTACGGGTTAGGATTAGGGGACGGGTGAGGGGAAGGCTTCAGGGAAGGGTTAGGGTAAGGGTTCGGGCTAGGGTTAGTGTTAGGGGACGGGGATGGTTTAGGGTCCATGTGAGAGTACGACGACGGTTTAGGGAGAGCGTACGTGTGAGGGCGTGGGTTAGTGTGAGCATACGGGTTAGGATTAGGGGACGGGTGAGGGGAAGGCTTCGGAGAAGGGTTAGGGTTAGGGTTCGGGCTAGGGTTAGGGTTAGGGGACGGGGACGGTTTATGGTCCAGGTGAGGGTACGACAACTGTTTTGGGGGTGCGTACGTGTGAGGGCGCAGGTTAGTGTGAGCGTACGGGTTAGGAATAGGGACGGGTGAGGGGAAGGCTTCGGGGAAGGGTTAGGGTTAGGGTTCGGGCTAGGGATAGGGTTAGGGGACGGGGACGGTTTAGGGTCCAGGTGAGGGTACGACAATGGTTTAGGGGGAGCGTACGTGTGTGGGCGCGGGTTAGTGTGAGCGTACGGGTTAGGAATAGGGGACGGGTTAGGGGAAGGTTATGGGGAAAGGTTAGGGTTAGGGTTCGGGCTAGGGTTAGGGTTAGGGGATGGGGACGGTTTAGGGTCCAGGTGAGGCTACGCCAACGTTATAGGGGGAGCGTACGTGTGAGGGCACGGGTTAGTGTGAGCGTACCGGTTAGGATTAGGGGACGGGTGAGGGGAAGGCTTCAGGGAAGTGTTAGGGATAGGGTTCGGGCTAGGGTTAGGGTTAAGGGACGGGGACGGTTTAGGGTCCAGGTGAGGGTAAGACAACGGTTTAGGCGTAGCGTACGTATGAGGGCACGGGTTAGTGTGAGCGTACGGATTAGGATTAGGGGACAGGTTAGGGGAAGGCTTCGGGGACGGGTTAGGGTTAGGGTTTGGGTAGGGTTAGTGTTAGGGGATGGGGACGGTATAGGGTCCAGGTGAGGGTACCACAACGGTTTACGGGCAGCGTACGTGTGAGCGGGCTGTTTAGTGTGAGCGTACGGTTTAGGATTAGGGGACGGGTGAGGGGAAGGCTTCGGGCAACGGTTAGGGTTAGGGTTTGGGCTAGGGTTAGGGTTAGGGGACGGGGACGGTTTAGGGTCCAGGTGAGGGTACGACAACGGTTGAGGGGGAGCGTACGTGTGAGCGCGCGGGTTAGTGTGAGCGTACGGGTTAGGATTAGAGGACGGTTGAGGGGAAGGCTTCGGGGAAGGGTTAGATTTAGGGTTCGGGCTAGGGTTAGGGTTAGGGGATGGGGACGGTTTAGGGTCCAAGTGAGGGTACGACAACGGTTTAGGGGGAGCGTACGTGTGAGGGCGCGGGTTAGTGTGAGCGTACGGGTTAGGATTAGGGGCCGGGTGAGGGGAAGGCTTCGGGGAAGGGTTAGGGTTAGGGGACGGGGACGTTTTAGGGTCCAGGTGAGGGTACGACAATGCTTTAGGGGTAGCGCACGTGCCAGGGCGCGGGTTAGTGTGAGCATATGGGTTAGGATTAGGGGACGGGTTAGGGGAAGACTTTGGGGAAGGGTTAGGGATAGGGTTCGGGCTAGGTTTAGGGTTAGGGGATGGGGACGGTTTAGGGTCCAGGTGAGGGTACGACAACGGTTTAGGGGGAGCGTACGTGTGAGCGCGCGGGTTAGTGTGAGCGTACGGGTTAGGATTAGGGTACGGGTGAGGGGAAGGCTTCGGGGAAGGGTTAGTGTGAGGGTTCAGGCTAGGGTTAGGGTTAGGGGATGGGGACGGTTTAGGGTCCAGGTGAGGGTATGACAACGGTGTAGGGGGAGCGTACGTGTGAGGGCGTGGGTTAGTGTGAGCGTATGGGTTAGGATTAAGGGACGGGTGAGGGGTAGGCTTCGGGGAAGGTTTAGGGTTAGGGTTCGGACTAGGGTTAGTGTTAGGGGACGGGGACGGTTTAGGGTCCAGGGGAGGGTACGACAACGGTTTAGGGGTAGCGTTCGTGTGAGGGCGCGGGTTAGTGTGAGCGTACGTGTTAGGATTAGGGGATGGGTGAGGGGAAGGCTTCGGTGAAGTGTTAGGGTTAGGGTTCGGGCTAGGGTTAGGGTTAGGGAACGGAGACGGTTTAGGGTCCAGGTGAGGGTACGACAACGGTTGAGGGGGAGCGTACGTGTGAGCGCGCGGGTTAGTGTGAGCGTACGGGTTAGGATTAGAGGACGTTTGAGGGGAAGGCTTCGGGGAAGGGTTAGGGTTAGTGTTCGGGCTAGGGTTAGGGTTAGGGGATGGGGACGGTTTAGGGTCCAGGTGAGGGTACGACAACGGTTTAGGGGTAGCGTACGTGTGAGGGCGCGGGTTAGTGTGAGCGTACGGGATAGAATTGGGGGCCGGGTGAGGGGAAGGCTTCGGGGAAGGGTTAGGTTTAGAGGACGGGGATGTTTTAGGGTCCAGGTGAGGGTACGACAATGCTTTAGGGGTAGCGTACGTGCGAGGGCGCGGGTTAGTGTGAGCATACGGGTTAGGATTAGGGGACGGGTTAGGGGAAGACTTTGGGGAAGGGTTAGGGTTAGGGTTCGGGCTAGGGTTAGGGTTAGGGGATGGGGACGGTTTACGGTCCAGGTGTGGGTACGACAACGATTTAGGGGCAGCGTACGTGTGAGCGGGCTGGATAGTGTGAGCGTATGGGTTAGGATTAGGGGATGAGTGAGGGGAAGGCTTCGGGGAAGGGTTAGTGTTAGGGTTCGGGCTAGGGTTAGGGTTAGAGGACGGGGACGATTTAGGGTCCAGGTGAGGGTACGACAACGGTTTAGGGGGAGTGTACGTGTGAGGGCGCGGGTTAGTGTGAGCGTACGGGTTAGGATTAGGGGACGGGTGAGGGGAAGGCTTCGGGGAAGTGTTAGGGTTAGGGTTCGGTCTAGGGTTAGGGTTAGGGGATGGGGACGGTTGAGGGTCAAGGTGAGGGTACGAAAAAGGTTTAGGTGGAGTGTACGTGTGAGGGCATGGGTTAGTTTGAGCGTACGGGTTAGGATTAGGGGATGGGTGAGGGGAAGGGTTCGGGGACGGGTTAGGGTTAGGGTTCGGGCTAGGGTTAGGGTTAGGTGATGTGGTCGGTTTAGGGTCCAGGTATGGGTACGGCAACGATTTAGGGGAAGCGTACGTGTTAGCGGGATGGATAGTGTGAGTGTACGGGTTAGGATTAGGGGACGGGTGAGGGGAATGCTTCGGGGAAGGGTTAGTGTTAGGGTTCGGGCTAAGGTTAGGGTTAGGGGACGGGGACGGTTTAGGGTCTAGGTGAGGGTACTACAACGGTTTAGGGGGGGCTTACATGTGAAGGCGCGGATTAGTGTGAGCGTACGGGTTAGGATTAAGGGACGGGTGAGGGTAAGGCTTCGGGGAAGGGTTAGGGTTAGGGTTCGGACTAGGGTTAGTGTTAGCGGACGGGGACGGTTTAGGGTCCAGGTGAGGGTACGACAACGGTTTAGGGGGAGCGTACGTGTGAGGGCGCGGGTTAGTGTGAGCGTACGGGTTAGAATTAGGGGACGGGTGAGGGGAAGGCTTCGGGTAAGGGTTAGGGTTAGGGTTCGGGCTAGGGTTAGGGTTAGGGGACGGGTACGTTTTAGGGTCCAGGTGAGTGTACGACAATGCTTTAGGGGGAGCGTACGTGTGAGGGCGCGGGTTAGTGTGAGCATACGGGTTAGGATTAGGGGACGGGTGAGGGGAAGGCTTCGGGGAAGGGTTAGGGTTAGGGTTCGTGCTAGGGTTAGGGTTAGGGGACGGGGACGATTTCGGGTCCAGTTGAGGGTACGACAGCGATTTAGGGGGAGCGTACGTGTGAGGCCATGGGTTAGTGTGAGCGTACGGGTTAGGGTTAGGGGACGGGTGAGGGGAAGGCTTCGGGGAAGGATTAGGGATAGGGTTCGGGCTAGGGTTAGGGTCAGGGGACGGGGACGGTGTAGGGTCCAGGTAAGGGTACGACAACAGATTAGGGGGAGCGTATGTGTGAGGGCACAGGTTAGTGTGAGCGTACGGCTTACGATTAGGGGACGGGTGAGGGGAAGGCTTCGGGAAAGGGTGAGGGTTAGGGTTCGGGCTAGAGTTAGAGTTAGGCGACGGGGACGGTTTAGGGTCCAGGTGAGGGTACGACAGCGGTTAAGGGGAAGCGTACGTGGAAGGGCGCGGATTAGTGTGAGCGTACGGGTTAGGATTAGGGGACGGGTGAGGGGAAGGTTTCGGAGAAGTGTTAGGGATAGGGTTCGGGCTAGGGTTAGGGTTAGGGACGGGGACGATTTATGGTCCAGGTGAGGGTACGACAACGCTTTAGGGGGAGCGTACGTGTGAGGGCACGGGTTAGTGTGAGCGTACGGGTTAGGATTAGGGGACGGGTGAGGGGAAGGCTTCGGGGAAGGGTTAGGGTTAGGGTTCGGGCTAGGGTTAGGGTTAGGGGACGGGGACGGTTTAGGGTCCAGGTGAGGCTACGACAACGCTTTAGGGGGAGCGTACGTGTGAGGGCGCGGGTTAGTGTGAGCGTACGGGTTAGGATTAGGGGACGGGTGAGGGGAAGATTTCGGGGAAGTGTCAGGGTTAGGTTTCGGGCTAGGGTGAGTGTTATGGGACGGGGAAGGTTTAGGGTCCAGGTGAGGGTACGACAACGGTTTAGGGGGAGCATACCTGTGAGGTCGCAGGTTAGTGTGAGCGTACGGCTGAGGATTAGGGGACGGGTGAGGGGAAGGCTTCGGGGAAGGGTTAGGGTTAGGGTTCGGGCTAGGGTTAGGGTTAGGGGACGGGGACGGTTTAGGGTCCAGGTGAGGGTACGACAACGGTTTAGGGGGAGCGTACGTGTGAGGGCGCGGGTTAGTGTGAGCGTACGGGTTAGGATTATGGGACGGGTGAGGGGAAGGCTTCGGGGAAGGGTTAGGGTTAGGGTTCGGGCTAGAGTTAAGGTTAGGGGACGGGGATGGTTTCGGGTCCAATTGAGGGTACGACAGCGGTTTAGGGGGAGCGTACATGTGAGGGGGCGGGTTAGTGTGAGCGTACGGCTTAGGATTAGGGGACGGGTGAGGGGAAGGCTTCGGGGAAGGGTTAGGGTTAGGGTTCGGGCTAGGGTTAGGGTTAGGGGACGGGGACGGTTTAGGGTCCAGGTGAGGGTACGACAACGGTTTAGGGGGAACGTTCGTGTGAGGGCGAGGGTTAGTGTCAGCGTCCGGGTTAGGATTAGGGGACGGTTGAGGGGAATGCTTCGGGGAAAGGTTAGGGTTAGGGATGAGGCTAGGGTTAGGGTTAGGGGACGGAGACGGTTTAGGGTCCAAGTGAGGGTACGACAACGGTTGAGGGGGAGCGTACGTGTGAGCGCGTGGGTTAGTGTCAGCGTACGCGTTAGGATTAGTGCACGGTTGAGGAGAATGCTTCTGGGAAAGGTTAGGGTTAGGTTTCGGGCCAGGGTTAGGGTTAGGGTACGGGGACGGTTTAGGGTTCAGGTGAGGGTACGACAACGGTTTAGGGGTAGCGTACGTGTGAGCGGGCCGGTTAGTGTCAGCGTAAGGTTTAGGATTAGGTGACGGGTGAGGGGATGGCTTCGGGGAAGGGTTAGGGTAAGGGGTCGGGCTAGGGTTAGGGTTAGGGGACGGGGATGGTTTAAGGTCCAGGTGAGTGTATGCCAACGGTTTAGGGGGAGCGTACGTGTGAGGGCGCATGTTAGTGTGAGCGTACGGGTTAGGATTAGGGGACGGGTGAGGGAAAGGCTTCGGGGAAGGGTTAGGGTTACGGTTCGGGCTATGGTTAGGGATAGGGGACGGGGACGGTTTAGGATCCATGTGAGGGTACGACGATGGTTTAGGGAGAGCGTACGAGTGAGGGCGTGGGTTAGTGTGAGCATACGGGTTAGGATTAGGGGACGGGTGAGGGGAAGGCTTCGGGGAAGTGTTAGGGTTAGGGTTCGGGCTAGGGTTTGGGTTAGGGGTCGGGGACCATTTAGGGTCCAGGTGAGGGTACGACAACGGTTTAGGGGGTGCGTACGTGTGAGGGCGCAGGTTAGTGTGAGCGTACAGGTTAGGATTAGGGGACGGGTGAGGGGAAGGCTTCGGGGAAGGGTTAGGGTTAGGGTTCGGGCTAGGGTTAGGGTTAGGTGATGGGGATGGTTTAGGATCCAGGTGAGGGTACGACAACAGTTTAAGGGCAGCGTACGTGTGAGCGGGCTGGATAGTGTGAGCTTACGGGTTAGTTTTAGGGGACGGGTGAGGGGAAGGCTTCGGGGAAGGGTTAGGGTTAGGGTTCGGGCTAGGGTTAGGGGTAGGAGACGGGGACGTTTTAGGGTCCAGGTGAGGGTAGGACAACGGTTTAGGGGCAGCGTACATGTGAACGGGCTGGATAGTGTGAGGGTACGGGTTAGGATTAGGGGACGGGTGAGGGGAAGGCTTCGGGGAAGGGTTAGGGTTAGGATTCGGGCTAGGGTTAGGGTTAGGGGACGGGGACGGTTTCGGATCCAGTTGAGGGTACGACAGCGGTTTAGGGGGAGCGTACATGTGAGGGCACGGGTTAGTGTGAGCGTACGGGTTAGGATTAGGGGACGGGTGAGGGGAAGGCTTCGGAAAAGGGTTATAGATAGGGTTTGGGCTAGGGTTAGGGTTAGGGGACGGGGACGGTTTCGGGTCCAGGTGAGAGTACGACAGCGGTTTAGGGGGAGTGTACATGTGAGTGCGCGGGTTACTGTGAGCGTATGGCTTAGGATTAGGGGACGGGTGAGGGGAAGGCTTCCGGGAAGGGTTAAGGTTAGGGTACGGGCTAGGGTTAGGGATGGGGACGGGGACGGTTTAGGGTCTAGGTGAGGGTACGACAACGGTTTAGGGGGACCGTTCGTGAGAGGGCGCGGGTTAGTGTGAGCGTACGGGTTAGGATTATTGGATGGGTGAGGGGAAGGCTTCGGGGAAGTGTTAGGGTTAGTGTTCGGGCTAGTGTTAGGTTTAGGGGACGGAGACGGTTTAGGGTCCAGCTGAGGGTACGACAACGGTGGAGGGGGAGCGTACGTGTGAGCGCGTGGGTTAGTGTCAGCGTACGGGTTAGGATTAGGGGACGGTTGAGGGGAATGCTTCGGGGAAATGTTAGGGTTAGTGTTCGGGCTAGTGTTAGGGTTAGGGTACGGGGACGGTTTAGGGTCCAGGTGAGGGTACGACCACGGTTTAGGGGGAGCGTACGTGTGAGGGCGTGTGTTAGTGTGAGCATACGGGTTAGGATTAGGGGACGGGTGAGGGGAAGGCTTCGGGGAAGGGTTAATGTTAAGGTTCGGGCTAGGGTTTGGGTTAGGGCTCGGGGACGGTTTAGGGTAAAGGTGAGGGTACGACAACGGTTTAGGGGGAGCGTACGTGTGAGGGCGCAGGTTAGTGTGACCGTACGGGTTAGGATTAGGGGACGGGTGAGGGGAAGGCTTCAGGGAAGTGTTAGGGTTAGGGTTCGGGCTAGGGTTAGGGTTAGGGGACGGGGATGGTTTCGGGTCCAATTGAGGGTATGACAGCGGTTTAGGGGGAGCGTACGTGTGAGGGCGCGGGTTAGTGTGAGCGTACGGGTTAGGATTAGGGGACGGGTGAGGGGAAGGCTTCGGGGAAGGGTTAGGGTTAGGGTTAGGGCTAGGGTTAGGGTTAGGGGACGGGGACGGTTTAGGGTTTATGTGAGGGTACGACAACGGTTTAGGGGGAGCGTACGTGTGATGGCGCGTGTTAGTGTGAGCGTACGGGTTAGGATTAGGGGACGGGTGAGGGGAATGCTTCGGGGAAGGGTTAGGGTTAAGGTTAGGGCTAGGGTTAGGGTTAGGGGACGGGGACGGTTTAGGGTCCAGGTGAGGGTACGACAATGGTTTAGGTGGAGCGAATGTGTGAGGGCGTGCGTAGTGTGATGGTACGGGTTAGGATTAGGTGACGGGTGACGTGAATGCTTCGGGGAAGGGTTAGGGTTAGTGTTCGGGTTAGGGTTAGGGTTAGGGGACGGGGACGGTTTAGGATCCAGGTGAGGGTACGACAATGGTTTAGGGGGAGCGTACGTGTGAGGGCGTGGGTTAGTGTGAGCGTACGGGTTAGGATTAGTGGACGGGTGAGGGGAGGTCTTCGGGGAAGTGTTAGGGTTAGGTTTCGGTCTAGGGTTAGGGTTAGGGGATGGGGACGGTTTAGGGTCCAGGTGAGTGTACGACAACGGTTTAGGGGGACCATACGTGTGAGGGTGCGGGTTAGTGTGAGCGTACAGGTTAGGATTAGGGGACGACTTAGGGGAAGGCTTTGGGGAAGGGTTAGGTTTAGGGTTCGGGCTAGGGTTAGGGTTAGGTGACGGGGACGGTTTAGGGTCCAGGTAACGGTAAGACAACGCTTTAGGGGGTGCGTACGTGTGAGGGTGCGTGTTAGTGTGAGCGTACGGGTTAGGATTAGGGGACGGGTGACGGGAAGGCTTCGGGGAAGGGTTAGCATTAGGGTTCGGGCTAGGGTTTGGGTTAGGGGTCGGGGAACATTTAGGTTCCAGGTGAGGGTACGACAACGGTTTAGGTGGAGTGTACGTGTGAGGGCGCAGGTTAGTGTGAGCGTACGGGTTAGGATTAGGGGACAGGTGAGGGGAAGGCTTCGGGGAAGGGTTAGGGTTAGGGTTCGGGCTAGGGTTAGGGTTAGTGGATAGGGACGGTTTAGGGTCCAGGTGAGGGTACGAAAACGGTTTAGGAGCAGCGTACGTGTGAGCGGGCTGGATAGTGTGAGCGTACGGGTTAGGATTAGGGGACGGGTGAGGGGAAGGCTTCGGGGAAGGGTTAGGGTTAGGGTTCGGGCTTGGGTTAGGGTTAGGGGACTGGGACGTTTTAGGGTCCAGGTGAGTGTACGACAACGATTTAGGGGGAGCGTACGTGTGAGGGCGCGGGTTAGTGTGAGCATACGGGTTAGGATTAGGGGACGGATTAGGGGAAGGCTTTGGGGAAGGGTTAGGGTTAGGGTTCGGGGTAGGGTTAGGGTTAGGGGACGGGGACGGTTTAGGGTCCAGGTGAGGGTACGACAACGGTTTAGGGGGAGCGTACGTGTGAGGGCGCGGGTTAGTGTGAGCGTACGGGTTAGGATTAGGCGACGGGTGAGGAGAAGGCTTCGGGGAAGTGTTAGGGTTAGTGTTCGGGCTAGGGTTAGGGTTAGGGGACAGGGACGTTTTAGGGTCCAGGTGAGGGTACGCAACATTTTAGGGGGATCGTACGTGTGAGGGCGCCGGTTAGTGTGAGCGTACTGGTTAGGATTAGGGGACGGGTGAGGGGAAGGCTTTAGGGAAGTGTTAGCTTTAGGGTTCAGGCTAGGGTTAGGGTTAGGGGACGGGGACGGTTTAGGGTCCAGGTGAGGGTACGACAACGGTTTAGGGGGAGCGTACGTGTGAGGGCGCGGGTTAGTGTGAGCGTACGGGTTAGGATTAGGGGACGAGTTAAGGGAAGGCTTTGGGGAAGGGTTAGGTTTACGGTTCGGCCTAGGGTTAGGGTTAGGGGACGGGGACGTTTTAGGGTCCAAGTGAGGGTACGACAACGGTTTAGGGGCAGCGTATGTGTGAGGGCACGGGTTTGTGTGAGCGTACGGGTTAGGATTAGTGGACGGGTGAGGGGAAGGCTTCGGAGAAGTGTTACGGTTAGGGTTCCGGCTAGGGTTAACGTTAGGGGACGGGGACGGTTTAGGGTCCAGGTGAGGGTACGAGAACGCTTTAGGGGGAGCGTACGTGTGAGGGCGCGGGTTAGTGTGAGCGTACGGGTTAGGATTAGTGGACGGGTGAGGGGAAGGCTTCGGGGAAGGTTCAGGGTTATGATTCGGGCTAGGGTTAGGGTTAGGGTTAGGGGACGGTTTAGGGTCCAGGTGAGGGTACGACAACGGTTTAAGGGGAGTGTACGTGTGAGGGTGCGGGTTAGTGTGAGCGTACGGGTTAGGATTAGGGGACGGTTGGGGGGAAGGCTTCGGGGAAGGGTTAGTGTTAGGGTTCGGACTAGGGTTAGGGTTAGGGGACGGGGACGGTTTTGGGTCCAGTTGAGGGTACGACAGCGGTTTAAGGGGAGCGTACGTGTGAGGGTATGGGTTAGTGTGAGCGTACGGGTTAGGATTAGGGGACGGGTGATGGGAAGGCTTCGGAAATGGGTTATAGATATGGTTTGGGCTAGTGTTAGGGTTAGCGGACGGGGACGGTTTCGGGTCCAGGTGAGAGTACGACAGCGGTTTCGGGGTGCGTTCATGTGAGGGCGCGGGTTAGTGTGAGCGTATGGCTTAGGATTAGGGGACGTGTGAGGGGAAGGCTTCGGGGAAGGGTTAGGGTTAGGGTTCGGGCTAGGGTTAGGGTTAGGAGACGGGGACGGTTTAGGATCCAGGTGAGGGTACCACAACGGTTTAGGGGGAGCATACGTGTGAGGGCGTGGGTTATGTGAGCGTACGCGTTAGGATTAGGGGACGGGTGAGGGGAAGGCTTCGGGGAAGGGTTAGGTTTAGGGTTCGGCTAGGGTTAGGTTTAGGGGACGGGGACGGTTTAGGGTCCAGGTGAGGGTACGACAACGGTTTAGGGGGACCGTTCGTGTGAGGGCACGGGAAATTGTGAGCGTACGGTTTAGGATTAGGGGATGGGTGAGGGGAAGGCTACGGGGAAGTGTTAGGGTTAGTGTTCGGGCTCAGGTTAGGGTTAGGGGACGGAGACGGTTTAGGGTCCAGGTGAGGGTACGACAACGGTTGAGGGGGAGCGTACGTGTGAGCGCGTGGGTTAGTGTCAGCGTACGGGTTAGGATTAGGGGAGGTTGAGGGGAATGCTTCGGGGAAAGTTTAGGGTTAGTGTTCGAGCTAGGGTTAGGGTTAGGGTACGGGGACGGTTTAGGGTCCAGGTGAGGGTACGACCACGGTTTAGGGGGAGCGTACGTGTGAGGGCGCGGGTTAGTGTGAGCGTACGTGTTAGGATTAGGGAATGGGTGAGTGGAAGGCTTCGGGGACGGGTTAGGGTTAGGGTTTGGGTAGGTTTAGGGTTAGGGGATGGGGACGGTTTAGGGTCCAGGTGAGGGTACGACAACAGTTTACGGGCAGCGTAAGTGTGAGCGGGCTGGTTAGTGTGAGCGTACGGGTTAGGATTAGGGGACGGGTGAGGGGAAGGCTTCAGGGAAGGGTTAGGGTAAGGGTTCGGGCTAGGGTTAGTGTTAGGGGACGGGGATGGTTTAAGGTCCAGGTGAGGGTATGCCAACGGTTTAGTGGGAGCGTACGTGTGAGGGCGCGGGTTAGTGTGAGCGTACAGGTTAGGATTAGGGGACGGGTGAGGGGAAGGCTTCGGGGAAGGTTTAGGGTTAGGGTTCGGGCTAGGGTTAGGGTTAGGGGAAGGGGACGGTTTAGGGTCAATGTGAGAGTACGACGACGGTTTAGGGAGAGCGTACGTGTGAGGGCGTGGGTTAGTGTGAGCATACGGGTTAGAATTAGGGGACGGGTGAGGGGAAGGCTTCGGAGAAGGGTTAGGGTTAGGGTTAGGGCTCGGGTTAGGGTTAGGGGACGGGGATGTAGAGGGTCCAGGTGAGGGCACGACAACGGTTTAGGGGGAGCGTACGTGTGAGGCGCGGGTTAGTGTGAGCGTACGGGTTAGGATTACGGTACAGGTGAGGGGAAGGGTTAGGGTTAGGGTTCGGGCTAGGGTTAGGGTTAGGGTACGGGGACGGTTTAGGGTCCAGGTGAGGGTACGACAACGGTTTAGGGGGAGCGTACGTGTGAAGGCGCGGGTAAGTGTGAGCGTACGGGTTAGGATTAAGGGACGGGTGAGGGGAAAGCTTCGGGGAAGGGTTAGGGTTAGGGTTCGGGCTAGGGTTAGGGTTAGTTGACGGGGACGGTTTAGGGTCCAGGTGAGTGTACGACAACAGTTTAGGGGGAGCGTACGTGTGAGGGCGTGGGTTAGTGTGAGCGTACGGGTTAGGATTAGGGGACGGGTGAGGGGAAGGCTTCGGGGAAGGTTTAGGGTTAGGGTTCGGGCTAGGGTTAGGGTTAGGGGACGGGGAAGGTTTAGGGCCCAGGTGAGGGTACGACAATGGTTTAGGGGGAGCGTACGTGTGAGGGCACGGGTTAGTGTGAGCTTACGGGTTAGGATTAGGGGACGGGTGAGGGGAAGGCTTCGGGGAAGTGTTAGGGTTAGGGTTCGGGCTAGGGTTAGGGTTAGGGGACGGGGACGGTTTAGGGTCCAGGTGAGGGTACGACAACCGTTTAGGGGGAGCATACGTGTGAGGGCGCATGTTAGTGTGAGCGTACGGGTTAGGATTAGGGGACGGGTGAGGGGAAGGCTTCGGGGAAGGGTTAGGGTTAGGGTTCGGGCTAGGGTTAGGGTTAGGGGACGGGGACGGTTTAGGGTCCAGGTGAGAGTACGACAACAGTTTAGGGTGAGCGTACGTGTGAGGGCGCGGATTAGTGTGAGCGTACGTGTTAGGATTAGGGGACGGGTGAGGGGAAGGGTTAGGGTTAGGGTTCGGGCTAGGGTTAGGGTTAGGGGACGGGGACGGTTTCGTGTCCAGTTGAGGGTACGACCGCGGTTTAGGGGGAGCGTACGTGTGAGGGCGTGGGTTAGTGTGAGCGTACGTGTTAGGATTAGGGACGGGTGAGGGGAAGGCTTCGGGGAAGGTTTATGGTTAGTGTTCGGGCTAGGGTTAGGGTTAGGGGATGGGGACGTTTTAGGGTCCAGGTGAGGGTACGACAACGCTTTAGGGGGAGCGTATGTGTGAGGGCGCGGGTTAGTGTGAGCGTACGGGTTAGGATTAGGAAACGGGTGAGGGGAAGATTTCGGGGAAATGTCAGGGTTAGGGTTCGGGCTAGGGTTAGGGTTAGGGGACGTGGACAGTGTAGGGTCCAGGTAATGGTACGACAACGGATTAGGGGGAGAGTACATGTGAGGGTGCAGGTTAGTGTGAGCGTACGGGTTAGGATTAGGGGACGGGTGAGGGGAAGGCTTCGGGGAAGGGTTAGGGTTAGGGTTCGGGCTAGTGTTAGGGTTAGGGGACGGGGACGGTTTAGGGTCCAGGTGAGGGGACGACCACGGTTTAGGGGGAGCGTACGTGTGAATGCGCGGGTTAGTGTGAGCATATGTGTTAGGATTAGGGGATGGGTTAGGGTTAGGGTTAGGGTTAGGGTTAGGGTTAGGGTTAGGGTTAGGGTTTGGGTAGGGTTAGGGTTAGGGGATGGGGACGGTTTAGGTTCCAGGTGAGGGTACGACAACGGTTTAGGGGCAGCATAAGTGTGAGCGGGCTGGTTAGTGTGAGCGTACGGGTTAGGATTAGGGGACGGGTGAGGGGAAGGCTTCAGGGAAGGGTTAGGGTAAGGGTTCGGGCTAGGGTTAGTGTTAGGGGACGGGGATGGTTTAAGGTCCAGGTGAGGGTATGCCAACGGGTTAGGGGGAGCGTACGTGTGAGGGCACGGGTTAGTGTGAGCGTACAGGTTAGGATTAGGGGACGGGTGAGGGGAAGGCTTCGGGGAAGGGTTAGGGTTAGGGTTCGGGCTAGGGTTAGGGTTAGGGAACGGGGATGGTTTAGGGTCCAGGTGAGGGTACGACAACGGTTTAGGGGCAGCGTACGAGTTAGCGGGCTGGATAGTGTGAGCGTACGGGTTAGGATTAGGGGACGGGTGAGGGGAAGGCTTCGGGGAAGGGTTAGGGTTAGGGTTCGGGCTAGGGTTAGGTTTAGGGGACGGTGACGTTTTAGGGTCCAGGTGAGGGTACGACAACGATTTAGGGGGAGCGTACGTGTGAGGGCGCGGGTTAGTGTGAGAATACGGGTTAGGATTAGGGGACGGGTGAGGGGAAGGCTTTGGGGAAGGGTTAGGGTTAGGGTTCGGGCTAGGGTTAGGTTTAGGGGACGGGGACGTTTTAGGGTCCAGGTGAGGGTACGACAACGGTTTAGGGGGAGCGTACGTGTGAAGTCGCGTGTAAGTGTGAGCGTACGGGATAGGATTAAGGGACGGGTGAGGGGAAAGCTTCGGGGAAGGGTTAGGGTTAGGGTTCGGGCTAGGGTTAGGGTTAGGTGACGGGGACGGTTTAGGGTCCAGGTGAGGGTACGACAACGGTTTAGGGGGAGCGTACGTGTGAGGGCGTGGGTTAGTGTGAGCGTTTGGGTTAGGATTAGGAGACGGGTGAGGGGAAGGCTTCGGGGAAGGGTTAGGGTTAGAGTTCGGGCTAGGGTTAGGGTTAGGGGACGGGGTCGGTTTAGGGTCCAGGTGAGGGTATGACAACGGTTTAGGGGGAGTGTACGTGTGAGGGCGCGGGTTAGTGTGAGCGTACGGGTTAGGATTAGGGGATCGTTGAGGGGAAGGCTTCGGGGACGGGTTAGGGTTAGGGTTTCGGTAGTGTTAGGGTTAAGGGATGGGGACGGTTTAGGGTCCAAGTGAAGGTACGACAACGGTTTAGGGGGTGCGTACGTGTGAGGGCGTGGGTTAGTGTGAGCGTTCGGGTTAGGATTAGGGGACGGGTGAGGGGAAGGCTTCGGGGAAGCGTTAGGGTTAGGGTTCGGGCTAGGGTTAGGGTTACGGGATGGGGACGGTTTAGGGTCCAGGTGAGGGTACGACAACGTTTTAGGGGGAGCGTACGTGTGAGGGTGCGGGTTAGTGTGAGCGTACGGGTTAGGATTAGGATACGGGTGAGGGGAAGGCTTTGGGGAAGTGTTAGGGTTAGGGTTCGGGCTAGGGTTAGGATTAGGGGACGGGGATGGTTTAGGGTCCAGGTGAGGGTATTACAGCGGTTTAGGGGGAGCGTACGTGTTAGGGCGCGGGTCAGTGTGAGCATATGGGTTAGGATTAGGGGACGGGTGAGGGGAAGGCTTCGGGGAAGGGTTAGGGTTAGGGTTCGGACTAGGGTTAGGGTTAGGTGACGGGGAGCGTTTAGGGTCCAGGTGAGGGTACGACAATGCTTTAGGGTGAGCGTACGTGTGAGGGCGCGGGTTAGTGTGAGCCTATGGGTTAGGAATAGGGGACGGGTGAGGTGAACGCTTCGGTGAAGGGTTAGGGTGAGGGTTCGGGCTAGGGTTAGGGTTAGGGGATGGGGATGTATAGGGTCCAGGTGAGGGTACGACAATGCTTTAGGGGGAGCATACGTGTGAGGGCGCATGTTAGTGTGAGCGAACGTGTTAGGATTAGGGGACGGGTGAGGGGAAGGCTTCGGGGAATGGTTAGGGATAGGGTTCGGGCTAGGGTTAGGGTTAGGGGACGGGGATGGTTTAGGGTCCAGGTGAGGGTACGACAATGGTTTAGGGGGAGCGTACGTGTGAGGGCGCGTGTTACTGTGAGCGAACGGGTTAGGATTAGGGGACGGGTGAGGGGAAGGCTTCGGGGAAGGGTTAGGTATACTGTTCTGGTTAGGGTTAGGGTTAGGGGACTGGGAAGGTTTAGGGTCCAGGTGAGGGTACGACAACGGTTTAGGGGGAGCGTACATGTGAGGGCACGGGTTAGTGTGAGCGTACGGGTTAGGATTAGGGGACGGGTTAGGGGAAGGCTTTGGGGAAAGGTTAGGTTTAGAGTTCGGGTTAGGGTTAGGGTTAGGGGACGGGGACGGTTTAGGGTCCAGGTGAGGGTACGATAACGCTTTAGGGGGAGAGTACGTGTGAGGGCGTGGTTTAGTTTCAGCGTACGGGTTAGGATTTGGGGACAGGTGAGGAGAAGATTTCGGGGAAGGGTTAGGGTTAGGGTTCGGGCTAGGGTTAGGGTTAGAGGACGGGGACGGTTTAGGGTCCAGGTGAGGGTACGACAACGGTTTAGGGGGAGCGTACGTGTGAGGGCGCGGGTTAGTGTGAGCGTACGGGTTAGGATTAGGGGACGGTTGAGGGGAAGGTTTCGGGGAAGAGTCAGGGTTAGCGTTTTGGCTAGGGTTAGGGGTAGGGGACGGGGACGGTTTAGGGTCGAGGTGAGGGTACGACAGCGGTTTAGGGGGAGCGTACGTGTGAGGGCGCGGGTTAGTGTGAGCTTACGGGTTAGGATTAGGGGATGGGTGAACCGAAGGCTTCGGGGAATGGTTATGGATAGGGTTCGGGCTAGGGTTAGGTTTAGGGGACGGGGACGGTTTAGGGTCCAGGTGAGGGTACGACAACGGTTTAGGGGGAGCGTACGTGTGAGGGCGTGGGTTAGTGTGAGCGTACGGGTTAGGATTAGGGGACGGGTTATGGGAAGGCTTTGGGGAAGGTTTAGCGTTAGGGTTAGGGCTACGGTTAGGGTTAGGGTACGGGGACGGTTTAGGGTCCAGGTGAGGGTACGACAACGGTTTAGGGGGAGCGTACGTGTGAGGGCGCGGGTTAGTGTGAGCGTACGGGTTAGGATTAGGGGACGGGTGAGGGGAAGGCTTCAGGGAAGGATTAGGGTTAGGGTTCGGCCTAGGGTTAGTGTTATGGGACGGGGACGGTTTAGGGTCCAGGTGAGGGTACGACCATGGTTTAGGGGGAGCGTACGTGTGAGGGCACGGTTTAGTGTGAGCGTACTGGTTAGCATTAGGGGACGGGTGAGGGGAAGGCTTCGGGGAAGGTTTAGGGTTAGGGTTCGTGCTAGGGTTAGGGTTAGGGGACGGGGACGGTTTAGGGTCCAGGTGAGGGTACGACAGCGGTTTAGCGGGAGCGTACGTGTGAGGGCGTGGGTTAGTGTGAACTTACGGGTTAGGATTAATGGGACGGGTAAGGGGAAGGCTTCGGGGAAGGGTTAGGGTTAGGGTTCGGGCTAGGGTTAGGGTTAGGGACGGGGACGGTTTAGGGTCCAGGTGAGGGTACGACAACGCTTTAGGGGGAGTGTACATGTGAGGGCGCGGGTTAGTGTGAGCGTACGGGTTAGGATTAGGGGACGGTTGAGGGGAAGGCTTCGGGGAAGGTTTAGGGTTAGGATTCGGGCTAGGTTTAGGGTTAGGGGATGGGAACATTTTAGGGTCCAGGTGAGGGTATGACAACGCTTTAGGGGGAGCGTACTTTTGCGGGCACGGGTTAGTGTGAGCGTACGGGTTAGGATTAGGGGACGGGTTAGGGGAAGGCTTCGGGGAAGGGTTAGGGTTAGGGTTCGGGCTAGGGTTAGGGTTAGGGGAAGGGGACGGTTTAGGGTCCAGGTGTGTGTACGAGAACGGTTTAAGGGGGAATACGTGTAAGGGCGCGGGTTAGTGTGAGCGTACGGGTTAGGGTTAGGGGACGGGTGAGGGGAAGGCTTCGGGGAAGTGTTAGGGTTAGGGTTCGGGCTAGGGTTAGGGTTAGGGGATGGGGATGGTTTAGGGTCCAGGTGAGTGTACGTCAACGGTTTAGGGGGAGCGTACGTGTGAGGGCGCAGGTTAGTGTGAGCGTACGGGTTAGCATTAGGGGACGGGTGAGGGGAAGGCTTCGGGGAAGGGTTAGGGTTAGGGTTTGGGCTAGGGTTAGGGTTAGGGGACGGGGACGGTTTAGGGTCCAGGTGAGGGTACGACAACAGTTTAGGGTGAGCGTAAGTGTGAGGGCGCGGGTTAATGTGAGCGTACGGGTTAGGATTAGGGGACGGGAGAGGGGAAGGCTTCGGGGAAGGGTTAGGTTTAGGGTTCGGGCTAGGGTTAGGGTTAAGGGACGGGGAAGGTTTAGGGTCCAGGTGAGGGTACGACAATGGTTTAGGGGGAGCGTACGTGTGAGGGCGCGGGTTAGAGTGAGCGTACGCTTTAGGATTAGGGGACGGGTGAGGGGAAGGCTTCGGGGAAGGGTTAGGGTTAGGGTTCTGGCTAGGGTTAGGGTTAGGGGACGGGGACGGTTTAGGGTCCAGGTGAGGGTACGACAACGCTTTAGGGGGAGCAAATGTGTGAGGAGGCGGGTTAGTATGAGCGTACGGGTTAGGATTAGGGGACAGGTGAGGGGAAGGCTTCGTGGAAAGGTTAGGGTTAGGGTTCGGGCTAGGGTTAGGGTTAGGGGACGGGGACGATTTACGGTCCAGGTGAGGGTACGACAACGGTTTAGGGGGAGCGTACGTGTGAGGGCGTGAGTTAGTGTGAGCGTACGGGTTAGGATTAGGGGACGGTTGAGGGGAAGGCTTCAGGGAAGGGTTAGGGTTAGGGTTCGGGCTAGGGTTAGGGTTATGGGACGGGGACGGTTTAGGGTCCAGGTGAGGGTACGACAACGGTTAAGGGGGAGCGTACGTGTGAGGGCGCGGGTTAGTGTGAGCGTACGGGTTAGGATTAGGGGACGGGTGAGGGGAAGGCTTCGGGGAAGGGTTAGCTTTAGGGTTCGGGCTAGGGTTACGGTTAGGGGACGGGGACGGTTTAGGGTCCAGGTGAGGGTACGACAACGCTTTAGGGGGAGCGTACATGTGAGGTCCTGTGTTAGTGTGAGCGTACGGGTTAGGATTAGGGGACGGGTGAGAGGAAGGCTTCGGGGAAGTGTTAGGGTTAGGATTTGGGCTAGGTTTAGGGTTAGGGTACGGGAACGGTTTAGGTTCCAGGTGAGGGTACGACAACGCTTTAGGGAGAGCGTACTTTTGAGGGCGCGGGTTAGTGTGAGCGTACGGGTTAGGATTAGGGGACGGGTTAGGGGAAGACTTTGGGGAAGGGTTAGGGTTAGGGTTCGTGCTAGGGTTAGGGTAAGGGGACGTGGACGGTTTAGGGTCCAGGAAAGGGTACGACAATGGTTTATGGGGAGCGTACGTGTGAGGGCGCGGGATAGTGTGAGCGTACTGGTTAGGATTAGGGGACGGGTGAGGGGAAGGCTTCGGGGAAGTGTTAGGGTTAGGGTTCGGGCTAGGGTTAGGGTTAGGGGACGGGGACTGTTTAGGGTCCAGGTGAGGGTACGTCAGAGGTTTAGGGGGAGCGAACGTGTGAGGGCACGTGTTAGTGTGAGCGTACGGGTTAGGATTAGGGGACGGGTGAGGGGAAGGCTTCGGGGAAGGGTTAGGGTTAGGGTTCAGGCTAGGGTTAGGGTTAGGGGACGGGGACAGTTTAGGGTCCATGTGAGGGTACGACAACGCTTTAGGGGGAGCGTACGTGTGAGGGCGTGAGTTACTGTGAGCGTACGGGTTAGGATTAGGGGTGGGTGTGGGGAAGGCTTCGGGGAATGGTTAGGGTTAGGGTTCGGGGTAGGGTTAGGTTTAGGGTAGGGGGACGGTTTAGGGTCCAGGTGAGGGTACGACAACGGTTTAGGGGGAGCGTACGTGTGAGAGCATGGGTTAGTGTGAGCGTACGGGTTAGGATTAGGGGACGGTTGAGGGGAAGGCTTCGGGGAAGGGTTAGGGTTAGGGTTCGGGCTAGGGTTAGGGTTAGGGGACGGGGACGGTTTCGGGTCCAGTTGAGGCTACGACAGCAGTTTAGGGGGAGGGTACGTGTGAGGGCGCGGGTTAGTGTGAGCGTATGGTTTAGGATTAGGGGACGGTGAGGAGAAGGCTTCGGGGAAGGGTTAGGGTTAGGGTTCGGGCTAGCGTTAGGGTTAGGGGACGGGGACGGTTTCGTGTCCAGTTGAGGGTACGACCATGGTTTAGGGGGAGCTAACGTGTGAGGGCATGGGTTAGTGTGAGCGTACGGGTTACGATTAGGGGACGGGTGAGGGGAAGGCTTCGGGGAACGGTTAGGGTTAGGGTTCGGGCTAGGATTAGGGTTAGGGGACGGAGGCGGTTTAGGGTCCAGGTGAGGGTAGAACAACGCTTTAGGGGGAGCGTATGTGTGAGGGCGCGGGTTAGTGTGAGCGTATGGGTTAGGATTAGGGGACGGGTGAGGAGAAGGCTTCGGGGAAGGGTTAGGGTTAGGGTTCGGGCTAGGGTTAGGGTTAGGGGAAGGGGACGGTTTAGGGTCCAGGTGAGGGTACGACAACGGTTTAGGGGGAGAATACGTGTGAGGGCGCGGGTTAGTGTGAGCGTACGGGTTAGGGTTAGGGGACGGGTGAGGGGAAGGCTTCGGGGAAGTGTTAGGGTTAGGGTTCGGGCTAGGGTTAGGGTTAGGGGACGGGGACGGTTTAGGGTCCAGGTGAGGGTACGACAACCGTTTAGGGGGAGCGTACGTGTGAGGGCCCATGTTAGTGTGAGCGTACGGGTTAGGATTAGGGGACGGGTGAGGGGAAGGCTTCGGGGAAGGGTTAGGGTTAGGGTTCGGGCTAGGGTTAGGGTTAGGGGACGGGGACGGTTTAGGGTCCAGGTGAGGGTACGACAACAGTTTAGGGTGAGCGTACGTGTGAGGGCGCGGGTTAGTGTGAGCGTACGGGTTAGGATTAGGGGACGGATGAGGGGAAGGCTTCGGGGAAGGGTTAGGGTTACGGTACGGGCTAGGGTTAGGGTTAGGGGACGGGGACGGTTTCGTGTCCAGTTGAGGGTACGACAGCGGTTTAGGGGGAGCGTACGTGTGAGGGCGTGGGTTAGTGTGAGCGTACGGGTTAGGATTAGGGACGGGTGAGGGGAAGGCTTCGGGGAAGGTTTATGGTTAGGGTTCGGGCTAGGGTTAGGGTTAGGGGACGGGGACGGTTTAGGGTCCATGTGAGGGTATGACAACGGTTTAGGGGTAGCGTACGTGTGAGGGCGCGGGTTAGTGTGAGCGTACGGATTAGGATTAGGGGACGGGTGAGGGGAAGGCTTCGGGGAAGTGTTACGGTTAGGGTTAGGGCTAGGGTTAGGGTTAGGGGACGGGGACGGTTTAGGGTCCAGGTGAGGGTACGACAACGGTTTAGGTGGAGCGAACATGTGAGGGCGTGGGTAGTATGATGGTACGGGTTAGGATTAGTTGACGGGTGACGTGAAGGCTTCGGGGAAGGTTAAGGGTTAGGGTTCGGGCTAGGGTTAGGTTTAGGGGACGGGGACGGTTTAGGGTCCAGGTGAGGGTACGACAACGGTTTAGGGGGAGCATACGTGTGAGGGCGTGGGTTAGTGTGAGCGTACGGGTTAGGTTTAGGGGCGGGTGAGGGGAAGGCTTCGGGGAAGGGTTAGGGTTAGGGTTCGGCCTAGGGTTAGGGTTAGGGGACGGGGACGGTTTAGGGTCCAGGTGAGGGTACGACAACGGTTTAGGTGGACGGAACGTGTGAGGGCGTGGGTAGTGTGATGGTACGGGTTAGGATTAGGTGACGGGTGACGTGAAGGCTTCGGGGAAGGGTTAGGGTTAGGGTTCGGGCTAGGCTTAGTGTTAGGGGACGGGGACTGTTTAGGGTCCAGGTGAGGGTACGACAACCCTTTAGGGGGAGCGTACGTGTGAGGGTGCGGGTTAGTGTGAGCGTACAGGTTAGGATTAGGGGACGGGTGAGGGGAAGGCTTCGGGGAAGGGTTAGGGTTAGGGTTCCGGCTAGGGTTAGGGTTAGGGGACGGGGACGGTTTAGGGTCCAGGTGAGGGTACGAGAACGCTTTAGGGGGAGCGTACGTGTGAGGGCGCGGGTTAGTGTGAGCGTACGGGTTAGGATTAGGGGACGAGTTAGGGCAAGGCTTTGGGGAAGGGTTAGGTTTAGGGTTCAGCCTAGGGTTAGGGTTACGGGATGGGGAAGGTTTTGGGTCCAGGTGAGGGTAAGACAACGCTTTAGGGGGAGTGTACGTGTGAGGGCGCGTGTTAGTGTTAGCGTATGGGTTAGGATTAGGGGACGGGTGAGGGGAAGGCTTCGGAGAACAGTTAGGGTTAGGGTTCGGGCTAAGGTTAGGGTTAGGGGATGGGGACAGTTTAGGGTCCAGGTGAGGGTAGGACAACGGTTTATGGGGATCATACTTGTGAGGGCACGGGTTAGTGTGAGCGTACGGGTTAGGATTAGGGAACGGGTGAGGAGAAGGCTTCGGGGAATGGTTAGAGTTAGGGTTCGGGCTAGGGTTAGGGTTAGGGGACGGGGACGTTTTAGGGTCCAGGTGAGGGTACGACAACGGTTTAGGGGGAGCATACGTGTGAGGGCGCGGGTTAGTGTGAGCGTACGGGTTAGGATTAGGGGACGGGTGAGGGGAAGACTTCGGGGAAGTGTTAGGGTTAGGGTTCGGGCTAGGGTTAAGGTTAGGGGACGGGGATGGTTTCGGGTCCAATTGAGGGTACGACAGCGGTTTAGTGGGAGCGTACATGTGAGGGCGCGGGTTAGTGTGAGCGTACGGGTTAGGATTAGGGGACGGGTGAGGGGAAGATTTCGGGGAAGTGTCAGGGTTAGGTTTCGGGCTAGGGTGAGTGTTATGGGACGGGGAAGGTTTAGGGTCCAGGTGAGGGTACGACAACTGTTTAGGGGGAGCATACCTGTGAGGTCGCAGGTTAGTGTGAGCGTACGGCTGAGGATTAGGGGACGGGTGAGGGGAAGGCTTCGGGGAAGGGTTAGGGTTAGGGTTCGGGCTAGGGTTAGGGTTAGGGGACGGGGACGGTTTAGGGTCCAGGTGAGGGTACGACAACGGTTTAGGGGGAGCGTATGTGTGAGGGCGCGGGTTAGTGTGAGCGTACGGGTTAGGATTATGGGACGGGTGAGGGGAAGGCTTCGGGGAAGGGTTAGGGTTAGGGTTCGGGCTAGGGTTAAGGTTAGGGGACGGGGATGGTTTCGGGTCCAATTGAGGGTACGACAGCGGTTTAGGGGGAGCGTACATGTGAGGGGGCGGGTTAGTGTGAGCGTACGGCTTAGGATTAGGGGACGGGTGAGGGGAAGGCTTCGGGGAAGGGTTAGGGTTAGGGTTCGGGCTAGGGTTAGGGTTAGGGGACGGGGACGGTTTAGGGTCCAGGTGAGGGTACGACAACGGTTTAGGGGGAACGTTCGTGTGAGGGCGAGGTTTAGTGTCAGCGTCCGGGTTAGGATTAGGGGACGGTTGAGGGGAATGCTTCGGGGAAAGGTTAGGGTTAGGGATGAGGCTAGGGTTAGGGTTAGGGGACGGAGACGGTTTAGGGTCCAAGTGAGGGTACGACAACGGTTGAGGGGGAGCGTACGTGTGAGCGCGTGGGTTAGTGTCAGCGTACGCGTTAGGATTAGTGCACGGTTGAGGGGAATGCTTCTGGGAAAGGTTAGGGTTAGGTTTCGGGCCAGGGTTAGGGTTAGGGTACGGGGACGGTTTAGGGTTCAGGTGAGGGTACGACAACGGTTTAGGGGTAGCGTACGTGTGAGCGGGCCGGTTAGTGTCAGCGTAAGGTTTAGGATTAGGTGACGGGTGAGGGGATGGCTTCGGGGAAGGGTTAGGGTAAGGGGTCGGGCTAGGGTTAGGGTTAGGGGACGGGGATGGTTTAAGGTCCAGGTGAGTGTATGCCAACGGTTTAGGGGGAGCGTACGTGTGAGGGCGCATGTTAGTGTGAGCGTACGGGTTAGGATTAGGGGACGGGTGAGGGGAAGGCTTCGGGGAAGGGTTAGGGTTACGGTTCGGGCTATGGTTAGGGATAGGGGACGAGGACGCTTTAGGATCCATGTGAGGGTACGACGATGGTTTAGGGAGAGCGTACGAGTGAGGGCGTGGGTTAGTGTGAGCATACGGGTTAGGATTAGGGGACGGGTGAGGGGAAGGCTTCGGGGAAGTGTTAGGGTTAGGGTTCGGGCTAGGGTTTGGGTTAGGGGTCGGGGACCATTTAGGGTCCAGGTGAGGGTACGACAACGGTTTAGGGGGTGCGTACGTGTGAGGGCGCAGGTTAGTGTGAGCGTACAGGTTAGGATTAGGGGACGGGTGAGGGGAAGGCTTCGGGGAAGGGTTAGGGTTAGGGTTCGGGCTAGGGTTAGGGTTAGGTGATGGGGATGGTTTAGGGTCCAGGTGAGGGTACGACAACAGTTTAAGGGCAGCGTACGTGTGAGCGGGCTGGATAGTGTGAGCTTACGGGTTAGTTTTAGGGGACGGGTGAGGGGAAGGCTTCGGGGAAGGGTTAGGGTTAGGGTTCGGGCTAGGGTTAGGGGTAGGGGACGGGGACGTTTTAGGGTCCAGGTGAGGGTAGGACAACGGTTTAGGGGCAGCGTGTGTGTGAACGGGCTGCATAGTGTGAGGGTACGGGTTAGGATTAGGGGACGGGTGAGGGGAAGGCTTCAGGGAAGGGTTAGGGTTAGGGTTCGGGCTAGGGTTAGGGTTAGAGGACGGGGACGGTTTCGGATCCAGTTGAGGGTACGACAGCGGTTTACGGGGAGCGTACATGTGAGGGCACGGGTTAGTGTGAGCGTACGGGTTAGGATTAGGGGACGGGTGAGGGGAAGGCTTCGGAAAAGGGTTATAGATAGGGTTTGGGCTAGGGTTAGGGTTAGGGGACGGGGACGGTTTCGGGTCCAGGTGAGAGTACGACAGCGGTTTAGGGGGAGTGTACATGTGAGTGCGCGGGTTACTGTGAGCGTACGGCTTAGGATTAGGGGACGGGTGAGGGGAAGGCTTCCGGGAAGGGTTAAGGTTAGGGTACGGGCTAGGGTTAGGGATGGGGACGGGGACGGTTTAGGGTCCAGGTGAGGGTACGACAACGGTTTAGGGGGACCGTTCGTGAGAGGGCGCGGGTTAGTGTGAGCGTACGGGTTAGGATTAGGGGATGGGTGAGGGGAAGGCTTCGGGGAAGTGTTAGGGTTAGTGTTCGGGCTAGTGTTAGGTTTAGGGGACGGAGACGGTTTAGGGTCCAGCTGAGGGTACGACAACGGTGGAGGGGGAGCGTACGTGTGAGCGCGTGGGTTAGTGTCAGCGTACGGGTTAGGATTAGGGGACGGTTGAGGGGAATGCTTCGGGGAAATGTTAGGGTTAGTGTTCGGGCTAGTGTTAGGGTTAGGGTACGGGGACGGTTTAGGGTCCAGGTGAGGGTACGACCACGGTTTAGGGGGAGCGTACGTGTGAGGGCGTGTGTTAGTGTGAGCATACGGGTTAGGATTAGGGGACGGGTGAGGGGAAGGCTTCGGGGAAGGGTTAATGTTAAGGTTCGGGCTAGGGTTTGTGATAGGGGTCGGGGACGGTTTAGAGTAAAGGTGAGGATACGACAACGGTTTAGGGGGAGCGTACGTGTGAGGGCGCAGGTTAGTGTGACCGTACGGGTTAGGATTAGGGGACGGGTGAGGGGAAGGCTTCAGGGAAGTGTTAGGGTTAGGGTTCGGGCTAGGGTTAGGGTTAGGGGACGGGGATGGTTTCGGGTCCAATTGAGGGTATGACAGCGGTTTAGGGGGAGCGTACGTGTGAGGGCGCGGGTTAGTGTGAGCGTACGGGTTAGGATTAGGGGACGGGTGAGGGGAAGGCTTCGGGGAAGGGTTAGGGTTACGGTTCGGGCTATGGTTAGGGATAGGGGACGGGGACGGTTTAGGATCCATGTGAGGGTACGACGATGGTTTAGGGAGAGCGTACGAGTGAGGGCGTGGGTTAGTGTGAGCATACGGGTTAGGATTAGGGGACGGGTGAGGGGAAGGCTTCGGGGAAGTGTTAGGGTTAGGGTTCGGGCTAGGGTTTGGGTTAGGGGTCGGGGACCATTTAGGGTCCAGGTGAGGGTACGACAACGGTTTAGGGGGTGCGTACGTGTGAGGGCGCAGGTTAGTGTGAGCGTACAGGTTAGGATTAGGGGACGGGTGAGGGGAAGGCTTCGGGGAAGGGTTAGGGTTAGGGTTCGGGCTAGGGTTAGGGTTAGGTGATGGGGTTGGTTTAGGGTCCAGGTGAGGGTACGACAACAGTTTAAGGGCAGCGTACGTGTGAGCGGGCTGGATAGTGTGAGCTTACGGGTTAGTTTTAGGGGACGGGTGAGGGGAAGGCTTCGGGGAAGGGTTAGGGTTAGGGTTCGGGCTAGGGTTAGGGGTAGGGGACGGGGACGTTTTAGGGTCCAGGTGAGGGTAGGACAACGGTTTAGGGGCAGCGTACGTGTGAACGGGCTGGATAGTGTGAGGGTACGGGTTAGGATTAGGGGACGGGTGAGGGGAAGGCTTCGGGGAAGGGTTAGGGTTAGGGTTCGGGCTAGGGTTAGGGTTAGGGGACGGGGACGGTTTCGGATCCAGTTGAGGGTACGACAGCGGTTTACGGGGAGCGTACATGTGAGGGCACGGGTTAGTGTGAGCGTACGGGTTAGGATTAGGGGACGGGTGAGGGGAAGGCTTCGGAAAAGGGTTATAGATAGGGTTTGGGCTAGGGTTAGGGTTAGGGGACGGGGACGGTTTCGGGTCCAGGTGAGAGTACGACAGCGGTTTAGGGGGAGTGTACATGTGAGTGCGCGGGTTACTGTGAGCGTACGGCTTAGGATTAGGGGACGGGTGAGGGGAAGGCTTCCGGGAAGGGTTAAGGTTAGGGTACGGGCTAGGGTTAGGAATGGGGACGGGGACGGTTTAGGGTCCAGGTGAGGGTACGACAACGGTTTAGGGGGACCGTTCGTGAGAGGGCGCGGGTTAGTGTGAGCGTACGGGTTAGGATTAGGGGATGGGTGAGGGGAAGGCTTCGGGGAAGTGTTAGGGTTAGTGTTCGGGCTAGTGTTAGGTTTAGGGGACGGAGACGGTTTAGGGTCCAGCTGAGGTTACGACAACGGTGGAGGGGGAGCGTACGTGTGAGCGCGTGGGTTAGTGTCAGCGTACGGGTTAGGATTAGGGGACGGTTGAGGGGAATGCTTCGGGGAAATGTTAGGGTTAGTGTTCGGGCTAGTGTTAGGGTTAGGGTACGGGGACGGTTTAGGGTCCAGGTGAGGGTACGACCACGGTTTAGGGGGAGCGTACGTGTGAGGGCGTGTGTTAGTGTGAGTATACGGGTTAGGATTAGGGGACGGGTGAGGGGAAGGCTTCGGGGAAGGGTTAATGTTAAGGTTCGGGCTAGGGTTTGTGTTAGGGGTCGGGGACGGTTTAGGGTAAAGGTGAGGATACGACAACGGTTTAGGGGGAGCGTACGTGTGAGGGCGCAGGTTACTGTGACCGTACGGGTTAGGATTAGGGGACGGGTGAGGGGAAGGCTTCAGGGAAGTGTTAGGGTTAGGGTTCGGGCTAGGGTTAGGGTTAGGGGACGGGGATGGTTTCGGGTCCAATTGAGGGTATGACAGCGGTTTAGGGGGAGCGTACGTGTGAGGGCGCGGGTTAGTGTGAGCGTACGGGTTAGGATTAGGGGACGGGTGAGGGGAAGGCTTCGGGGAAGGGTTAGGGTTAGGGTTAGGGCTAGGGTTAGGGTTAGGGGACGGGGACGGTTTAGGGTTTATGTGAGGGTACGACAACGGTTTAGGGGGAGCGTACGTGTGATGGCGCGTGTTAGTGTGAGCGTACGGTTTAGGATTAGGGGACGGGTGAGGGGAAGGCTTCGGGGAAGGGTTAGGGTTAAGGTTAGGGCTAGGGTTAGGGTTAGGGGACGGGGACGGTTTAGGGTCCAGGTGAGGGTACGACAATGGTTTAGGTGGAGCGAATGTGTGAGGGCGTGCGTAGTGTGATGGTACGGGTTAGGATTAGGTGACGGTTGACGTGAATGCTTCGGGGAAGGGTTAGGGTTAGTGTTCGGGTTAGGGTTAGGGTTAGGGGACGGGGACGGTTTAGGATCCAGGTGAGGGTACGACAATGGTTTAGGGGGAGCGTACGTGTGAGGGCATGGGTTAGTGTGAGCGTACGGGTTAGGATTAGTGGACGGGTGAGGCGAGGTCTTCGGGGAAGTGTTAGGGTTAGGTTTCGGTCTAGGGTTAGGGTTAGGGGATGGGGACGGTTTAGGGTCCAGGTGAGTGTACGACAACGGTTTAGGGGGACCATACGTGTGAGGGTGCGGGTTAGTGTGAGCGTACAGGTTAGGATTAGGGGACGACTTAGGGGAAGGCTCTGGGGAAGGGTTAGGTTTAGGGTTCGGGCTAGGGTTAGGGTTAGGTGACGGGGACGGTTTAGGGTCCAGGTAACGGTAAGACAACGCTTTAGGGGGTGCGTACGTGTGAGGGTGCGTGTTAGTGTGAGCGTACGGGTTAGGATTAGGGGACGGGTGACGGGAAGGCTTCGGGAAAGGTTTATGGTTAGGGTTCGGGCTAGAGTTAGGGTTAGGAGGCAGGGACGGTTTAGGGTCCAGGTGAGAGTACGACAACTGTTTTGGAGGTGCGTACGTGTGAGGGTGCAGGTTAGTGTGAGCGTACGGGTTAGGATTAGGGGACGGGTGAGGGGAAGGCTTCGGGGAAGGGTTAGGGTTAGGGTTCGGGCTAGGGTTTGGCTTAGGGGTCGTGGAACATTTAGGTTCCAGGTGAGGGTACGACAACGGTTTAGGGGGAGTGTACGTGTGAGGGCGCAGGTTAGTGTGAGCGTACGGGTTAGGATTAGGGGACAGGTGAGGGGAAGGCTTCGGGGAAGGGTTAGGGTTAGGGTTCGGGCTAGGGTTAGGGTTAGTGGATAGGGACGGTTTAGGGTCCAGGTGAGGGTACGAAAACGGTTTAGGAGCAGCGTACGTGTGAGCGGGCTGGATAGTGTGAGCGTACGGGTTAGGATTAGGGGACGGGTGAGGGGAAGGCTTCGGGGAAGGGTTAGGGTTAGGGTTCGGGCTTGGGTTAGGGTTAGGGGACTGGGACGTTTTAGGGTCCAGGTGAGTGTACGACAACGATTTAGGGGGAGCGTACGTGTGAGGGCGCGGGTTAGTGTGAGCGTACGGGTTAGGATTAGGCGACGGGTGAGGAGAAGGCTTCGGGGAAGTGTTAGGGTTAGTGTTCGGGCTAGGGTTAGGGTTAGGGGACACGGACGTTTTAGGGTCCAGGTGAGGGTACGCAACATTTTAGGGGGATCGTACGTGTGAGGGCGCCGGTTAGTGTGAGCGTACTGGTTAGGATTAGGGGACGGGTGAGGGGAAGGCTTCAGGGAAGTGTTAGCTTTAGGGTTCAGGCTAGGTTTAGGATTAGGGGACGGGGACGGTTTAGGGTCCAGGTGAGGGTACGACAACGGTTTAGGGGGAGCGTACGTGTGAGGGCGCGGGTTAGTGTGAGCGTACGGGTTAGGATTAGGGGACGAGTTAAGGGAAGGCTTTGGGGAAGGGTTAGGTTTACGGTTCGGCCTAGGGTTAGGGTTAGGGGACGGGGACGTTTTAGGGTCCAAGTGAGGGTACGACAACGGTTTAGGGGCAGCGTATGTGTGAGGGCGCGGGTTTGTGTGTGCGTACTGGTTAGGATTAGTGGACGGGTGAGGGTAAGGCTTCGGAGAAGTGTTACGGTTAGGGTTCCGGCTAGGGTTACCGTTAGGGGACGGGGACGGTTTAGGGTCCAGGTGAGGGTACGAGAACGCTTTAGGGGGAGCGTACGTGTGAGGGCGCAGGTTAGTGTGAGCGTACGGGTTAGGATTAGTGGACGGGTGAGGGGAAGGCTTCGGGGAAGGTTCAGGGTTATGGTTCGGGCTAGGGTTAGGGTTAGGGTTAGGGGACGGTTTAGGGTCCAGGTGAGGGTACGACAACGGTTTAAGGGGAGTGTACGTGTGAGGGCGCGGGTTAGTGTGAGCGTACGGGTTAGGATTAGGGGACGGTTGGGGGGAAGGCTTCGGGGAAGGGTTAGGGTTAGGGTTCGGACTAGGGTTAGGGTTAGGGGACGGGGACGGTTTCGGGTCCAGTTGAGGGTACGACAGCGGTTTAAGGGGAGCGTACGTGTGAGGGCATGGGTTAGTGTGAGCGTACGGGGTAGGATTAGGGGACGGGTGATGGGAAGGCTTCGGAAATGGGTTATAGATATGGTTTGGGCTAGTGTTAGGGTTAGCGGACGGGGACGGTTTCGGGTCCAGGTGAGAGTACGACAGCGGTTTCGGGGGAGCGTTCATGTGAGGGCGCGGGTTAGTGTGAGCGTATGGCTTAGGATTAGGGGACGTGTGAGGGGAAGGCTTCGGGGAAGGGTTAGGGTTAGGGTTCGGGCTAGGGTTAGGGTTAGGAGACGGGGACGGTTTAGGATCCAGGTGAGGGTACCACAACGGATTAGGGGGAGCATACGTGTGAGGGCGTGGGTTATGTGAGCGTACGCGTTAGGATTAGGGGACGGGTGAGGGGAAGGTTTCGGGGAAGGGTTAGGTTTAGGGTTCGGCTAGGGTTAGGTTTAGGGGACGGGGACGGTTTAGGGTCCAGGTGAGGGTACGACAACGGTTTAGGGGGACCGTTCGTGTGAGGGCACGGGAAATTGTGAGCGTACGGTTTAGGATTAGGGGATGGGTGAGGGGAAGGCTACGGGGAAGTGTTAGGGTTAGTGTTCGGGCTCAGGTTAGGGTTAGGGGACGGAGACGGTTTAGGGTCCAGGTGAGGGTACGACAACGGTTGAGGGGGAGCGTACGTGTGAGCGCGTGGGTTAGTGTCAGCGTACGGGTTAGGATTAGGGGAGGTTGAGGGGAATGCTTCGGGGAAAGGTTAGGGTTAGGGTTCGAGCTAGGGTTAGGGTTAGGGTACGGGGACAGTTTAGGGTCCAGGTGAGGGTACGACCACGGTTTAGGGGGAGCGTACGTGTGAGGGCGCGGGTTAGTGTGAGCGTACGTGTTAGGATTAGGGAATGGGTGAGTGGAAGGCTTCGGGGACGGGTTAGGGTTAGGGTTTGGGTAGGTTTAGGGTTAGGGGATGGGGACGGTTTAGGGTCCAGGTGAGGGTACGACCACGGTTTAGGGGGAGCGTACGTGTGAGGGCGCGGGTTAGTGTGAGCGTTCGGGTTAGGATTAGGAGACGGGTGAGGGGAAGGCTTCGGGGAAGGTTTAGGGTTAGGGTTCGGCCTAGGGTTAGGGTTAGGGGACGGGGACGGTTTCGGGTCCAGATGAGGGTACGACAGCGGTTTAGGGGGAGCGTACGTGTGAGGGCGTGGGTTAGTGTGAGCGTACGGGTTAAGATTAGGGGACGGGTGAGGGGAAGGCTTCGGGGAAGTGTTAGGTTTAGGGTTCGGGCTAGGTTTAGGGTTAACGGACGGGGACGGTTTAGGGTCCAGGTGAGGGTACGACAACAGTTTAGGGGGAGTGTACGTGTGAGGGCACATGTTAGTGTGAGCGTACGGGTTAGGATTAGGGGACGGGTTAGGGGAAGACTTTGGGGAAGGGTTAGGGTTAGGGTTCGGGCTAGGGTTAGGGTTAGGGGACGTGGACTGTTTAGGGTCCAGGAGAGGGTACGACAATGGTTTAGGGGGAGCGTACGTGTGAGGGCGCGGGTTAGTGTGAGCGTACTGGTTAGGATTAGGGGAAGGGTGAGGGGAAGGCTTCGGGGAAGTGTTAGGGTTAGGGTTCGGGCTAGGGTTAGGGTTAGGGGACGGGGACGGTTTAGGGTCCAGGTGAGGGTACGTCAGAGGTTTAGGGGGAGCGAACGTGTGAGGGCGCGTGTTAGTGTGAGCGTACGGGTTAGGATTAGGGGACGGGTGAGGGGAAGGCTTCGGGGAAGGGTTAGGGTTAGGGTTCAGGCTAGGGTTAGGGTTAGGGGACGGGGACAGTTTAGGGTCCATGTGAGGGTACGACAAAGCTTTAGGGGGAGCGTACGTGTGAGGGCGTGAGTTAGTGTGAGCGTACGGGTTAGGATTAGGGGTGGGTGAGGTGAAGGCTTCGGGGAAGGGTTAGGGTTAGGGTTCGGGCTAGGGTTAGGGTTAGGGTAGAGGGACGGTTTAGGGTCCAGGTGAGGGTACGACAACGGTTTAGGAGGAGCGTACGTGTGAGAGCACGGGTTAGTGTGAGCATATGGGTTAGGATTAGGGGACGGGTGAGGGGAAGGCTTCGGGGAAGGGTTAGGGTTAGGGTTCGGGCTAGGGTTAGGGTTAGGGGACGGGGACGGTTTCGGGTCCAGTTGAGGCTACGACAGCAGTTTAGGGGGAGGGTACGTGTGAGGGCGCGGGTTAGTGTGAGCGTATGGTTTAGGATTAGGGGACGGTGAGGAGAAGGCTTCGGGGAAGGGTTAGGGATAGTGTTCGGGCTAGTGTTAGGGTTAGGGGACGGGGACGGTTTAGGGTCCAGGTGAGGGTACGACAACGGTTTAGGGGGAGCGTACGTGTGAGGGCGCAGGTTAGTGTGAGCGTACGGGTTAGGATTAGGGGACAGGTTAGGGGAAGGCTTTGGGGAAGGGTTAGGGTTAGGGTTCGGGCTAGGTTTAGGGTTAGGGGACGTGGACGGTTTAGGGTCCAGGTGAGGGTACGACAATGGTTTACAGGGAGCGTACGTGTGAGGGCGCGGGTTAGTGTGAGCGTATGGGTTAGGATTAGGGGACGGGTGAGGGGAAGGCTTCGGGGAAGGGTTAGGGTTAGGGTTCGGGCTAGGGTTAGAGTTAGGGGATGGGGACGGTTTAGGGTGCAGGTGAGGGTACGACAAGAGTTTAGGGGGAGCGTACGTGTGAGGGCGCGTGTTAGTGTGAGCGTACGGGTTAGGATTAGGGGACGGGTGAGGGGAAGGCTTCGGGGAAGGGTTAGGGTTAGGGTTCAGGCTAGGGTTAGTGTTAGGCGACAGGGATGGTTTAGGGTCCAGGTGAGGGTACGACAACGGTTTAGGGGGAGCGTACGTGTGAGGGCGCGGGTTAGTGTGAAAGTACAGGTTAGGATTAGGGGACGTGTGAGGAGAAGGCTTCGGGGAAGGGTGAGGGTTAGGGTTCAGGCTAGGGTTAGGGTTAGGGGACGGGGACGGTTTAGGGTCCAGGTGAGGGTACGTCAGCAGTTTAGGCGGAGCGTACGTGTGAGGGCATGGGTTAGTGTGAGCGTACGGGTTACGATTAGGGGACGGGTGAGGGGAAGGCTTCGGGGAACGATTAGGGTTAGGGTTCGGGCTAGGATTAGTGTCAGGTGACGGAGGCGATTTAGGGTCCAGGTGAGGGTAGGACAACGCTTTAGGGGGAGCGTATGTGTGAGGGCGCGGGTTAGTGTGAGCGTATGGGTTAGGATTAGGGGACGGGTGAGGAGAAGGCTTCGGGGAAGGGTTAGGGTTAGGGTTCGGGCTAGGGTTAGGGTTAGGGGACGGAGACGGTTTAGTGTCCAGGTGAGGGTACGACAACAGTTTAGGGGGAGCGTACGTGTGAGGGCGTGGGTTAGTGTGAGAGTACGGGTTAGGATTAGGGGACGGGTGAGGGGAAGGCTTCCGGGAAGGGTTAGGGTTAGGGTTCGGCTAGGGTTAGGTTTAGAGGACGGGGACGGTTTAGGGTCCAGGTGAGGGTACTAGAACGCTTTAGAGGAAGCGTACGTGTGAGGGCGCGGGTTAGTGTGAGCGTACGGGTTAGGATTAGGGGACGGGTGAGGGGAAGGCTTCGGGGAAGGGTTAGGGTTACGGTTCGGACTAGGGTTAGGGTTAGGGGACGGGGACGGTTTCGTGTCCAGTTGTGGGTACGACAGCGGTTTAGGGGGAGCGTACGTGTGAGGGCGCGGGTTAGTGTGAGCTTACGGGTTAGGATTAGGGGATGGGTGAACCGAAGGCTTCGGGGAATGGTTATGGATAGGGTTCCGGCTAGGGTTAGGTTTAGGGGACGGGGACGGTTTAGGGTCCAGGTGAGGGTACGACAACGGTTTAGGGGGAGCGTACGTGTGAGGGCGTGGGTTAGTGTGAGCGTACGGGTTAGGATTAGGGGACGGGTTATGGGAAGGCTTTGGGGAAGGTTTAGCGTTAGGGTTAGGGCTAGGGTTAGGGTTAGGGTACGGGGACGGTTTAGGGTCCAGGTGAGGGTACGACAACGGTTTAGGGGGAGCGTACGTGTGAGGGCGCGGGTTAGTGTGAGCGTACGGGTTAGGATTAGGGGACGGGTGAGGGGAAGGCTTCAGGGAAGGATTAGGGTTAGGGTTCGGCCTAGGGTTAGTCTTATGGGACGGGGACGGTTTAGGGTCCAGGTGAGGGTACGACCATGGTTTAGGGGGAGCGTACGTGTGAGGGCACGGTATAGTGTGAGCGTACTGGTTAGGATTAGGGGACGGGTGAGGGGAAGGCTTCGGGGAAGGGTTAGGGTTAGGGTTCGTGCTAGGGTTAGGGTTAGGGGACGGGGACGGTTTAGGGTCCAGGTGAGGGTACGACAGCGGTTTAGGGGGAGCGTACGTGTGAGGGCGTGGGTTAGTGTGAACTTACGGGTTAGGATTAATGGGACGGGTAAGGGGAAGGCTTCGGGGAAGGGTTAGGGTTAGGGTTCGGGCTAGGGTTAGGGTTAGGGACGGGGACGGTTTAGGGTCCAGGTGAGGGTACGACAACGCTTTAGGGGGAGTGTACATGTGAGGGCGCGGGTTAGTGTCAGCGTACGGGTTAGGAGTAGGGGACGGGAGAGGGGAAGGCTTCGGTGAAGGGTTAGGGTTAGGGTTCCGGCTAGGGTTAGGGTTAGGGGACGGGGACGGTTTAGGGTCCAGCTGAGGGTACGACAATGCTTTAGGGGGAGCGTACATGTGAGAGCGCGGGTTAGTGTGAGCGTACGGGTTAGGATTAGGGGACGGTTGAGGGGAAGGCTTTGGGGAAGGCTTAGGGTTAGGATTCGGGCTAGGTTTAGGGTTAGGGAATGGGAACATTTTAGGGTCCAGGTGAGGGTATGACAACGCTTTAGGGGGAGCGTACTTTTGCGGGCACGGGTTAGTGTGAGCGTACGGGTTAGGATTAGGGGACGGGTTAGGGGAAGGCTTCGGGGAAGGGTTAGGGTTAGGGTTCGGGCTAGGGTTAGGGTTAGGGGAAGGGGACGGTTTAGGGTCCAGGTGTGTGTACGAGAATGGTTTAGGGGGGAATACGTGTAAGGGCGCGGGTTAGTGTGAGCGTACGGGTTAGGGTTAGGGGACGGGTGAGGGGAAGGCTTCGGGGAAGGGTTAGGGTTAGGGTTCGGGCTAGGGTTAGGGTTAGGGGATGGGGATGGTTTAGGGTCCAGGTGAGTGTACGACAACGGTTTAGGGGGAGCGTACGTGTGAGGGCGCAGGTTAGTGTGAGCGTACGGGTTAGCATTAGGGGACGGGTGAGGGGAAGGCTTCGGGGAAGGGTTAGGGTTAGGGTTTGGGCTAGGGTTAGGGTTAGGGGACGGGGACGGTTTAGGGTCCAGGTGAGGGTACGACAACAGTTTAGGGTGAGCGTAAGTGTGAGGGCGCGGGTTAATGTGAGCGTACGGGTTAGGATTAGGGGACGGGAGAGGGGAAGGCTTCGGGGAAGGGTTAGGTTTAGGGTTCGGGCTAGGGTTAGGGTTAAGGGACGGGGAAGGTTTAGGGTCCAGGTGAGGGTACGACAACGGTTTAGGGGGAGCGTACGTGTGAGGGCGCGGGTTAGTGTGAGCGTACGGGTTAGGATTAGGGGACGAGTGAGGGGAAGGCTTCGGGGAAGGGTTAGTGTTAGGGTTCGGACTAGGGTTAGTGTTAGGGGACGGGGACGGTTTAGGGTCCAGGTGAAGGTACGACAACGGTTTAGGGTGAGCGTAAGTGTGAGGGCGCGGGTTAATGTGAGCGTACGGGTTAGGATTAGGGGACGGGAGAGGGGAAGGCTTCGGGGAAGGGTTAGGGTTAGGGTTCAGGCTAGGGTTAGGGTTAGGGGACAGGGATGGTTTAGGGTCCAGGTGAGGGTACGACAACGGTTTAGGGGGAGCGTACGTGTGAGGGCGCGGGTTAGTGTGAGCGTACGGGTTAGGATTAGGGGAGGGGTGAGGGGAAGGCTTCGGGGAAGTGTTAGGGTTAGGAATCGGGCTAGGTTTAGTGTTAGGGGACGGGGACGGTTTAGGGTCCAGGTGAGGGTACGACAAAGCTTTAGGGGGAGCGTACGTGTGAGGGCGTGGGTTAGTGTTAGCGTACAGTTTAGTATTAGGGGACGGATGAGGGGAAAGCTTCGGGGAAGGGTTAAGGTTAGGGTTCGGGCTAGGGTTAGGGTTAGGGGAAGGGGACGGTTTAGGGTCCAGGTGAGGGTACGACAACGGTTTAGGGGGAGAATACGTGTGAGGGCGTGGGTTAGTGTGAGCGTACGGGTTAGGGTTAGGGGACGGGTGAGGGGAAGGCTTCGGGGAAGTGTTAGGGTTAGGGTTCGGGCTAGGGTTAGGGTTAGGGGACGGGGACTGTTTAGGGTCCAGGTGAGGGTACGACAACTGTTTTGGGGGTGCGTACGTGTGAGGGCGCGGGTTAGTGTGAGCGTACGGGTTAGGATTAGGGGACGGGTGAGGGGAAGGCTTCGGGGAAGTGTTAGGGTTAGGGTTCCGGCTAGGGTTTGGGTTAGGGGTCGGGGAACATTTAGGGTCCAGGTGAGGGTACGACAACGGTTTAGGGGGAGCGTACGTGTGAGGGCGCAGGTTAGTGTGAGCGTACGGGTTAGGATTAGGGGACGGGTGAGGGGAAGGCTTCGGGGAAGGTTTAGGGTTAGGGTTCGGGCTAGGGTTAGGGTTAGTGGATAGGGACGGTTTAGGATCCAGGTGAGGGTACGACAATGGTTTAGGGGCAGCGTACGAGTGACCGGGCTGGATAGTGTGAGCGTACGGGTTAGGATTAGGGGACGGGTGAGGGGAAGGCTTCGGGGTAGGGTTAGGGTTAGGGTTCGGGATAGGGTTAGGTTTAGGGGACAGGGACGGTTTAGGGTCCAGGTGAGGGTACGACAACGGTTTAGGGGGAGCGTACGTGTGAGGGCGCGGGTTAGTGTGAGCCTACGAGTTAGGATTAGGGGACGGGTGAGGGGAAGGCTTTGGGGAAGTGTTAGGGTTAGGGTTCGGGCTAGGGATAGGATTAGGGGACGGGGACGGTTTAGGGTCCAGGTGAGGGTACGACAACGGTTTAGGGGGAGCGTACGTGTGAGGGCGCGGGTTAGTGTGAGCGTACGGGTTAGGATTAGGCGACGGGTGAGGACAAGGCTTCGGGGAAGGGTTAGGGTTAGGGTTCGGGCTAGGGTTAGGGTTAGGGGACGGGGACGGTTTAGGGTCCAGGTGAGGGTACGACAACGGTTTAGGGGGAGCGTACGTGTGAGGGCATGGATTAGTGTGAGCGTACGGGTTAGGATTAGGGGACGGGTGAGGGGAAGCCTTCGGGGAAGGGTTAGGGTTAGGGTTCGAGCTAGGGTTAGGGTTAGGGGACGGGGACGGTTTCGGGTCCAGTTGAGGGTACGACAGCGGTTTAGGGGGAGTGTACGTGTGAGGGCACGGGTTAGTGTGAGCGTACGTGTTAGGATTAGGGGACGGGTGAGGGGAAGGCTTCGGGGAAGGGTTATGGATAGGGTTTGGGCTAGGGTTAGGGTTAGGGGACAGGGACGGTTTAGGGTCCAGGTGAGGGTACGACAATGGTTTAGGGGGAGCGTACGTGTGAGGGCGCGGGTTAGTGTGAGCGTACGGGTTAGGATTAGGGGACGGGTGAGGGGAAGGCTTCGGGGAAGGGTTAGTGTTAGGGTTCGGACTAGGGTTAGTGTTAGGGGACGGGGACGGTTTAGGGTCCAGGTGAAGGTACGACAACGGTTTAGGGGGAGCGTACGTGTGAGGGCGTGGGTTATGTGAGCGTACGGGTTAGGATTAGGAGACGGGTGAGGGGAAGGCTTCGGGGAAGGGTTAGGGTTAGGGTTCGGGCTAGGGTTAGGGTTAGGCAACGGGGACGGTTTAGGGTCCAGGTGAGGGTACGACAACGGTTTAGGGGCAGCGTATGAGTGAGCGGGCTGGATAGTGTGAGCGTACGGGTTAGGATTAGGGGACGGGTGAGGGGAAGGCTTCGGGGAAGGGTTAGGGTTAGGGTTCGGGCTAGGATTAGGTTTAGGGGACGGGGACGTTTTAGGGTCCAGGTGAGGGTACGACATCGATTTAGGGGGAGCGTACGTGTGAGGGCGCGGGTTAGTGTGAGCATACGGGTTAGGATTAGGGGACGGGTGAGGGGAAGGCTTTGGGGAAGGTTTAGGGTTAGGGTTCGGGCTAGGGATAGGGTTAGGGGACGGGGACGGTTTAGGGTCCAGGTGAGGGTACGACAACGGTTTAGGGGGAGCGTACGTGTGAGGGCGCGGGTTAGTGTGAGCGTACGGGTTAGGATTAGGCGACGGGTGAGGAGAAGGCTTCGGGAAAGTGTTAGGTTTAGGGTTCGGCCTAGGGTTAGGGTTAGTGGACGGGGACGGTTTAAGGTTCAGGTGAGGGTAAGACAACACTTTAGGGGGAGCGTATGTGTGAGGGCGCATGTTAGTGTGAGCGTACGGGTTAGGATTAGGGGACGGGTGATGGGAAGGCTTCGGGGAAGTGTTAGTGTTAGTGTTCTGGCTAGGGTTAGGGTTAGGGGACGGGGTCGTTTTAGGGTCCAGGTGAGGGTACGACAACGGTTTAGGGGGAGCGTACGTGTGAGCGGGCTGGATAGTGTGAGCATATGGGTTAGGATTAGGGACGGGAGAGGGGAAGGCTTCGGGGAAGGGTTAGGTTTAGGGTTCGGCTAGGGTTAGGGTTAGGGGACGGGGGCGTTTTAGGGTCCAGGTGAGGGTACGACAACGCTTTAGGGGGAGCGTACGTGTGAGGGCGCGGGTTAGTGTGAGCATACGTGTTAGGATTAGGGGACGGGTGAGGGGAAGGCTTCGGGGAAGGGTTAGGGTTAGGGTTCGGGCTAGGTTTAGGGTTAGGGTACGGGGACGGTTTAGGGTCCAGGTGATGGTACGACAACGGTTTAGGGGGAGCGTACATGTGAGGGCGCGGATTAGTGTGAGCGTACGGGTTAGGATTAGGGGACGGGTGAGGGGAAGGCTGCGGGGTAGTGTTAGGGTTAGGGTTCGTGCTAGGGTTAGGGTTAGGGGACGGGGACGTTTTCGGGTCCAGTTGAGGGTACGACAGCGGTTTAGGGGGAGTGTACGTGTGAGGGCACGGGTTAGTGTGAGCGTACGGGTTAGGATTAGGGGACGGGTGAGGGGAAGGCTTCGGAAAAGGGTTATGGATAGGGTTTGGGCTAGGGTTAGGGTTAGGGGACGGGGACGGTCTAGGGTCCAGGTGAGGGTACGACAACGGTTTAGGGGGAGCGTACGTGTGAGGGCGCGGGTTAGTGTGAGCGTACGGGTTAGGATTAGGGGACGGGTGAGGAGAAGGCTTCGGGGAAGGGTTAGTGTTAGGGTTCAGGCTAGGGTTAGGGTTAGGGGACGGGGACGGTTTAGGGTCCAGGTGAAGGTACGACAACGGTTTAGTGGGAGCGTACGTGTGAGGGCGTGGTTTATGTGAGCGTACGGGTTAGGATTAGGAGACGGGTGAGGGGAAGGCTTCGGGGAAGGGTTAGGGTTAGGGTTCGGGCTAGGGTTAGGGTTAGGGAACGGGGACGGTTTAGGGTCCAGGTGAGGGTACGACAACGGTTTAGGGGCAGCGTACGAGTGAGCGGGCTGGATAGTGTGAGCGTACGGGTTAGGATTAGGGGACGGGTGAGGGGAAGGCTTCGGGGAAGGGTTAGGGTTAGGGTTCGGGCTAGGGTTAGGTTTAGGGGACGGGGACGTTTTAGGGTCCAGGTGAGGGTACGACAACAATTTAGGGGGAGCGTACGTGTGAGAGCGCGGGTTAGTGTGAACATACGGGTTAAGATTAGGGGACGGGTGAGGGGAAGGCTTTGGGGAAGGGTTAGGGTTAGGGTTCGGGCTAGGGATAGGTTTAGGGGACGGGGACGGTTTAGGGTCCAGGTGAGGGTACGACAGCGGTTTAGGGGGAGTGTACGTGTGAGGGCACGGGTTAGTGTGAGCGTACGCGTTAGGATTAGGGGATGGGTGAGGGGAAGGCTTCGGGGAAGTGTTAGGGTTAGTGTTCGGGCTAGGGTTAGGGTTAGGGGACGGAGACGGTTTAGGGTCCAGGTGGGGGTACGACAACGGTTGAGGGGGAGCGTACGTGTGAGCGCGTGGGTTAGTGTCAGCGTATGGCTTAGGATTAGGGGACGGTTGAGGGGAATGCTTCGGGGAAAGGTAAGGGTTAGGGTTCGGGCTAGTGTTAGGGTTAGGGTACGGGGACGGTTTAGGGTCCAGGTGAGGGTACGACCACGGTTTAGGGGGAGCGTACGTGTGAGGGCGTGGGTTAGTGTGAGCATACGGCTTAGGATTAGGGGACGGGTGAGGGGAAGGCTTCGGAGAAGTGCTAGTGTTAGGGTTCGGGCTAGGGTTAGCGTTAGGGGACAGGGACGGTTTAGGATCCAGGGGAGAATACAACAACTGTTTTGGGGGAGCGTACGTGTGAGGGCGCAGGTTAGTGTGAGCGTACGGGTTAGGATTAGGGGACGGGTGAGGGGAAGGCTTCGGGGAAGTGTTAATGTTAGGGGTCGGGCTAGGGTTTGGGTTAGGGGTCGGGGACCATATAGGGTCCAGGTGAGGGTACGACAACGGTTTAGGGGGAGCGTACGTGTGAGGGAGCAGGTTAGTGTGAGTGTACGGGTTAGGATTAGGGGACGGGTGAGGGGAAGGCTTCGGGGAAGTTTTAGGGTTAGGGTTCGGGATAGGGTTAGGGTTAGGGGACAGGGATGGTTTCGGGTCCAGGTGAGGGTACGACAATGGTTTAGGGGGAGCGTACGTGTGAGGGCGCGGGTTAGTGTGAGCGTACGGGTTAGGATTAGCGGACGGGTGAGGGGAAGGCTTCGGGGAATGGTTATGGTTAGGGTTCGGGATAGGGTTAGGGTTAGGGGATGGGGACGGTTTCGGGTCCAGTTGATGGTACGACAGCGGTTTAGGGGGAGTGTAGGTGTGAGGGCACGGGTTTGTGTGAGCGTACGGGTTAGGATTAGGGGACGGGTGAGGGGAAGGCTTCGGAAAAGGGTTATGGATAGGGTTCGGGCTAGGGTTAGGGTTAGGGGACGGGGACGGTTTAGGGTCCAGCTGAGGGTACGACAACGGTATAGGGGGAGCGTACGTGTGAGGGCGTGGGTTAGTGTGAGCGTACGGGTTAGGATTAGGGGACGGTTGAGGGGAAGGTTTCGGGGAAGAGTCAGCGTTAGCGTTTGGGCTAGGGTTAGGGGTAGGGGACGGGGACGGTTTAGGGTCCAGGTGAGGGTACGTCAGCGGTTTTGGGGGAGCATACGTGTGAGGGCACGGGTTAGTGTGAGCGTACGAGTTAGGATTAGGGGACGGGTGAGGGGAAGGCTTCGGGGAATGGTTAGGGATAGGGTTCGGGCTAGGGTTAGGGTTAGGGGACGGGGATGGTTTAGGGTCCAGGTGAGTGTACGACAACGGTTTAGGGGCAGCGTACGTGTGAGGGCGCGGGTTAGTGTGAGCGAACGGGTTAGGATTAGGGGACGTGTGAGGGGAAGGCTTCGGGGAAAGGTTAGGGTTCGGGTTCTGGCTAGGGTTAGGGTTAGGGGATGGGGATGGTTTAGGGTCCAGGTGAGGGTACGACAACGCTATAGGGGGAGCGTACGTGGGAGGGCGTGGGTTAGTGTGAGCGTACCGGTTAGGATTAGGGGACGGGTGAGGGGAAGGCTTCGGGGAAGTGTTAGGGTTAGTGTTCGGGCTAGGGTTAGGGTTAGGGGACGGGGATGGTTTCGGGTCCAATTGAGGGTACGACAGCGGTTTAGGGGGAGCGTACGAGTGAGGGCGCGGGTTAGTGTGAGCGTACGGGTTAGGATTAGGGTACGAGTTAGGGGAAGGCTTTCGGGAAGGGTTAGGTTTAGGGTTCGGCCTAGGGTTAGGGTTAGGGGACGGGCACGGTTTAAGGTCCAGGTGAGTGTAAGACAACACATTAGGGGGAGCGTACGTGTGAGGACGCGTGTTAGTGTGAGCGTACGGGTTAGGATTAGGGGACGGGTGAGGGGAAGGCTTCGGGGAAGGTTTAGGGTTAGGGTTCGGGCTAGGGTTAGGGTTAGGGGACGGGGACGGTTTAGGGCCCAGGTGAGGGTACGACAACGGTTTAGGGGTACCGTTCGTGTGAGGGCGCAGGTTAGTGTGAGCGTACGGGTTAGGATTAGGGGACGGGTGAGGGGAAGGCTTCGGGGAATGGTGAGGGTTAGGGTTCAGGCTAGGGTTAGGGTTAGGGGACGAGGACGGTTTAGGGTCCAGGTGAGGGTACGACAACGGTTTAGGGGGCGCGTACGTGTGAGGGCGCGGGTTAGTGTGAGCGTATGGGTTAGGTTTAGGGGACGGTTGAGGGGAAGGTTTCGGGGAAGAGTTAGGGTTAGCGTTTGGGCTAGGGTTAGGGGTAGGGGACAGGGAAGGTATAGGGTCTAGGTGAGGGTACGCCAGCGGTTTAGAGGTAGCGTACGTGTGAGGGCGCGGGTTAGTGTGAGCGTATGGGTTCGGATTAGGGGACGGGTGAGGGGAAGGCTTCGGGGAATGGTTAGGGATAGGGTTTGGGCTAGGGTTAAGGTTAGGGGACGGGGATGGTTTAGGGCCCAGGTGAGGGTACGACAATGGTTTAGGGGGAGCGTACGTTTGAGGGCACGGGTTAGTGTGAGCTTACGGGTTAGGATTAGGGGACGGGTGAGGGGAAGGCTTCGGGGAAGTTTTAGGGTTAGGGTTCGGGCTAGGGTTAGGGTTAGGGGACGGGGAAGGTTTAGGGCCCAGGTGAGGGTACGACAATGGTTTAGGGGGAGCGTACGTGTGAGGGCACGGGTTAGTGTGAGCTTACGGGTTAGGATTAGGGGACGGGTGAGGGGAAGGCTTTTGGGAAGTGTTAGGGTTAGTGTTCGGGCTAGGGCTAGGGTTAGGGTACGGGGACGGTTTCGGGTCCAGTTGAGGGTACGACAGCGGTTTAGGGGGAGCGTACGTGTGAGGGCGTGGGTTAGTGTGAGCGTACGGGTTAAGATTAGGGGACGGGTGAGGGGAAGGCTTCGGGGAAGGGTTAGGTTTAGGGTTCGGGCTAGGGTTAGGGTTAACGGACGGGGACGGTTTAGGGTCCAGGTGAGGGTACGACAACGGTTTATGGGTATCGTACGTGTGAGGGCACATGTTAGTGTGAGCGTACGGGTTAGGATTAGGGGACCGGTGAGGGGAAGGCTTCGGGAAAGTGTTAGGGTTAGGGTTAGGGCTAGGGTAAGGGTTAGGGGACGGGGTCGGTTTAGGGTCCAGGTGAGGGTACGACAACGGTTTAGGGGGAGTGTACGTGTGAGGGTGCGGGTTAGTGTGAGCGTACGGGTTAGGATTAGGGGATGGTTGAGGGGAAGTCTTCGGGGACGGGTTAGGGTTAGGGTTTCGGTAGTGTTAGGGTTAAGGGATGGGGACGGTTTAGGGTCCAAGTGAAGGTACGACAACGGTTTAGGGGGTGCGTACGTGTGAGGGCGTGGGTTAGTGTGAGCGTTCGGGTTAGGATTAGGGGACGGGTGAGGGGAAGGCTTCGGGGAAGGGTTAGGGTTAGGGTTCGGGCTAGGGTTAGTGTTACGGGATGGGGACGGTTTAGGGTCCAGGTGAGGGTACGACAACACTTTAGGGGGAGCGTACGTGTGAGGGTGCGGGTTAGTGTGAGCGTACGGGTTAGGATTAGGATACGGGTGAGGGGAAGGCTTTGGGGAAGTGTTAGGGTTAGGGTTCGGGCTAGGGTTAGTATTAGGGGACGGGGATGGTTTAGGGTCCAGGTGAGGGTATTACAGCGGTTTAGGGGGAGCGTACGTGTGAGGGCGCGGGTCAGTGTGAGCATATGGGTTAGGATTAGGGGACGGGTGAGGGGAAGGCTTCGGGGAAGGGTTAGGGATAGGGTTCGGGCTAGGGTTCGGGTTAGGGGACGGGGACGGTATAGGGTCCAATTGAGGGTACGACAACGGTTTAGGGTGAGCGTACGTGTGAGGGCGCTGGTTAGTGTCAGCGTACAGTTTAGGATTAGGGGACGGGTGAGGGGAAGGCTTCGGGGAAGGGTTAGGTTTAGGGTTCAGACTAGGGTTAGGGTTAGGTGACGGGGAGCGTTTAGGGTCCAGGTGAGGGTACGACAATGCTTTAGAGTGAGCGTACGTGTGAGGGCGCGGGTTAGTGTGAGCCTAAGGGTTAGGAATAGGGGACGGGTGAGGGGAAGGCTTCAGGGAAGGGTTAGGGTTAGGGTTCGGGCTAGGGTTAGGGTTAGGGGAAGGGGACGGTTTAGGGTCCAGGTGAGGGTACGACAACGGTTTAGGGGGAGCGTACGTGTGAGGGCATGGGTTATGTGAGCGTACGGGATAGGATTAGGGAAAGGGTGAGGGGAAGTCTTCGGGGAAGGGTTAGGGTTATGGTTCGGGCTAGGGTTAGGGTTAGGGGACGGGGACGGTTTAGGGTCCAGGTGAGGGTACGACAACGGTTTAGGGGGACCGTTCGTGTGAGGGCGTGGGTTAGTGTGAGCGTACGGGTTAGGATTAGGGGATGGGTGAGCGGAAGGCTTCGGGGACGGGTTAGGTTTAGGGTTTGGGTAGGGTTAGGGTTAAGGGATGGGGACAGTTTAGGGTCCAAGTGAGGGTACGACAACGGTTTAGGGCCAGCATACGTGTGAGCGGGCTGGATAGTGTGAGCGTACGGGTTAGGATTAGGGACGGGTGAGGGGAAGGCTTCGGGGAAGGGTTAGGGTTAGGGTTTGGGCTAGGGTTAGGGTTAGGGGACTGGGACGTTTTAGGGTCCAGGTGAGGGTACGACAACGCTTTAGCGGGAGAGTACGTGTGAGGGTGCGGGTTAGTGTGAGCATACGGGTTAGGATTAGGGGACGGGTAAGAGGAAGCCTTTGGGGAAGTGTTAGGGTTAGGGTTCGGGCTAGGGTTAGGGTTAGGGGACGGGGACGGTTTAGGGCCCAGGTGAGGGTACGACAATGGTTTAGGGGGAGCGTACGTGTGAGGGCACGGGTTAGTGTGAGCTTACGGGTTAGGATTAGGGGACGGGTGAGGGGAAGGCTTCGCGGAAGTGTTAGGGTTAGGGTTCGGGCTAGGGTTAGGGTTATGGGACGGGGACGGTTTCGGGTCCAGTTGAGGGTATGACAGCGGTTTAGGTGGAGAATACGTGTGAGGGCGCGGGTTAGTGTGAGCGTTCGGGTTAGGATTAGGAGACGGGTGAGGGGAAGGCTTCGGGGAAGGGTTAGGGTTAGGGTTCGGGCTAGGGTTAGGGTTAGGGGACGGGGACAGTTTCGGGTCCAGATGAGGGTACGACAGCGGTTTAGGGGGAGCGTAAGTGTGAGGGCGCGGGTTAGTGTGAGTGTACGGGTTAAGATTAGGGGACGGGTGAGGGGAAGGCTTCGGAAAAGGGTTAGGGTTAGGGTTCGGGCTAGGGTTAGGCTTAGGGGATTGGGACGGTTTAGGGTCCAGGTGAGGGTACGACAACGGTTTAGGGGGAGCGTACGTGTGAGGGCGCGGCTTTGTGTGAGCGTACGGTTTAGGATTAGAGGACGGGTGAGGGGAAGGTTTCGGGAAGTCTTAGGGTTAGGGTTCGGGGTAGGATTAGGGTTAGGGGACGGGGACGGTTTAGGGTCCAGGTGAGGGTACGACAACGGTTTAGGGGGACCGTTCGTGTGAGGGCGCGGGTTAGTGTGAGCGTACGGGTTAGGATCAGGGGATGGGTGAGGGGAAGGCTTCGGGGACGGGGTAGGGTTAGGGTTTGGGTAGCGTTAGGGTTAAGGGATGGGGACGGTTTAGGGTCCAAGTGAGGGTACAACAACGGTTTAGGGGCAGCATACTTGTGAGCGGGCTGGATAGTGTGAGCGTACGGGTTAGGATTAGGGACGGGTGAGGGGAAGGCTTAGGGGAAGGGTTAGGGTTAGGGTTCGGGTTAGGGTTAGGGTTAGGGGACGGGGACGTTTTAGGGTCCAGGTGAGGGTACGACAACGCTTTAGGGGGAGAGTACGTGTGAGGGCGCGGGTTTGTGTGAGCATACGGGTTAGGATTAGGGGACGGGTAAGGGGAAGCCTTTGGGGAAGGGTTAGGGTTAGGGTTCGGGCTAGGGTTAGGGTTAGGGGACGGGGACGGTTTAGGGTCCAGGTGAGGGTACGACAACGTTTTAGGGGGAGCGTACGTGTGAGGGCGCGGGTTAGTGTGAATGTACAGGTTAGGATTAGGAGACGGGTGAGGGGATGGTTTCGGGGAATGGTTAGGGATACGATTAGGGCTAGGGTTAGGGTTAGGGGACGGGGATGGTTTAGGGTCCAGGTGAGGGTACGACAACGGTATAGGGGGAGCGTACGTGTGAGGGCGCGTGTTAGTGTGACCGAACGGGTTAGGATTAGGGGACGTGAGAGGGGAAGGCTTCTGAGAATGGTTAGGGATAGGGTTTGGGCTAGGGTTAGGGTTAGGGGACGGGGATGGTTTAGGTTCCAGGTGAGGGTACGACAACGGTTTAGGTGGAGCGTAAGTGTGAGGGCGCGGGTTAGTGTGAGCGAACGGGTTAGGATTAGGGGACGGGTGAGGGGAAGGCTTCGGGGAAGGGTTAGGGATAGGGTTCTGGTTAGGGTTAGGGTTAGGGGACGGTTACGGTTTAGGGTCCAGGTGAGGGTACGACAACGTTTTAGGGGGAGCGTACATGTGAGGGCGCGGGTTACTGTGAGCGTACGGGTTAGGATTAGGGGACGGGTGAGGGGAAGGCTTCGGGGAAGTTTTAGGGGTAGGGTTCGGGCTAGGGTTAGGGTTAGGGGACGGGGACGGTTTAGGGTCCAGGTGAGGGTACGACAACGGTTTAGGGGGAGCGTACGTGTGAGGGCGTGGGTTAGTGTGAGCTTACGGGTTAGGATTAGGGGACGAGTGAGGGGAAGGCTTCGGGGAAGTGTTAGGGTTAGGGTTCGGGCTAGGGTTAGGGCTAGGGTTAGGGGACGGTTTAGGGTCCAGGTGAGGGTACGACAACGCTTTAGGGGGAGAGTACGTGTGAGGGCGTGGTTTACTGTGAGCGTACGGGTTAGGATTAGGGGACGGGTGAGGGGAAGGCTTCGGGGAAGTGTTAGGGTTAGGGTTAGGGCTAGGGTTAGGGTTAGGGGATGGGGACGGTTTTGGGTCGAGGTGAGGGTACGACAATGGTTTAGGGGGAGCGTACGTGTGAGGGCGCGTGTTAGTGTGAGCGTACGGGTTAGGATTAGGGGACGGGTGAGGGGAAGGCTTCGGGGAATGGTTAGGGATAGGGTTCGGGCTAGGGTTAGGATTAGGGGACGGGGATGGTTTAGGGTCCAGGTGAGGGTATTACAGCGGTTTAGGGGGAGCGTACGTGTGAGGGCGCGGGTCAGTGTGAGCGTATGGTTTAGGATTAGGGGACGGGTGACGGGAAGGGTTAGGGTTAGGGTTCGCACTAGGGTTAGTGTTAGGTGATGGGGAGGGTTTAGGGTCCAGGTGAGGGTACGACAATGCTTTAGGGTGAGCGTACGTGTGAGGGCGCGGGTTAGTGTGAGCCTACGAGTAAGGATTAGGGGACGGGTGAGGGGAAGGCTTCGGGGAAGGGTTAGGGTTAGGGTTCGGTCTAGGGTTAGGGTTAGGGGACGGGGATGTATAGGGTCCAGGTGAGGGTACGACAACGGTTTCGGGGGAGCGTACGTGTGATGGCGCGGGTTAGTGTGAAAGTACAGGTTAGGATTACGGGACGGATGAGGGGATGGTTTCGGGGAATGGTTAGGGATACGGTTCGGGCTAGGGTTAGGGTTAGGGGACGGGGATGGTTTAGGGTCCAGGTGAGGGTACGACAACGGTTTAGGGGGAGAATACGTGTGAGGGCGCGTGTTAGTGTGAGCGAACGGGTTAGGATTAGGGGACGGGTGAGGGGAAGGCTTCGGGGAATGGTTAGGGATAGGGTTCGGGCTAGGGTTAGGGTTAGGGGACGGGGATGGTTTAGGGTCCAGGTGAGGGTACGACAATGGTTTAGGGGGAGCGTACGTGTGAGGGCGCGTGTTAGTGTGAGTGAACGGGTTAGGATTAGGGGACGGGTGAGGGGAAGGCTTTGGGGAAGTGTTAGGGATAGGGTTCTGGTTAGGTTTAGGGTTAGGGGACGGGGACGGTTTAGGGTCCAGGTGAGGGTACGACAACGGTTTAGGGGGAGCGTACATGTGAGGGCACGGGTTAGTGTGAGCGTACGGGTTAGGATTAGGGGACGGGTTAGGGGAAGGCTTTGGGGAAAGGTTAGGGTTAGAGTTCGGGCTAGGGTTAGGGTTAGGGGACGGGGACGGTTTAGGGTCCAGGTGAGGGTACGACAACGCTTTAGGGGAAGAGTACGTGTGAGGGCGTGGTTTAGTGTGAGCGTACGGGTTAGGATTTGGGGACGGGTGAGGAGAAGATTTCGGGGAAGGGTTAGGGTTAGGGTTCGGGCTAGGGTTAGGGTTAGAGGACGGGGACGGTTTAGGGTCCAGGTGAGGTTACGACAACGGTTTACGGGGAGCGTACGTGTGAGGGCGCGGGTTAGTGTGAGCGTACGGGTTAGGATTAGGGGACGGTTGAGGGGAAGGTTTCGGGGAAGAGTCAGGGTTAGCCTTTTGGCTAGGGTTAGGGGTAGGGGACGGGGACGGTTTAGGGTCGAGGTGAGGGTACGACAATGGTTTAGGGGGAGCGTACGTTTGAGGGCGCGTGTTAGTGTGAGCGTACGGGTTAGGATTAGGGGACGGGTGAGGGGAAGGCTATGGGGAATGGGTAGGGATAGGGTTAGGGCTAGGGTTAGGATTAGGGGACGGGGATGGTTTAGAGTCCAGGTGAGGGTATTACAGCGGTTTAGGGGGAGCGTACGTGTGAGGGCGCGGGTCAGTGTGAGCGTATGGTTTAGGATTAGGGGACGGGTGACGGGAAGGGTTAGGGTTAGGGTTCGCACTAGGGTTAGTGTTAGGTGACGGGGAGGGTTTAGGGTCCAGGTGAGGGTACGACAATGCTTTAGGGTGAGCGTACGTGTGAGGGCGCGGCTTAGTGTGAGCCTACGAGTAAGGATTAGGGGACGGGTGAGGGGAAGGCTTCGGGGAAGGGTTAGGGTTAGGGTTCGGGCTAGGGTTAGGGTTAGGGGACGGGGATGTATAGGGTCCAGGTGAGGGTACGACAACGGTTTAGGGGGAGCGTACGTGTGAGGCGCGGGTTAGTGTGAGCGTACGGGTTAGGATTAGGGGACGGGTGAGGGGAAGGTTTAGGGTTAGGTTTCGGGCTAGGGATAGGGTTAGGGCACGGGGACGGTTTAGGGTCCAGGTGAGGGTACGACAACGGTTTAGGGGCAGCGTACGTGTGAGGGCGTGGGTTAGTGTGAGCGTACGGGTTAGGATTAGTGGACGGGTGACGGGAAGGCTTCAGAGAAGGGTTAGTGTTATCTTTCGGGCTAGGGTTAGGGTAATGGGACGGGGACGGTTTAGGATCCAGATGAGGGAACGACAACGGTTTAGGGGGAGCGTACGTGTGAGGACGCGGGTTAGTGTGAGCGTACGGGTTAGGATTAGGGGACGGGTGAGGGGAAGGCTTCGGGGAAGGGATAGGGTTAGGGTTCGGGCTAGGGTTAGGGTTAGGGGTTGGGGACGGTTTAGGGTCCATGTGAGGGTACGACAAAGGTTTAGGGACAGCGTACGTGTGAGGGCGCGTTTTAGTGTGAGCGTACGGGTTAGGATTAGGGGATGGGTGAGGGGAAGGCTTCAGGGATGTGTTAGGGATAGGGTTCGGGCTAGGGTTAGTGTTAGGGGACGGGGACGGTTTAGGGTCCAGGTGAGGGTAAGACAACAGTTTAGGGGTAGCGAACGTGTGAGGGCACGGGTTAGTGTTATCGTACGGGTTAGGATTAGGGGACGGGTGAGGGGAAGGCTTCGGGGAAGGGTTAGGGTTACGGTTCGGGCTAGGGTTAGGGTTAGGGGACGGGGACGGTTTAGGGTCCAGGTGAGTGTACGACCATGGTTTAGGGGGAGCTAACGTGTGAGGGCGCGGGTTAGTGTGAGCTTACTTGTTAGGATTAGGGGACGGGTGAGGGGAAGGCTTCGGGGAAGGGTTAGGGTTAGGGTTCGGGCTAGGGTTAGGGTTAGGGGATGGGGACGGTTTAGGATACAGGTGAGGGTACGTCAGCAGTTTAGGCGGAGCGTACGTGTGAGGGCATGGGTTAGTGTGAGCGTACGGGTTACGATTAGGGGACGGGTGAGGGGAAGGCTTCGGGGAACGATTAGGGTTAGGGTTCGGGCTAGGATTAGGGTTAGGGGACGGAGGCGGTTTAGGGTCCAGGTGAGGGTAGGACAACGCTTTAGGGGGAGCGTATGTGTGAGGGCGCGGGTTAGTGTGAGCGTATGGGTTAGGATTAGGGGACGGGTGAGGAGAAGGCTTCGGGGAAGGGTTAGCTTTAGGGTTCGGGCTAGGGTTAGGGTTAGGGGACGGAGACGGTTTAGTGTCCAGGTGAGGGTACGACAACAGTTTAGGGGGAGCGTACGTGTGAGGGCGTGGGTTAGTGTGAGAGTACGGGTTAGGATTAGGGGACGGGTGAGTGGAAGGCTTCCGGGAAGGTTTAGGGTTAGGGTTCGGCTAGGGTTAGGTTTAGAGTACGGGGACGGTTTAGGGTCCAGGTGAGGGTACTAGAACGCTTTAGGGGGAGCGTACATGTGAGGGCACGGGTTAGTGTGAGCGTACGGGTTAGGATTAGGGGACGGGTGAGGGGAAGGCTTCGGGGAAGGGTTAGGGTTACGGTTCGGGCTAGGGTTAGGGTTAGGGGACGGGGACGGTTTCGTGTCCATTTGTGGGTACAACAGCGGTTTAGGGGGAGCGTACGTGTGAGGGCGCGGGTTAGTGTGAGCTTACGGGTTAGGATTAGGGGATGGGTGAACCGAAGGCTTCGGGGAATGGTTATGGATAGGGTTCCGGCTAGGGTTAGGTTTAGGGGACGGGGACGGTTTAGGTTCCAGGTGAGGGTACGACAACGGTTTAGGGGGAGCGTACGTGTGAGGGCGTGGGTTAGTGTGAGCGTACGGGTTAGAATTAGGGGACGGGTTATGGGAAGGCTTTGGGGAAGGTTTAGCGTTAGGGTTAGGGCTAGGGTTAGGTTTAGGGGACGGGGACGGTTTAGGTTCCAGGTGAGGGTACGACAATGGTTTAGGGGGAGCGTACGTGTGAGGGCGCGGGTTAGTGGGAGCGTTCGGGTTAGGATTAGGGGACGGGTGACGGGAAGGCTTTGGGCAAGGGTTAGGGTTAGGGTTCGGGCTAGGGTTAGGGTTAGGGGACGGGGATGGTTTAGGGTCCAGGTGAGGGTACGACAACGGTTTAGTGGGAGCGTACGTGTGAGGGCGCGGGTTAGTGTGAGCGTACCGGTTAGGATTAGGGGACGGGTGAGGGGAAGGCTTCAGGGAAGGGTTAGGGTTAGGGTTCGGCCTAGGGTTAGTGTTATGGGACGGGGACGGTTTAGGGTCCAGGTGATGGTACGACCATGGTTTAGGGGGAGCGTACGTGTGAGGGCACGGTTTAGTGTGAGCGTACTGGTTAGGATTAGGGGACGGGTGAGGGGAAGGCTTCGGGGAAGGGTTAGGGTTAGGGTTCGTGCTAGGGTTAGGATTAGGGGACGGGGAAGGTTTAGGCTCCAGGTGAGGGTACGACAGCGGTTTAGGGGGAGCGTACGTGTGAGGGCGTGGGTTAGTGTGAACTTACGGGTTAGGATTAATGGGACGGGTAAGGGGAAGGCTTCGGGGAAGGGTTAGGGTTAGGGTTCGGGCTAGGGTTAGGGTTAGGGACGGGGACGGTTTAGGGTCCAGGTGAGGGTACGACAACGCTTTAGGGGGAGTGTACATGTGAGGGCGCGGGTTAGTGTGAGCGTACGGGTTAGGAGTAGGGGACGGGAGAGGGGAAGGCTTTGGTGAAGGGTTAGGGTTAGGGTTCCGGCTAGGGTTAGGGTTAGGGGACGGGGACGGTTTAGGGTCCAGGGGTGAGTACGACAACGGTTTAGGGGGAGAATACGTGTAAGGGCGCGGGTTAGTGTGAGCGTACGGGTTAGGGTTAGGGGACGGGTGAGGGGAAGGCTTCGGGGAAGTGTTAGGGTTAGGGTTCGGGCTAGGGTTAGGGTTAGGGGATGGGGATGGTTTAGGGTCCAGGTGAGTGTACGACAACGGTTCAGGGGGAGCGTACGTGTGAGGGCGCAGGTTAGTGTGAGCGTACGGGTTAGCATTAGGGGACGGGTGTGGGGAAGGCTTCGGGGAAGGGTTAGGGTTAGGGTTTGGGCTAGGGTTAGGGTTAGGGGACGGGGACGGTTTAGGGTCCAGGTGAGGGTACGACAACAGTTTAGGGTGAGCGTAAGTGTGAGGGCGCGGGTTAATGTGAGCGTACGGGTTAGGATTAGGGGACGGGTGAGGGAAAGGCTTCGGGGAAGGGTTAGGTTTAGGGTTCGGGCTAGGGTTAGGGTTAAGGGACGGGGAAGGTTTAGGGTCCAGGTGAGGGTACGACAATGGTTTAGGGGGAGCGTACATGTGAGGGCGCGGGTTAGTGTGAGCGTACGCGTTAGGATTAGGGGACGGGTGAGGGGAAGGCTTCGGGGAAGGGTTAGGGTTAGGGTTCGGGGTAGGGTTAGGGTTAGGGGACGGGGACGGTTTAGGGTCCAGGTGAGGGTACGACAACGCTTTAGGGGGAGGAAATGTGTGAGGGTGCGGGTTAGTATGAGCGCACGGGTTAGGATTAGGGGACAGGTGAGGGGAAGGCTTCGTGGAAAGCTTAGGGTTACGGTTTGGGCTAGGGTTAGGGTTAGGGGACGGGGACGATTTACGGTCCCGGTGAGGGTACGACAACGGTTTAGGGGGAGCGTACGGGTGAGGGCGTGAGTTAGTGTGAGCGTACGGGTTAGGATTAGGGGACGGTTGAGGGGAAGGCTTCAGGGAAGGGTTAGGGTTAGGTTTCGGGCTACGGTTAGGGTTATGGGACGGGGACGGTTTAGGGTCCAGGTGAGGGTACGACAATGGTTAAGGGGGAGCGTACGTGTGAGGGCGCGGGTTAGTGTGAGCGTACGGGTTAGGATTAGGAGACGGGTGAGGGGAAGGTTTCGGGGAAGGGTTAGCTTTAGGGTTTGGGCTAGGGTTAGGGTTAGGGGACGGGGACGGTTTAGGGTCCAGGTGAGGGTACGACAACTCTTTAGGGGGAGCGTACGTGTGAGGGCGCGGGTTAGTGTGAGCGTACTGGTTAGGATTAGGGGACGGGTGAGGGGAAGGCTTCGGGGAAGTGTTAGTGTTAGGGTTCGGGCTAGGGTTAGCGTTAGGGGACGGGGACGGTTTAGGGTCCAGGTGAGGGTACGTCAGAGGTTTAGGGGGAGCAAACGTGTGAGGGCGCGTGTTAGTGTGAGCGTACGGTTTAGGATTAGGGGACGGGTGAGGGGAAGGCTTCGGGGAAGGGTTAGGGTTAGGGTTCAGGCTAGGGTTAGGGTTAGGGGACGGGGACAGTTTAGGGTCCATGTGAGGGTACGACAACGCTTTAGGGGGAGCGTACGTGTGAGGGCGTGATTTAGTGTGAGCGTACGGGTTAGGATTAGGGGTGGGAGAGGGGAAGGCTTCGGGGAAGGGTTAGGGTTAGGGTTCGGGCTAGGGTTAGGGTTAAGGTAGGGGGACGGTTTAGGGTCCAGGTGAGGGTACGACAACGGTTTAGGGGGAGCGTACGTGTGAGAGCACGGGTTAGTGTGAGCGTACGGGTTAGAATTAGGGGACGGGTGAGGGGAAGGCTTCGGGGAAGGGTTAGGGTTAGGGTTCGGGCTAGGGTTAGGGTTAGGGGACGGGGACGGTTTCGGGTCCAGTTGAGGCTACGACAGCGGTTTAGGGGGAGGGTACGTGTGAGGGCGCGGGTTAGTGTGACCGTATGGTTTAGGATTAGGGGACGTTGAGGAGAAGGCTTCGGGGAAGGTTTAGGAATAGTGTTCGGGCTAGTGTTAGGGTTAGGGGACGGGGACGGTTTCGGGTCCAGGTGAGGGTACGACAACGGTTTAGGGGGAGCGTACGTGTGAGGGCGCAGGTTAGTGTGAGCGTACGGGTTAGGATTAGGGGACGGGTTAGGGGAAGGCTTTGGGGAAGGGTTAGGGTTAGGGTTTGGGCTAGGGTTAGGGTTAGGGGACGTGAAAGGTTTAGGGTCCAGGTGAGGGTACGACAATGGTTTACAGGGAGCGTACGTGTGAGGGCGCGGGTTAGTGTGAGCGTATGGGTTAGTATTAGGGGACGGGTGAGGGGAAGGCTTCGGAGAAGGGTTAGGGTTAGGGTTCGGGCTAGGGTTAGGGTTAGGGGAAGGGGACGGTTTAGGGTCCAGGTGAGGGTACGACAACGGTTTAGGGGGAGAATACGTGTGAGGGCGCGGGTTAGTGTGAGCGTACGGGTTAGGGTTAGGGGACGGGTGAGGGCAAGGCTTCGGGGAAGTGTTAGGGTTAGGGTTCGGGCTAGGGTTAGGGTTAGGGGACGGGGACGGTTTAGGGTCCAGGTGAGGGTACGACAACCTTTTAGGGGGAGCGTACGTGTGAGGGCGCATGTTAGTGTGAGCGTACGGGTTAGGATTAGGGGACGGGTGAGGGGAAGGCTTCGGGGAAGGGTGAGGGTTAGGGTTCGGGCTAGGGTTAGGTTTAGGGGACGGGGACGGTTTAGGGTCCAGGTGAGGGTACGACAACAGTTTAGGGTGAGCGTACGTGTGAGGGCGCGGGTTAGTGTGAGCGTACGGGTTAGGATTAGGGAACGGGTGAGGGGAAGGCTTCGGGGAAGGGTTAGGGTTACGGTTCGGGCTAGGGTTAGGGTTAGGTGACGGGGACGGTTTAGGGTCCAGCTGAGGGTACGACCATGGTTTAGGGGGAGGTAACGTGTGAGGGCATGGGTTAGTGTGAGCGTACGGGTTACGATTAGGGGACGGGTGAGGGGAAGGCTTCGGGGAAGTGTTAGGGTTAGGGTTCGGGCTAGGATTAGGGTTAGGGGACGGAGGCGGTTTAGGGTCCAGGTGAGGGTAGGACAACGCTTTAGGGGGAGCGTATGTGTGAGGGCGCGGGTTAGTGTGAGCGTATGGGTTAGGATTAGGGGACGGGTGAGGAGAAGGCTTCGGGGAAGTGTTAGGGTTAGGGTTCGGGCTAGGGTTAGGGTTAGGGGACGGAGACGGTTTAGTGTCCAGGTGAGGGTACGACAACGGTTTAGGGGGAGCGTACGTGTGAGGGCGTGGGATAGTGTGAGAGTACGGGTTAGGATTAGGGGACGGGTGAGGGGAAGGCTTCCGGGAAGGGTTAGGGTTAGGGTTCGGCTAGGGTTAGGGTTAGAGGACGGGGACGGTTTAGGGTCCAGGTGAGGGTACGAGAACGGTTTAGGGGGAGCGTACGTGTGAGGGCGTGTGTTAGTGTGAGCGTACGTGTTAGGATTAGGGGACGGGTGAGGGGAAGGCTTCGGGGAAGTGTTAGGGTTAGGGTTCGGGCTAGTGTTAGGGTTAGGGGACGGGGACGGTTTCGTGTCCAGTTGAGGGTACGACAGCGGTTTAGGGGGAGCGTACGTGTGAGGGCGTGAGTTAGTGTGAGCTTACGGGTTAGGATTAGGGGACGGGTGAACCGAAGGCTTCCGGGAATGGTTATGGATAGGGTTCGGGCTAGGGTTAGGTTTAGGGGACGGGGACGGTTTAGGGTCCAGGTGAGGGTACGACAACGGTTTAGGGGGTGCGTACGTGTGAGGGCGTGTGTTAGTGTGAGCGTATGGGTTAGGATTAGGGGACGGGTTATGGGAAGGCTTTGGGGAAGGTTTAGCATTAGGGTTAGGGTTAGGGTTAGGGTTAGGGGACGGGGACGGTTTAGGGTCCAGGTGAGGGTACGACAATGGTTTAGGGGGAGCGTACGTGTGAGGGCGCGGGTTAGGGGGAGCGTTCGGGTTAGGATTAGGGGACGGGTGAGGGGAAGGCTTCGGGGAAGTGTTAGGGTTAGGATTCGGGCTAGGTTTCGGGTTAGGGGATGGGAACGGTTTAGGGTCCAGGTGAGGGTATGACAACGTTTTAGGGGGAGCGTACTTTTGCGGGCGCGGGTTAGTGTGAGCGTACGGGTTAGGATTAGGGGACGGGTTAGGGGAAGGATTCGGGGAAGGGTTAGGGTTAGGGTTCCGGCTAGGGTTAGGGTTAGGGAACGGAGACAGTTTCGGGTCCAGTTGATGGTACGAGAGTGGTTTAGGGTGAGCATACGTGTGAGGGTGCGGGTTAGTGTGAGCGTACCGTTTAGGATTAGGAGACGGGTGACGGGAAGGCTTCGGGGAAGGGTTAGGGTTACGGTTTGGTCTAGGGTTAGGGTTAGGGTTAGGGGACGGGGACGGTTTAGGGTGCATGTAAGGGTACTACAATGCTTTAGGGAGAGCGTACGTGTGAGGGCGCGGGTTATTGTGAGCGTTCGGGTTAGGATTAGGGGACGTGTGAGGGGAACGTTTCGGGTAAGGGTTAGGGATAGTGTTCGGGATAGGGTTAGGGTTAGGGGACGGGTACTCTTTAGGGTCCAGGTGAGGGTACGACAACGGTTTACGGGGAGCGTACGTGTGAGGGCGAGGGTTAGTGTGAGCGTACGGGTTAGGATTAGGGGACGGCTGAGGGTAAGGCTTTGGGGAATGGTTAGGGATAGAGTTCGGGCTAGGGTTAGGGTTAGGGGACGGGGACGGTTTACGGTCCAGGTGAGGGTACGACAACGCTTTAGGGGGAGCGTACGTGTGAGGGCGTGGGTTAGTGTGAGCGTACGGGTTAGGATTAGGGGACGGGTGAGGGGAAGGCTTCGGAGAAGGGTTAGGGTTAGGGTTCAGGCTACGGTTAGGGTTAGGGGACGGGGACGTTTTAGGGTCCAGGTGAGGGTACAACAACGGTTTAGGGGGAGCGTACGTGTGAGGGCGCGTGTTAGTGTGAGCGTACTGGTTTAGGATTAGGGGACGGGTGAGGGGAACGCTTCGGGGAAGGGTTAGGGTTAGGGTTCGGGCTAGGGTTAGGGTTAGGGAACGGGGACGGTTTAGGGTCCAGGTGAGGGTACGACACGGTTTAGGGTGAGCGTACGTGTGAGGGCGCGGGTTAGTGTGAGCTTACGGGTTAGCATTAGGGGACGGGTGAGGGGAAGGCTTCCTGGAAGGGTTAGGGTTATGGTTCGGGCTAGGGTTAGGGTTAGGGACGGGGATGGTTTAGGGTCCAGGTGAGGGTACGACAATGTTTTAGGGGTAGCGTACGTGTGAGGGTGAGGGTTGGTGTGAGCGTATGGGTTAAGATTAGGGCACGGGTGAGGGGAAGGCTTCGAGGAAGGGTTAGGGTTAGGGTTCGGGCTAGGGTTAGGGTTAGGGGACAGGGACGGTTTAGGGTCCCGGTGAGGGTACGACAATGGTTTAGGGGGAGCGTACGTGTGAGGGCGCGGGTTAGTGTGAGCGTACGCGATAGGATTCGGGGACGGGTGAGGGGAAGGCTTCGGGGAAGGGTTAGTGTTAGGGTTCGGGCTAGGGTTTGGTTTAGGGGACGGGGACGGTTTAGAGTCCAGGTGAGGGTACGACAACGCTTTAGGGGGAGCGTACGTGTGAGGGCGTGAGTTAGTGTGAGCGTACGGGTTAGGATTAGGGGTGGGTGAGGGGAAGGCTTCGGGGAAGCGTTAGGGTTAGGGTTCAGGTTAGGGTTAGGGTTAGGGGACGGGGACGGTTTAGGGTCCAGATGAGGGTACGACAACGGTTTAGGGGGAGCGTACGTGTGAGGGCACGGGTTAGTGTGAGCGTACGGGTTAGGATTAGGGGACGGGTGAGGGGAAGGCTTCGGGGAAGGGTTAGGGTTAGGGTTCGGGCTAGGGTTAGGGTTAGGGGACGGGGACGGTTTCGGGTCCAGTTGAGGGTACGACAGCAGTTTAGGGGGAGCGTACGTGTGAGGGCGCGGGTTAGTGTGAGCGTATGGTTTAGGCTTAGGGGACGGGTGAGGGGTAGGCTTCGGGGAAGGGTTAGGGATAGGATTCGGGCTAGGGTTAGGGTTAGGGGACGGGGACGGTTTAGGGTCCAGGTGAGGGTATGACAACGGTTTAGGGGGAGCGTACGTGTGAGGGCGCAGGTTAGTGTGAGCGTACGGGTTAGGATTAGGGGACGGGTGAGGGGAAGGCTTCGGGGAAGGGTTAGGGTTAGGGTTCGGGCTAGGGTTAGGGTTAGGGAAAGGGGACGGTTTAGGTTCCAGGTGTGTGTACGACAACGGTTTAGGGGGAGAATACGTGTAAGGGCGCGGGTTAGTGTGAGCGTACGGGTTAGGGTTAGGGGACGGGTGAGGGGAAGGCTTCGGGGAAGTGTTAGGTTTAGGGTTCGGGCTAGGGTTAGGGTTAGGGGATGGGGATGGTTTAGGGTCCAGGTGAGGGTACGACAACGGTTTAGGAGGAGCGTACGTTTGAGGGCGCAGGTTAGTGTGAGCATACGGGTTAGGATTAGGGGACGGGTGAGGGGAAGGCTTCGGGGAAGTGTTAATGTTAGGGGTCGGGCTAGGGTTTGGGTTAGGGGTCGGGGACCATATAGGGTCCAGGTGAGGGTACGACAACGGTTTAGGGGGAGCGTACGTGTGAGGGAGCAGGTTAGTGTGAGTGTACGGGTTAGGATTAGGGGACGGGTGAGGGGAAGGCTTCGGGGAAGTTTTAGGGTTAGGGTTCGGGATAGGGTTAGGGTTAGGGGACAGGGATGGTTTCGGGTCCAGGTGAGGGTACGACAACGGTTTAGGGGGAGCGTACGTGTGAGGGCGCGGGTTAGTGTGAGCGTACGGGTTAGGATTAGCGGACGGGTGAGGGGAAGGCTTCGGGGAATGGTTATGGTTAGGGTTCGGGATAGGGTTAGGGTTAGGGGATGGGGACGGTTTCGGGTCCAGTTGATGGTACGACAGCGGTTTAGGGGGAGTGTAGGTGTGAGGGCACGGGTTTGTGTGAGCGTACGGGTTAGGATTAGGGGACCGGTGAGGGGAAGGCTTCGGAAAAGGGTTATGGATAGGGTTCGGGCTAGGGTTAGGGTTAGGGGACGGGGACGGTTTAGGGTCCAGCTGAGGGTACGACAACGGTATAGGGGGAGCGTACGTGTGAGGGCGTGGGTTAGTGTGAGCGTACGGGTTAGGATTAGGGGACGGTTGAGGGGAAGGTTTCGGGGAAGAGTCAGCGTTAGCGTTTGGGCTAGGGTTAGGGGTAGGGGACGGGGACGGTTTAGGGTCCAGGTGAGGGTACGTCAGCGGTTTTGGGGGAGCGTACGTGTGAGGGCGCGGGTTAGTGTGAGCGTACGGGTTAGGATTAGGGGACGGGTGAGGGGAAGGCTTCGGGGAATGGTTAGGGATAGGGTTCGGGCTAGGGTTAGGGTTAGGGGACGGGGATGGTTTTGGGTCCAGGTGAGTGTACGACAATGGTTTAGGGGCAGCGTACGTGTGAGGGCGCGGGTTAGTGTGAGCGAACGGGTTAGGATTAGGGGACGTGTGAGGGGAAGGCTTCGGGGAAAGGTTAGGGTTCGGGTTCTGGCTAGGGTTAGGGTTAGGGGATGGGGATGGTTTAGGGTCCAGGTGAGGGTACGACAACGCTATAGGGGGAGCGTACGTGGGAGGGCGTGGGTTAGTGTGAGCGTACCGGTTAGGATTAGGGGACGGGTGAGGGGAAGGCTTCGGGGAAGTGTTAGGGTTAGGGTTCGGGCTAGGGTTAGGGTTAGGGGACGGGGATGGTTTCGGGTCCAATTGAGGGTACGACAGCGGTTTAGGGGGAGCGTACGAGTGAGGGCGCGGGTTAGTGTGAGCGTACGGGTTAGGATTAGGGTACGAGTTAGGGGAAGGCTTTGGGGAAGGGTTAGGTTTAGGGTTCGGCCTAGGGTTAGGGTTAGGGGACGGGCACGGTTTAAGGTCCAGGTGAGTGTAAGACAACACATTAGGGGGAGCGTACGTGTGAGAACGCGTGTTAGTGTGAGCGTACGGGTTAGGATTAGGGGACGGGTGAGGGGAAGGCTTCGGGGTAGGTTTAGGGTTAGGGTTCGGGCTAGGGTTAGGGTTAGGGGACGGGGACGGTTTAGGGCCCAGGTGAGGGTACGACAACGGTTTAGGGGTACCGTTCGTGTGAGGGCGCAGGTTAGTGTGAGCGTACGGGTTAGGATTAGGGGACGGGTGAGGGGAAGGCTTCGGGGAAGTGTTAGGGTTAGGGTTCGGGCTAGGGTTAGGGTTAGGGGACGGGGACAGTTTAGGGTACATGTGAGGGTACGACAATGATTTAGGGGGAGCGTACGTGCGAGGGCGCGGGTTAGTGTGAAAGTACAGGTTAGGATTAGGGGACGGGTGAGGAGAAGGCTTCGGGGAATGGTGAGGGTTAGGGTTCAGGCTAGGGTTAGGGTTAGGGGACGAGGACGGTTTAGGGTCCAGGTGAGGGTACGACAACGGTTTAGGGGGCGCGTACGTGTTAGGGCGCGGGTTAGTGTGAGCGTATGGGTTAGGATTAGGGGACGGTTGAGGGGAAGGTTTCGGGGAAGAGTTAGGGTTAGCGTTTGGGCTAGGGTTAGGGGTAGGGGACGGGGACGGTATAGGGTCTAGGTGAGGGTACGCCAGCGGTTTAGGGGTAGCGTACGTGTGAGGGCGCGGGTTAGTGTGAGCGTATGGGTTCGGATTAGGGGACGGGTGAGGGGAAGGCTTCGGGGAATGGTTAGGGATAGGGTTTGGGATAGGGTTAAGGTTAGGGGACGGGGATGGTTTAGGGCCCAGGTGAGGGTACGACAATGGTTTAGGGGGAGCGTACGTTTGAGGGCACGGGTTAGTGTGAGCTTACGGGTTAGGATTAGGGGACGGGTGAGGGGAAGGCTTCGGGGAAGGTTTAGGGTTAGGGTTCGGGCTAGGGTTAGGGTTAGGGGACGGGTAAGGTTTAGGGCCCAGGTGAGGGTACGACAATGGTTTAGGGGGAGCGTACGTGTGAGGGCACGGGTTAGTGTGAGCTTACGGGTTAGGATTAGGGGACGGGTGAGGGGAAGGCTTTTGGGAAGTGTTAGGGTTAGTGTTCGGGCTAGGGTTAGGGTTAGGGTACGGGGACGGTTTCGGGTCCAGTTGAGGGTACGACAGCGGTTTAGGGGGAGCGTACGTGTGAGGGCGTGGGTTAGTGTGAGCGTACGGGTTAAGATTAGGGGACGGGTGAGGGGAAGGCTTCGGGGAAGGGTTAGGTTTAGGGTTCGGGCTAGGGTTAGGGTTAACGGACGGGGACGGTTTAGGGTCCAGGTGAGGGTACGACAACGGTTTATGGGTATCGTACGTGTGAGGGCACATGTTAGTGTGAGCGTACGGGTTAGGATTAGGGGACCGGTGAGGGGAAGGCTTCGGGAAAGTGTTAGGGTTAGGGTTAGGGCTAGGGTAAGGGTTAGGGGACGGGGTCGGTTTAGGGTCCAGGTGAGGGTACGACAACGGTTTAGGGGGAGTGTACGTGTGAGGGTGCGGGTTAGTGTGAGCGTACGGGTTAGGATTAGGGGATGGTTGAGGGGAAGTCTTCGGGGACGGGTTAGGGTTAGGGTTTCGGTAGTGTTAGGGTTAAGGGATGGGGACGGTTTAGGGTCCAGGTGAAGGTACGACAACGGTTTAGGGGGTGCGTACGTGTGAGGGCGTGGGTTAGTGTGAGCGTTCGGGTTAGGATTAGGGGACGGGTGAGGGGAAGGCTTCGGGGAAGGGTTAGGGTTAGGGTTCGGGCTAGGGTTAGGGTTACGGGATGGGGACGGTTTAGGGTCCAGGTGAGGGTACGACAACACTTTAGGGGGAGCGTACGTGTGAGGGTGCGGGTTAGTGTGAGCGTACGGGTTAGGATTAGGATACGGGTGAGGGGAAGGCTTTGGGGAAGTGTTAGGGTTAGGGTTCGGGCTAGGGTTAGGATTAGGGGACGGGGATGGTTTAGGGTCCAGGTGAGGGTATTACAGCGGTTTAGGGGGAGTGTACGTGTGAGGGCTCGGGTCAGTGTGAGCATATGGGTTAGGATTAGGGGACGGGTGAGGGGAAGGCTTCGGGGAAGGGTTAGGGATAGGGTTCGGGCTAGGGTTAGGGTTAGGTGACGGGGACGGTATAGGGTCCAATTGAGGGTACGACAACGGTTTAGGGTGAGCGTACGTGTGAGGGCGCTGGTTAGTGTCAGCGTACAGTTTAGGATTAGGGGACGGGTGAGGGGAAGGCTTTGGGGAAGGGTTAGGTTTAGGGTTCAGACTAGGGTTAGGGTTAGGTGACGGGGAGCGTTTAGGGTCCAGGTGAGGGTACGACAATGCTTTAGGGTGAGCGTACGTGTGAGGGCGCGGGTTAGTGTGAGCCTAAGGGTTAGGAATAGGGGACGGGTGAGGGGAAGGCTTCGGGGAAGGGTTAGGGTTAGGGTTCGGGCTAGGGTTAGGGTTTGGGGACGGGGATGTATAGGTTCCAGGTGAGGGTACGACAACGGTTTAGGGGGAGCGTACGTGTGAGGACGCAGGGTAGTGTGAGCTTACGGGTTAGTTTTAGGGGACGGGTGAAGCGAAGGCTTCGGGGAAGGGTTAGGGTTACGGTTTGGGCTAGGGTTAGGTTTAGGGAACGGGGACGGTTTAGGGTCCAGTTGAGGGTACGACAACGGTTTAGGGGGAGCGTACGTGTGAGGCGCGGGTTAGTGTGAGCGTACGGGTTAGGATTAGGGTACGGGTGAGGGGAAGGGTTAGGTTTAGGGTTCGGGCTAGGGTTAGGGTTAGGGGACGGGGACGGTTTAAGGTCCAGGTGAGGGTAAGACAACACTTTAGGGGGAGCGTACGTGTGAGGGCGCGTGTTAGTGTGAGCGTACGGGTTAGGATTAGGGGACGGGTGAGGGGAAGGCTTCGGGGAAGGGTTAGGGTTAGGGTTCGGGCTAGGGTTAGGGTTAGGGGAAGGGGACGGTTTAGGGTCCAGGTGAGGGTACGACAACGGTTTAGGGGGAGCGTACGTGTGAGGGCATGGGTTATGTGAGCGTACGGGATAGGATTAGGGAAAGGGTGAGGGGAAGTCTTCGGGGAAGGGTTAGGGTTATGGTTCGGGCTAGGGTTAGGGTTAGGGGACGGGGACGGTTTAGGGTCCAGGTGAGGGTACGACAACGGTTTAGGGGGACCGTTCGTGTGAGGGCGTGGGTTAGTGTGAGCGTACGGGTTAGGATTAGGGGATGGGTGAGCGGAAGGCTTCGGGGACGGGTTAGGTTTAGGGTTTGGGTAGGGTTAGGGTTAAGGGATGGGGACGGTTTAGGGTCCAAGTGAGGGTACGACAACGGTTTAGGGGCAGCATACGTGTGAGCTGGCTGGATAGTGTGAGCGTACGGGTTAGGATTAGGGACGGGTGAGGGGAAGGCTTCGGGGAAGTGTTAGGGTTAGGGTTTGGGCTAGGGTTAGGGTTAGGGGACGGGGACGTTTTAGGGTCCAGGTGAGGGTACGACAACGCTTTAGCGGGAGAGTACGTGTGAGGGCGCGGGTTAGTGTGAGCATACGGGTTAGGATTAGGGGACGGGTAAGAGGAAGCCTTTGGGGAAGTGTTAGGGTTAGGGTTCGGGCTAGGGTTAGGGTTAGGGGACGGGGACGGTTTAGGGCCCAGGTGAGGGTACGACAATGGTTTAGGGGGAGCGTACGTGTGAGGGCACGGGTTAGTGTGAGCTTACGGGTTAGGATTAGGGGACGGATGAGGGGAAGGCTTCGGGGAAGTGTTAGGGTTAGGGTTCGGGCTAGGGTTAGGGTTATGGGACGGGGACGGTTTCGGGTCCAGTTGAGGGTATGACAGCGGTTTAGGTGGAGAATACGTGTGAGGGCGCGGGTTAGTGTGAGCGTTCGGGTTAGGATTAGGAGACGGGTGAGGGGAAGGCTTCGGGGAAGGGTTAGGGTTAGGGTTCGGGCTAGGGTTAGGGTTAGGGGACGGGGACAGTTTCGGGTCCAGATGAGGGTACGACAGCAGTTTAGGGGGAGCGTAAGTGTGAGGGCGCGGGTTAGTGTGAGCGTACGGGTTAGGATTAGGATACGGGTGAGGGGAAGGCTTTGGGGAAGTGTTAGGGTTAGGGTTCGGGCTAGGGTTAGGATTAGGGGACGGGGATGGTTTAGGGTCCAGGTGAGGGTATTACAGCGGTTTAGGGGGAGTGTACGTGTGAGGGCGCGGGTCAGTGTGAGCATATGGGTTAGGATTAGGGGACGGGTGAGGGGAAGGCTTCGGGGAAGGGTTAGGGATAGGGTTCGGGCTAGGGTTAGGGTTAGGGGACGGGGACGGTATAGGGTCCAATTGAGGGTACGACAACGGTTTAGGGTGAGCATACGTGTGAGGGCGCTGGTTAGTGTCAGCGTACAGTTTAGGATTAGGGGACGGGTGAGGGAAAGGCTTCGGGGAAGGTTTAGGTTTAGGGTTCAGACTAGGGTTAGGGTTAGGTGACGGGGAGCGTTTAGGGTCCAGGTGAGGGTACGACAATGCTTTAGGGTGAGCGTACGTGTGAGGGCGCGGGTTAGTGTGAGCCTAAGGGTTAGGAATAGGGGACGGGTGAGGGGAAGGCTTCGGGGAAGGGTTAGGGTTAGGGTTCGGGCTAGGGTTAGGGTTAGGGGACGGGGATGTATAGGTTCCAGGTGAGGGTACGACAACAGTTTAGGGGGAGCGTACGTGTGAGGGCGCAGGGTAGTGTGAGCTTACGGGTTAGTTTTAGGGGACGGGTGAAGCGAAGGCTTCGGGGAAGGGTTAGGGTTACGGTTTGGGCTAGGGTTAGGTTTAGGGAACGGGGACGGTTTAGGGTCCAGTTGAGGGTACGACAACGGTTTAGGGGGAGCGTACGTGTGAGGCGCGGGTTAGTGTGAGCGTACGGGTTAGGATTAGGGTACGGGTGAGGGGAAGGGTTAGGTTTAGGGTTCGGGCTAGGGTTAGGGTTAGGGGACGGGGACGGTTTAAGGTCCAGGTGAGGGTAAGACAACACTTTAGGGGGAGCGTACGTGTGAGGGCGCGAGTTAGTGTGAGCGTACGGGTTAGGATTAGGGGACGGGTGAGGGGAAGGCTTCGGGGAAGGGTTAGGGTTAGAGTTCGGGCTAGGGTTAAGGTTAGGGGAAGGGGACGGTTTAGGGTCCAGGTGAGGGTACGACAACGGTTTAGGGGGAGCGTACGTGTGAGGGCATGGGTTATGTGAGCGTACGGGATAGGATTAGGGAAAGGGTGAGGGGAAGTCTTCGGGGAAGGGTTAGGGTTATGGTTCGGGCTAGGGTTAGGGTTAGGGGACGGGGACGGTTTAGGGTCCAGGTGAGGGTACGACAACGGTTTAGGGGGACCGTTCGTGTGAGGGCGTGGGTTAGTGTGAGCGTACGGGTTAGGATTAGGGGATGGGTGAGCGGAAGGCTTCGGGGACGGGTTAGGTTTAGGGTTTGGGTAGGGTTAGGGTTAAGGGATGGGGACGGTTTAGGGTCCAAGTGAGGGTACGACAACGGTTTAGGGGCAGCATACGTGTGAGCTGGCTGGATAGTGTGAGCGTACGGGTTAGGATTAGGGACGGGTGAGGGGAAGGCTTCGGGGAAGGGTTAGGGTTAGGGTTTGGGCTAGGGTTAGGGTTAGGGGACGGGGACGTTTTAGGGTCCAGGTGAGGGTACGACAACGCTTTAGCGGGAGAGTACGTGTGAGGGCGCGGGTTAGTGTGAGCATACGGGTTAGGATTAGGGGACGGGTAAGAGTAAGCCTTTGGGGAAGTGTTAGGGTTAGGGTTCGGGCTAGGGTTAGGGTTAGGGGACGGGGACGGTTTAGGGCCCAGGTGAGGGTACGACAATGGTTTAGGGGGAGCGTACGTGTGAGGGCACGGGTTAGTGTGAGCTTACGGGTTAGGATTAGGGGACGGATGAGGGGAAGGCTTCGGGGAAGTGTTAGGGTTAGGGTTCGGGCTAGGGTTAGGGTTATGGGACGGGGACGGTTTCGGGTCCAGTTGAGGGTATGCCAGCGGTTTAGGTGGAGAATACGTGTGAGGGCGCGGGTTAGTGTGAGCGTTCGGGTTAGGATTAGGAGACGGGTGAGGGGAAGGCTTCGGGGAAGGGTTAGGGTTAGGGTTCGGGCTAGGGTTAGGGTTAGGGGACGGGGACAGTTTCGGGTCCAGATGAGGGTACGACAGCGGTTTAGGGGGAGCGTAAGTGTGAGGGCGCGGGTTAGTGTGAGTGTACGGGTTAAGATTAGGGGACGGGTGAGGGGAAGGCTTCGGAAAAGGGTTAGGGTTAGGGTTCGGGCTAGGGTTAGGCTTAGGGGATTGGGACGGTTTAGGGTCCAGGTGAGGGTACGACAACGGTTTAGGGGGAGCGTACGTGTGAGGGCGCGGCTTTGTGTGAGCGTACGGTTTAGGATTAGAGGACGGGTGAGGGGAAGGTTTCGGGAAGTCTTAGGGTTAGGGTTCGGGGTAGGATTAGGGTTAGGGGACGGGGACGGTTTAGGGTCCAGGTGAGGGTACGACAACGGTTTAGGGGGACCGTTCGTGTGAGGGCGCGGGTTAGTGTGAGCGTACGGGTTAGGATCAGGGGATGGGTGAGGGGAAGGCTTCGGGGACGGGTTAGGGTTAGGGTTTGGGTAGCGTTAGGGTTAAGGGATGGGGACGGTTTAGGGTCCAAGTGAGGGTACAACAACGGTTTAGGGGCAGCATACTTGTGAGCGGGCTGGATAGTGTGAGTGTACGGGTTAGGATTAGGGACGGGTGAGGGGAAGGCTTAGGGGAAGGGTTAGGGTTAGGGTTCGGGTTAGGGTTAGGGTTAGGGGACGGGGACGTTTTAGGGTCCAGGTGAGGGTACGACAACGCTTTAGGGGGAGAGTACGTGTGAGGGCGCGGGTTTGTGTGAGCATACGGGTTAGGATTAGGGGACGGGTAAGGGGAAGCCTTTGGGGAAGGGTTAGGGTTAGGGTTCGGGCTAGGGTTAGGGTTAGGGGACGGGGACGGTTTAGGGTCCAGGTGAGGGTACGACAACGCTTTAGGGGGAGCGTACGTGTGAGGGCGCGGGTTAGTGTGAAAGTACAGGTTAGGATTAGGAGACGGGTGAGGGGATGGTTTCGGGGAATAGTTAGGGATACGATTCGGGCTAGGGTTAGGGTTAGGGGACGGGGATGGTTTAGGGTCCAGGTGAGGGTACGACAACGGTTTAGGGGGAGCGTACGTGTGAGGGCGCGTGTTAGTGTGAGCGAACGGGTTAGGATTAGGGAACGGGAGAGGGGAAGGCTTCTGGGAATGGTTAGGTATAGGGTTCGGGCTAGGGTTAGGGTTAGGGGACGGGGATGGTTTAGGTTCCAGGTGAGGGTACGACAACGGTTTAGGTGGAGCGTAAGTGTGAGGGCGCGGGTTAGTGTGAGCGAACGGGTTAGGATTAGGGGACGGGTGAGGGGAAGGCTTCGGGGAAGGGTTAGGGATAGGGTTCTGGTTAGGGTTAGGGTTAGGGGACGGGGACGGTTTAGGGTCCAGGTGAGGGTACGACAACGGTTTAGGGGGAGCGTACATGTGAGGGTGCGGGTTACTGTGAGCGTACGGGTTAGGATTAGGGGACGGGTGAGGGGAAGGCTTCGGGGAAGTTTTAGGGGTAGGGTTCGGGCTAGGGTTAGGGTTAGGGGACGGGGACGGTTTAGGGTCCAGGTGAGGGTACGACAACGGTTTAGGGGGAGCGTACGTGTGAGGGCGTGGGTTAGTGTGAGCTTACGGGTTAGGATTAGGGGACGAGTGAGGGGAAGGCTTCGGGGAAGTGTTAGGGTTAGGGTTCGGGCTAGGGTTAGGGCTAGGGTTAGGGGACGGTTTAGGGTCCAGGTGAGGGTACGACAACGCTTTAGGGGGAGAGTACGTGTGAGGGCGTGGTTTACTGTGAGCGTACGGGTTAGGATTAGGGGACGGGTGAGGGGAAGGCTTCGGGGAAGTGTTAGGGTTAGGGTTAGGGCTAGGGTTATGGTTAGGGGACGGGGACGGTTTTGGGTCGAGGTGAGGGTACGACAATGGTTTAGGGGGAGCGTACGTGTGAGGGCGCGTGTTAGTGTGAGCGTACGGGTTAGGATTAGGGGACGGGTGAGGGGAAGGCTTCGGGGAATGGTTAGGGATAGGGTTCGGGCTAGGGTTAGGATTAGGGGACGGGGATGGTTTAGGGTCCAGGTGAGGGTATTACAGCGGTTTAGGGGGAGCGTACGTGTGAGGGCGCGGGTCAGTGTGAGCGTATGGTTTAGGATTAGGGGACGGGTGACGGGAAGGGTTAGGGTTAGGGTTCGCACTAGGGTTAGTGTTAGGTGACGGGGAGGGTTTAGGGTCCAGGTGAGGGTACGACAATGCTTTATGGTGAGCGTACGTGTGAGGGCGCGTGTTAGTGTGAGCCTACGAGTAAGGATTAGGGGACGGGTGAGGGGAAGGCTTCGGGGAAGGGTTAGGGTTAGGGTTCGGTCTAGGGTTAGGGTTAGGGGACGGGGATGTATAGGGTCCAGGTGAGGGTACGACAACGGTTTAGGGGGAGCGTACGTGTGATGGCGCGGGTTAGTGTGAAAGTACAGGTTAGGATTAGGGGACGGGTGAGGGGATGGTTTCGGGGAATGGTTAGGGATACGGTTCGGGCTAGGGTTAGGGTTAGGGGACGGGGATGGTTTAGGGTCCAGGTGAGGGTACGACAACGGTTTAGGGGGAGCATACGTGTGAGGGCGCGTGTTAGTGTGAGCGAACGGGTTAGGATTAGGGGACGGGTGAGGGGAAGGCTTCGGGGAATGGTTAGGGATAGGGTTCGGGCTAGGGTTAGGGTTAGGGGACGGGGATGGTTTAGGGTCCAGGTGAGGGTACGACAATGGTTTAGGGGGAGCGTACGTGTGAGGGCGCGTGTTAGTGTGAGCGAACGGGTTAGGATTAGGGGACGGGTGAGGGGAAGGCTTTGGGGAAGGGTTAGGGATAGGGTTCTGGTTAGGTTTAGGGTTAGGGGACGGGGACGGTTTAGGGTCCAGGTGAGGGTACGACAACGGTTTAGGGGGAGCGTACATGTGAGGGCACGGGTTAGTGTGAGCGTACGGGTTAGGATTAGGGGACGGGTTAGGGGAAGGCTTTGGGGAAAGGTTAGGGTTAGAGTTCGGGCTAGGGTTAGGGTTAGGGGACGGGGACGGTTTAGGGTCCAGGTGAGGGTACGACAACGCTTTAGGGGAAGAGTACGTGTGAGGGCGTGGTTTAGTGTGAGCGTACGGGTTAGGATTTGGGGACGGGTGAGGAGAAGATTTCGGGGAAGGGTTAGGGTTAGGGTTCGGGCTAGGGTTAGGGTTAGAGGACGGGGACGGTTTAGGGTCCAGGTGAGGTTACGACAACGGTTTACGGGGAGCGTACGTGTGAGGGCGCGGGTTAGTGTGAGCGTACGGGTTAGGATTAGGGGACGGTTGAGGGGAAGGTTTCGGGGAAGAGTCAGGGTTAGCCTTTTGGCTAGGGTTAGGGGTAGGGGACGGGGACGGTTAAGGGTCGAGGTGAGGGTACGACAATGGTTTAGGGGGAGCGTACGTTTGAGGGCGCGTGTTAGTGTGAGCGTACGGGTTAGGATTAGGGGACGGGTGAGGGGAAGGCTATGGGGAATGGGTAGGGATAGGGTTCGGGCTAGGGTTAGGATTAGGGGACGGGGATGGTTTAGAGTCCAGGTGAGGGTATTACAGCGGTTTAGGGGGAGCGTACGTGTGAGGGCGCGGGTCAGTGTGAGCGTATGGTTTAGGATTAGGGGACGGGTGACGGGAAGGTTTAGGGTTAGGGTTCGCACTAGGGTTAGTGTTAGGTGACGGGGAGGGTTTAGGGTCCAGGTGAGGGTACGACAATGCTTTAGGGTGAGCGTACGTGTGAGGGCGCGGCTTAGTGTGAGCCTACGAGTAAGGATTAGGGGACGGGTGAGGGGAAGGCTTCGGGGAAGGGTTAGGGTTAGGGTTCGGGCTAGGGTTAGGTTTAGGGGACGGGGATGTATAGGGTCCAGGTGAGGGTACGACAACGGTTTAGGGGGAGCGTACGTGTGAGGCGCGGGTTAGTGTGAGCGTACGGGTTAGGATTAGGGGACGGGTGAGGGGAAGGTTTAGGGTTAGGGTTCGGGCTAGGGATAGGGTTAGGGCACGGGGACGGTTTAGGGTCCAGGTGAGGGTACGACAACGGTTTAGGGGCAGCGTACGTGTGAGGGCGTGGGTTAGTGTGAGCGTACGGGTTAGGATTAGTGGACGGGTGACGGGAAGGCTTCAGAGAAGGGTTAGTGTTATCTTTCGGGCTAGGGTTAGGGTAATGGGACGGGGACGGTTTAGGATCCAGATGAGGGAACGACAACGGTTTAGGGGGAGCGTACGTGTGAGGACGCGGGTTAGTGTGAGCGTACGGGTTAGGATTAGGAGACGGGTGAGGGGAAGGCTTCGGGGAAGGGTTAGGGTTAGGGTTCGGGCTAGGGTTAGGGTTAGGGGTTGGGGGCGGTTTAGGGTCCATGTGAGGGTACGACAAAGGTTTAGGGACAGCGTACGTGTGAGGGCGCGTTTTAGTGTGAGCGTACGGGTTAGGATTGGGGATGGGTGAGGGGAAGGCTTCAGGGATGTGTTAGGGATAGGTTTCGGGCTAGGGTTAGTGTTAGGGGACGGGGACGGTTTAGGGTCCAGGTGAGGGTAAGACAACAGTTTAGGGGTAGCGTACGTGTGAGGGCACGGGTTAGTGTTATCGTACGGGTTAGGATTAGGGGACGGGTGAGGGGAAGGCTTCGGGGAAGGGTTAGGGTTACGGTTCGGGCTAGGGTTAGGGTTAGGGGACGGGGACGGTTTAGGGTCCAGGTGAGTGTACGACCATGGTTTAGGGGGAGCTAACGTGTGAGGGCGCGTGTTAGTGTGAGCTTACTTGTTAGGATTAGGGGACGGGTGAGGGGAAGGCTTCGGGGAAGGGTTAGGGTTTGGGTTCGGGCTAGGGTTAGGGTTAGGGGATGGGGACGGTTTAGGATCCAGGTGAGGGTACGTCAGCAGTTTAGGCGGAGCGTACGTGTGAGGGCATGGGTTAGTGTGAGCGTACGGGTTACGATTAGGGGACGGGTGAGGGGAAGGCTTCGGGGAACGATTAGGGTTAGGGTTCGGGCTAGGATTAGGGTTAGGGGACGGAGGCGGTTTAGGGTCCAGGTGAGGGTAGGACAACGCTTTAGGGGGAGCGTATGTGTGAGGGCGCGGGTTAGTGTGAGCGTATGGGTTAGGATTAGGGGACGGGTGAGGAGAAGGCTTCGGGGAAGGGTTAGCTTTAGGGTTCGGGCTAGGGTTAGGGTTAGGGGACGGAGACGGTTTAGTGTCCAGGTGAGGGTACGACAACAGTTTAGGGGGAGCGTACGTGTGAGGGTGTGGGTTAGTGTGAGCGTACGGGTTAGGATTAGGGGACGGGTGAGGGGAAGGCTTCGGGGAAGGGTTAGGGTTACGGTTCGGGCTAGGGTTAGGGTTAGGGGACGGGGACGGTTTCGTGTCCATTTGTGGGTACAACAGCGGTTTAGGGGGAGCGTACGTGTGAGGGCGCGGGTTAGTGTGAGCTTACGGGTTAGGATTAGGGGTTGGGTGAACCGAAGGCTTCGGGGAATGGTTATGGATAGGGTTCCGGCTAGGGTTAGGTTTAGGGGACGGGGACGGTTTAGGGTCCAGTTGAGGGTACGACAAAGCTTTAGGGGGAGCGTACGTGTGAGGGCGCGGGTTAGTGTTAGCGTACAGGTTAGTATTAGGGGACGGGTGAGGGGAAGGCTTCGGGGAAGGGTTAGGTTTAGGGTTCGGGCTAGGGTTAGGGTTAGGGGAAGGGGACGGTTTAGGGTCCAGGTGAGGGTACGACAACGGTTTAGGGGGAGAATACGTGTGAGGGCGCGGGTTAGTGTGAGCGTACGGGTTAGGGTTAGGGGACGGGTGAGGGCAAGGCTTCGGGGAAGTGTTAGGGTTAGGGTTCGGGCTAGGGTTAGGGTTAGGGGACGGGGACGGTTTAGGGTCCAGGTGAGGGCACGACAACCGTTTAGGGGGAGCGTACGTGTGAGGGCGCATGTTAGTGTGAGCGTACGGGTTAGGATTAGGGGACGGGTGAGGGGAAGGCTTCGGGGAAGGGTGAGGGTTAGGGTTCGGGCTAGGGTTAGGGTTAGGGGACGGGGACGGTTTAGGGTCCAGGTGAGGGTACGACAACAGTTTAGGGTGAGCGTACGTGTGAGGGCGCGGGTTAGTGTGAGCGTACGGGTTAGGATTAGGGAACGGGTGAGGGGAAGGCTTCGGGGAAGGGTTAGGGTTACAGTTCGGGCTAGGGTTAGGGTTAGGTGACGGGGACGGTTTAGGGTCCAGCTGAGGGTACGACCATGGTTTAGGGGGAGGTAACGTGTGAGGGCATGGGTTAGTGTGAGCGTACGGGTTACGATTAGGGGACGGGTGAGGGGAAGGCTTCGGGGAATGGTTAGGGTTAGGGTTCGGGCTAGGATTAGGGTTAGGGGACGGAGGCGGTTTATGGTCCAGGTGAGGGTAGGACAACGCTTTAGGGGGAGCGTATGTGTGAGGGCGTGGGTTAGTGTGAGCGTATGGGTTAGGATTAGGGGACGGGTGAGGAGAAGGCTTCGGGGAAGTGTTAGGGTTAGGGTTCGGGCTAGGGTTAGGGTTAGGGGACGGAGACGGTTTAGTGTCCAGGTGAGGGTACGACAACGGTTTAGGGGGAGCGTACGTGTGAGGGCGTGGGATAGTGTGAGAGTACGGGTTAGGATTAGGGGACGGGTGAGGGGAAGGCTTCCGGGAAGGGTTAGGGTTAGGGTTCGGCTAGGGTTAGGGTTAGAGGACGGGGACGGTTTAGGGTCCAGGTGAGGGTACGAGAACGGTTTAGGGGGAGCGTACGTGTGAGGGCGTGTGTTAGTGTGAGCGTCCGTGTTAGGATTAGGGGACGGGTGAGGGGAAGGCTTCGGGGAAGTGTTAGGGTTAGGGTTCGGGCTAGGGTTAGGGTTAGGGGACGGGGACGGTTTCGTGTCCAGTTGAGGGTACGACAGCGGTTTAGGGGGAGCGTACGTGTGAGGGCGTGAGTTAGTGTGAGCTTACGGGTTAGGATTAGGGGACGGGTGAACCGAAGGCTTCCGGGAATGGTTATGGATAGGGTTCGGGCCAGGGTTAGGTTTAGGGGACGGGGACGGTTTAGGGTCCAGGTGAGGGTACGACAACGGTTTAGGGGGTGCGTACGTGTGAGGGCGTGGGTTAGTGTGAGCGTATGGGTTAGGATTAGGGGACGGGTTATGGGAAGGCTTTGGGGAAGGTTTAGCATTAGGGTTAGGGCTAGGGTTAGGGTTAGGGGACGGGGACGGTTTAGGGTCCAGGTGAGGGTACGACAATGGTTTAGGGGGAGCGTACGTGTGAGGGCGCGGGTTAGGGGGAGCGTTCGGGTTAGGATTAGGGGACGGGTGAGGGGAAGGCTTCGGGGAAGTGTTAGGGTTAGGATTCGGGCTAGGTTTAGGGTTAGGGGATGGGAACGGTTTAGGGTCCAGGTGAGGGTATGACAACGTTTTAGGGGGAGCGTACTTTTGCGGGCGCGGGTTAGTGTGAGCGTACGGGTTAGGATTAGGGGACGGGTTAGGGGAAGGATTCGGGGAAGGGTTAGGGTTAGGGTTCCGGCTAGGGTTAGGGTTAGGGAACGGAGACAGTTTCGGGTCCAGTTGATGGTACGAGAGTGGTTTAGGGTGAGCATACGTGTGAGGGTGCGGGTTAGTGTGAGCGTACCATTTAGGATTAGGAGACGGGTGACGGGAAGGCTTCGGGGAAGGGTTAGGGTTACGGTTTGGTCTAGGGTTAGGGTTAGGGTTAGGGGACGGGGACGGTTTAGGGTGCATGTAAGGGTACGACAATGCTTTAGGGAGAGCGTACGTGTGAGGGCGCGGGTTATTGTGAGCGTTCGGGTTAGGATTAGGGGACGTGTGAGGGGAACGTTTCGGGTAGGGGTTAGGGATAGTGTTCGGGATAGGGTTAGGGTTAGGGGACGGGTACTCTTTAGGGTCCAGGTGAGGGTACGACAACGGTTTACGGGGAGCGTACGTGTGAGGGCGAGGGTTAGTGTGAGCGTACGGGTTAGGATTAGGGGACGGCTGAGGGTAAGGCTTTGGGGAATGGTTAGGGATAGAGTTCGGGCTAGGGTTAGGGTTAGGGGACGGGGACGGTTTACGGTCCAGGTGAGGGTACGACAACGCTTTAGGGGGAGCGTACGTGTGAGGGCGTGGGTTAGTGTGAGCGTACGGGTTAGGATTAGGGGACGGGTGAGGGGAAGGCTTCGGAGAAGGGTTAGGGTTAGGGTTCAGGCTACGGTTAGGGTTAGGGGACGGGGACGTTTTAGGGTCCAGGTGAGGGTACAACAACGGTTTAGGGGGAGCGTACGTGTGAGGGCGCGTGTTAGTGTGAGCGTACTGGTTTAGGATTAGGGGACGGGTGAGGGGAACGCTTCGGGGAAGGGTTAGGGTTAGGGTTCGGGCTAGGGTTAGGGTTAGGGAACGGGGACGGTTTAGGGTCCAGGTGAGGGTACGACACGGTTTAGGGTGAGCGTACGTGTGATGGCGCGGGTTAGTGTGAGCTTACGGGTTAGGATTAGGGGACGGGTGAGGGGAAGGCTTCCTGGAAGGGTTAGGGTTATGGTTCGGGCTAGGGTTAGGGTTAGGGACGGGGACGGTTTAGGGTCCAGGTGAGGGTACGACAATGTTTTAGGGGTAGCGTACGTGTGAGGGTGAGGGTTGGTGTGAGCGTATGGGTTAAGATTAGGGCACGGGTGAGGGGAAGGCTTCGAGGAAGGGTTAGGGTTAGGGTTCGGGGTAGGGTTAGGGTTAGGGGACAGGGACGGTTTAGGGTCCCGGTGAGGGTACGACAATGGTTTAGGGGGAGCGTACGTGTGAGGGCGCGGGTTAGTGTGAGCGTACGGGATAGGATTCGGGGACGGGTGAGGGGAAGGCTTCGGGGAAGGGTAAGTGTTAGGGTTCGGGCTAGGGTTTGGTTTAGGGGACGGGGACGGTTTAGAGTCCAGGTGAGGGTACGACAACGCTTTAGGGGGAGCGTACGTGTGAGGGCGTGAGTTAGTGTGAGCGTACGGGTTAGGATTAGGGGTGGGTGAGGGGAAGGCTTCGGGGAAGGGTTAGGGTTAGGGTTCAGGTTAGGGTTAGGGTTAGGGGACGGGGACGGTTTAGGGTCCAGATGAGGGTACGACAACGGTTTAGGGGGAGTGTACGTGTGAGGGCACGGGTTAGTGTGAGCGTACGGGTTAGGATTAGGGGACGGGTGAGGGGAAGGCTTCGGGGAAGGGTTAGGGTTAGGGTTCGGGCTAGGGTTAGGGTTAGGGGACGGGGACGGTTTCGGGTCCAGTTGAGGGTACGACAGCAGTTTAGGGGGAGCGTACGTGTGAGGGCGCGGGTTAGTGTGAGCGTATGGTTTAGGCTTAGGGGACGGGTGAGGGGTAGGCTTCGGGGAAGGGTTAGGGATAGGATTCGGGCTACGGTTAGGGTTAGGGGACGGGGACGGTTTAGGGTCCAGGTGTGTGTACGACAACGGTTTAGGGGGAGAATACGTGTAAGGGCGCGGGTTAGTGTGAGCGTACGGGTTAGGGTTAGGGGACGGGTGAGGGGAAGGCTTCGGGGAAGTGTTAGGTTTAGGGTTCGGGCTAGGGTTAGGGTTAGGGGATGGGGATGGTTTAGGGTCCAGGTGAGGGTACGACAACGGTTTAGGGGGAGCGTACGTTTGAGGGCGCAGGTTACTGTGAGCGTACGGTTTAGCATTAGGGGACGGGTGAGGGGAAGGCTTCGGGGAAGGGTTAGGGTTAGGGTTTGGGCTAGGGTTAGGTTTAAGGGACGGGGACGGTTTAGGGTCCAGGTGAGGGTACGACAGTGGTTTAGGGGGAGCGTACGTGTGAGGGCGCGGATTAGTGTGAGCATACGGGTTAGGATTAGGGGACGGGTGAGGGGAAGGCCTCGGGGAAGGGTTAGGGTTAGGGTTCGGGCTAGGGTTAGGGTTAGGGGATGGGGACGGTTTAGGGTCCAGGTGAGGGTACGACAATGGTTTAGGGGGAGCGTACGTGTGAGGGCGCGGGTTAGTGTGAGCGTACGGGATAGGATTCGGGGACGGGTGAGGGGAAGGCTTCGGGGAAGGGTTAGTGTTAGGGTTCGGGCTAGGGTTTGGTTTAGGGGACGGGGACGGTTTAGAGTCCAGGTCAGGGTACGACAACGCTTTAGGGTAGCGTACGTGTGAGGGCGTGAGTTAGTGTGAGCATACGGGTTAGGATTAGGGGTGGGTGAGGGGAAGGCTTCGGGGAAGGGTTAGGGTTAGGGTTCAGGTTAGGGTTAGGGTTAGGGGACGGGGACGGTTTAGGGTCCAGGTGAGGGTACGACAACGGTTTAGGGGGAGCGTACGTGTGAGGGCACGGGTTAGTGTGAGCGTACGGGTTAGGATTAGGGGACGGGTGAGGGGAAAGCTTCGGGGAAGGGTTAGGGTTAGGGTTCGTGCTAGGGTTAGGGTTAGGGGACAGGGACGGTTTCGGGTCCAGTTGAGGGTACGACAGCAGTTTAGGGGGAGCGTACGTGTGAGGGCGCGGGTTAGTGTGAGCGTATGGTTTAGGCTTAGGGGACAGGTGAGGGGTAGGGTTCGGGGAAGGGTTAGGGATAGGATTCGGGCTAGGGTTAGGGTTAGGGGACGGGGACGGTTTAGGGTCCAGGTGAGGGTATGACAACGGTTTAGGGGGAGCGTACGTGTGAGGGCGCAGGTTAGTGTGAGCGTACGGGTTAGGATTAGGGGACGGGTGAGGGGAAGGCTTCGGGGAAGGGTTAGGGTTAGGGTTCGGGCTAGGGTTAGGGTTAGGGGAAGGGGACGGTTTAGGTTCCAGGTGTGTGTACGACAACGGTTTAGGGGGAGAATACGTGTAAGGGCGCGGGTTAGTGTGAGCGTACGGGTTAGGGTTAGGGGACGGGTGAGGGGAAGGCTTCGGAGAAGTGTTAGGGTTAGGGTTCGGGCTAGGGTTAGGGTTAGGGGACGGGGACAGTTTACGGTCCATGTGAGGGTACGACAACGCTTTAGGGGGAGCGTACATGTGAGGGCGTGAGTTAGTGTGAGCGTACGGGTTAGGATTAGGGGTGGGTGAGGGGAAGGCTTCGGGGAAGGGTTAGGGTTAGGGTTTGGGCTAGGGTTAGGGTTAGGGGAGGGAGACGGTTTAGGGTCCAGGTGAGGGTACGACAACTGTTTAGGGGGAGCGTACGTGTGAGGGCGCGGGTTAGTGTGAGCGTATGGTTTAGGATTAGGGGACGGTGAGGAGAAGGCTTCGGGGAAGGGTTAGGGATAGTGTTCGGGCTAGGGTTAGGGTTAGGGGACGGGGACAGTTTAGGGTCCAGGTGAGGGTACGACAATGGTTTACAGGGAGCGTACGTGTGAGGGCGCGGGTTAGTGTGACCGTACAGGTTAGGATTATGGGATGGGTGAGGGGAAGGCTTCAGGGAAGTGTTAGGGTTAGGGTTCAGGCTAGGGTTAGGGTAAGGGGACGGGGACCCTTTTGGCTCCAGGTGAGGGTAGGACAATAGTTTAGGGGGAGTGTACGTGTGAGGGCGCGGGTTAGTGTGAGCGTACGGGTTAGGATTATGGGTCGGGTGAGGGGAAGGCTTCGGGGAAGGGTTAGGGTTACGGTTTGGGCTAGGGTTAGGGTTAGGGGAGGGGGACGGTTTAGGGTGCAGGTAAGTGTACGACAATGCTTTAGGGAGAGCGTACGTGTGAGGGCGCAGGTTATTGTGAGCGTACGGGTTAGGATTAGGGGACGGGTGAGGGGAAGGTTTCGGGGAAGGGTTAGGGTTAGGGTTCGGGCTAGGGTTAGGGTTAGGGATCGGGGACGGTTCAGGGTCCAGGAGAGGGTACAACAACGGTTTAGGGGGAGCGTACGTGTGTGGGCGCGGGTTAGTGTGAGCGTACGGGTTAGGATTAGGGGACGGTTGAGGGGAAGACTTCGGGGAAGGGTTAGGGTTAGGGTTCAGGCTAGGGTTAGGGTTAGGGGACAGGGATGGTTTAGGGTCCAGGTGAGGGTACGACAACGGTTTAGAGGGCGCGTACGTGTGAGGGCGCGGGTTAGTGTGAGCGTACGGGTTGGGATTAGGGGACGGGTGAGGGGAAGGCTTCGGGGAAGTGTTAGGGTTAGGGTTCGGGCTAGGTTTAGGGTTAGGGGACGGGGACGGTTTAGGGTCCAGGTGAGGGTACGACAAAGCTTTAGGGCGAGCGTACGTGTGAGGGCGCGGGTTAGTGTTAGCGTAGAGTGTAGTATTAGGGGACGGGTTAGGGGAAGGCTTTGGGGAAGGGTTAGGGTTAGGGTTCGGGGTAGGGTTAGGGTTAGGGGATGGGGACGGTTTAGGGTCCAGGTGAGTGTACGACAACAGTTTAGGGGGAGCGTATGTGTGAGGGCGCGGGTTAGTGTGAGCGTATGGGTTAGGATTAGGGGACGGGTGAGGGGAAGGCTTCGGGGAAGGGTTAGGTTTAGGGTTCGGGCTAGGGTTAGGGTTAGGGGACGGGGACGGTTTAGGGTCCAGGTGAGGGTACGAATATGGTTTAGGGGGAGCGTACGTGTGAGGGCGTAGGTTAGTGTGAGCGTACAGGTTAGGATTAGGGGACGGGTGAGGGGAAGGCTTCGGGGAAGGTTTAGGGTTATGGTTCGGGCTAGGGTTAGGGTTAGGGGACGGGGACCGTTTTGGCTCCAGGTGAGGGTACGACAATGGTTTAGGGGGAGTGTACGTGTGAGGGCGCGGGTTAGTGTGAGCGTACGGGTTAGGATTAGGGGACGGTTGAGGGGAAGGCTTCGGGGAAGTGTTACGTTTAGGGTTCGGGCTAGGGTTAGGGTTAGGGGACGGGGACGTTTTAGGGTCCAGGTGAGGGTAGGACAAAGGTTTAGGGGGAGCGTACGTGTGAGGGCGCGGGGTAGTGTGAGCGTACGGGTTAGGATTAGGGGATGGGTGAGGGGAAGGCTTCGGGGAAGTGTTAGGTTTAGGGTTCGGGCTAGGGTTAGGGTTAGGGGACGGGGACGGTTTAGGGTCCAGGTGAGGGTACGACAACGGTTAAGGGGGAGCGTATGGGTGAGGGCGCGGGTTAGTGTGAGGGTACGGGTTAGGATTAGATGACGGGTGAGGGGAAGGCTTCGGGGAAGGGTTAGAGTTAGGGTTCGGGCTAGGGTTAGGGTTAGGGGACGGGGACGGTTTAGGGTCCAGGTGAGGGTACGACAACAGTTTAGGGGGAGCGTACGTGTGAGGGCGCGGGTTACTGTGACCGTTTGGGTTAGGTTTAGGGGACGGGTGAGGGGAAGGCATCGGGGAAGGGTTAGGTTTAGGGTTCGGGCTAGGGTTAGGGTTAGGGGACGGGGACCATTTTGGCTCCAGGTGAGGGTACGACAATGGTTTAGGGGGAGTGTACGTGTGAGGGCGCGGGTTAGTGTGAGCGTACGGGTTAGGATTAGGGGACGGGTGAGGGGAAGGCTTCGGGGAAGTGTTACGTTTAGGGTTCGGGCTAGGGTTAGGGTTAGGTGACGGGGACGGTTTAGGGTCCAGGTGAGTGTACGACAACGGTTTAGGGGGTGCGTAAGTGTGAAGTCGTGGGTTAGTGTGAGCGTCCCGTTTAGGATTAGGGGACGGGTGAGGGGAAGGCTTCGGGGAAGTGTTCGGGTTAGGGTTCGGGCTAGGGCTAGATTTAGGGGACGGGGACGGTTTAGGGTCCAGGTGAGGGTACGACAACGGTTTAGGGGGAGCGTACGGGTGAGGGCGCGGGTTAGTGTGAGGGTACGGGTTAGGATTAGAGGATGGGTGAGGGGAAGGCTTCGGGGAAGGGTTAGAGTTAGGGTTCGGGCTAGGGTTAGGGTTAGGGGACGGGGACGGTTTAGGGTCCAGGTGAGGGTACGACAACGGTTTAGGGGGAGCGTACGTGTGTGGGCGCGGGTTAGTGTGAGCTTACGGGTTAGGATTAGGGGACGGGTGAGGGGAAGATTTCGGGGAAGGGTTAGGGTTAGGGTTAGGGTTCAGGCTAGGGTTAGGGTTAGGGGACAGGGATGGTTTAGGGTCCAGGTGAGGGTACGACAACGGTTTAGGGGGAGCGTACGTGTGAGGGCGCGGGTTAGTGTGAGCGTACGGGTTAGTATTAGGGAACGGGTGAGGGGACGGCTTCGGGGAAGTGTTAGGGTTAGTGTTTGGGCTAGGGTTAGGGTTAGGGGATGGGGACGGTTTAGGGTGCAGGTGAGGGTACGACAACGCTTTAGGGGTAGCGTACGTGTGAGGGCGTGGGTTAGTGTGAGCGTACGGGTTAGGATTAGGGGACGGGTGAGGGGAAGGCTTCGGGGAAGGGTTAGGGTTAGGGTTCGGGCTAGGGTTAGGGTTAGGGTACAGGGACGGTTTAGTGTCCAGGTGAGGGTACGACAACGGTTTAGGGGGAGAATACGTGTGAGGGCGCGGGTTAGTATGAGCGTACGGGTTAGGGTTAGTAGACGGGTGAGGGGAAGGCATCGGGGAAGTGTTAGGGTTAGGGTTCGGGCTAGGGTTAGGGTTAGGGGACGGGGACGCTTTAGGGTCCAGGTGAGGGTACGACAACGGTTTAGGGGGAGCGTACGTGTTAGGGCGCAGGTTAGTGTGAGCGTACGGGTTAGGATTAGGGGACGGGTGAGGGGAAGGCTTCGGGGAAGTGTTACGTTTAGGGTTCGGGCTAGGGTTAGGGTTAGGGGACGGGGACGTTTTAGGGTCCAGGTGAGGGTAGGACAAAGGTTTAGGGGGAGCGTACGTGTGAGGGCGCGGGGTAGTGTGAGCGTACGGGTTAGGATTAGGGGATGGGTGAGGGGAAGGCTTCGGGGAAGTGTTAGGTTTAGGGTTCGGGCTAGGGTTAGGGTTAGGGGACGGGGACGGTTTAGGGTCCAGGTGAGGGTACGACAACGGTTAAGGGGGAGCGTATGGGTGAGGGCGCGGGTTAGTGTGAGGGTACGGGTTAGGATTAGATGACGGGTGAGGGGAAGGCTTCGGGGAAGGGTTAGAGTTAGGGTTCGGGCTAGGGTTAGGGTTAGGGGACGGGGACGGTTTAGGGTCCAGGTGAGGGTACGACAACAGTTTAGGGGGAGCGTACGTGTGAGGGCGCGGGTTACTGTGACCGTTTGGGTTAGGTTTAGGGGACGGGTGAGGGGAAGGCATCGGGGAAGGGTTAGGTTTAGGGTTAGGGCTAGGGTTAGGGTTAGGGAACGGGGACGGTTTAGGGTCCAGGTGAGGGTACGAATATGGTTTAGGGGGAGCGTACGTGTGAGGGCGTAGGTTAGTGTGAGCGTACAGGTTAGGATTAGGGGACGGGTGAGGGGAAGGCTTCAGGGAAGGGTTAGGGTTAGGGTTCGGGCTAGGGTTAGGGTTAGGGGACGGGGACCATTTTGGCTCCAGGTGAGGGTACGACAATGGTTTAGGGGGAGTGTACGTGTGAGGGCGCGGGTTAGTGTGAGCGTACGGGTTAGGATTAGGGGACGGGTGAGGGGAAGGCTTCGGGGAAGTGTTACGTTTAGGGTTCGGGCTAGGGTTAGGGTCAGGTGACGGGGACGGTTTAGGGTCCAGGTGAGTGTACGACAACGGTTTAGGGGGTGCGTAAGTGTGAAGTCGTGGGTTAGTGTGAGCGTCTGGGTTAGGATTAGGGGACGGGTGAGGGGAAGGCTTCGGGGAAGGGTTCGGGTTAGGGTTCGGGCTAGGGCTAGATTTAGGGGACGGGGACGGTTTAGGGTCCAGGTGAGGGTACGACAACGGTTTAGGGGGAGCGTACGGGTGAGGGCGCGGGTTAGTGTGAGGGTACGGGTTAGGATTAGAGGATGGGTGAGGGGAAGGCTTCGGGGAAGGGTTAGAGTTAGGGTTCGGGCTAGGGTTAGGGTTAGGGGACGGGGACGGTTTAGGGTCCAGGTGAGGGTACGACAACGGTTTAGGGGGTGCGTAAGTGTGAAGTCGTGGGTTAGTGTGAGCGTCTGGGTTAGGATTAGGGGACGGGTGAGGGGAAGGCTTTGGGGAAGGGTTCGTGTTAGGGTTCGGTCTAGGGTTAGGTTTAGGGGACGGGGACGGTTTAGGGTCCAGGTGAGGGTACGACAACGGTTTAGGGGGAGCGTACGGGTGAGGGCGTGGGTTAGTGTGAGCTTACGGGTTAGGATTAGGGGACGGGTGAGGGGAAGACTTCGGGGAAGGGTTAGGGTTAGGGTTCAGGCTAGGGTTAGGGTTAGGGGACAGGGATGGTTTAGGGTCCAGGTGAGGGTACGACAACGGTTTAGGGGGAGCGTACGTGTGAGGACGCGGGTTAGTTTGAGCGTACAGGTTAGGATTAGGGAACGGGTGAGGGGACGGCTTCGGGGAAGTGTTAGGGTTAGTGTTCGGGCTAGGGTTAGGGTTAGGGGACGGGTACGGTTTAGGGTCCAAGTGAGGGTACGACAACGCTTTAGGGGGAGCGTACGTGTGAGGGCGTGGGTTAGTGTGAGCGTACGGGTTAGGATTAGGGGACGGGTGAGGGGAAGGCTTCGGGGAAGGGTTTGGGTTAGGGTTCCGGCTAGGGTTAGGGTTAGGGGAAGGGGACAGTTTAGTGTCCAGGTGAGGGTACGACAACGGTTTACGGGGAGAATACGTGTGAGGGCGCGGGTTAGTATGAGCGTACGGGTTAGGGTTAGGAGACGGGTGAGGGGAAGACTTCGGGGAAGTGTTAGGGTTAGGGTTCGGCCTAGGGTTAGGGTTAGGGGACGGGGACGGTTTAGGGTCCAGGTGAGGGTACGACAACGGTTTAGGGGGAGCGTACGTGTGAGGGCGCAGGTTAGTGTGAGCGTACGGGTTAGGATTAGGGGACGGGTGAGGGGAAGGCTTCGGGGAAGGGTTAGGGTTAGGGTTCGGGCTAGGGTTAGGGTTAGGGGACGGGGACAGTTTAGGGTCCAGGTGAGGGTACGACAATGGTTTAGGGGGAGCGTACGTGTGAGGGCGCGGGTTAGTGTGAAAGTACAGGTTAGGATTAGGGGACGGGTGAGGGGAAGGCTTCGGGGAATGGTGAGGGTTAGGGTTCAGGCTAGGGTTAGGGTTAGGGGACGAGGACGGTTTAGGGTCCAGGTGAGGGTACGACAACGGTTTAGGGGGTGCGTACGTGTGAGGGCGCGAGTTAGTGTGAGCGTATGGGTTAGGATTAGGGGACGGTTGAGGGGAAGGTTTCGGGGAAGAGTTAGGGTTAGCGTTTGGGCTAGGGTTAGGGGTAGGGGACGGGGACGGTTTAGGGTCTAGGTGAGGGTACGCCAGCGGTTTAGGGGTAGCGTACGTGTGAGGGCGCGGGTTAGTGTGAGCGTATGGGTTAGGATTAGGGGACGGGTGAGGGGAAGGCTTCGGGGAATGGTTAGGCATAGGGTTCGGGCTAGGGTTAAGGTTAGGGGACAGGGATGGTTTAGGGTCCAGGTGAGGGTACGACAACGGTTTAGGGGGAGCGTACGTGTGAGGACGCGGGTTAGTTTGAGCGTACAGGTTAGGATTAGGGAACGGGTGAGGGGAAGGCTTCGGGGAAGTGTTAGGGTTAGTGTTCGGGCTAGGGTTAGGGTTAGGGGACGGGTACGGTTTAGGGTCCAAGTGAGGGTACGACAACGCTTTAGGGGGAGCGTACGTGTGAGGGCGTGGGTTAGTGTGAGCGTACGGGTTAGGATTAGGGGACGGGTGAGGGGAAGGCTTCGGGGAAGGGTTTGGGTTAGGGTTCCGGCTAGGGTTAGGGTTAGGGGAAGGGGACAGTTTAGTGTCCAGGTGAGGGTACGACAACGGTTTACGGGGAGAATACGTGTGAGGGCGCGGGTTAGTATGAGCGTACGGGTTAGGGTTAGGAGACGGGTGAGGGGAAGACTTCGGGGAAGTGTTAGGGTTAGGGTTCGGCCTAGGGTTAGGGTTAGGGGACGGGGACGGTTTAGGGTCCAGGTGAGGGTACGACAACGGTTTAGGGGGAGCGTACGTGTGAGGGCGCAGGTTAGTGTGAGCGTACGGGTTAGGATTAGGGGACGGGTGAGGGGAAGGCTTCGGGGAAGGGTTAGGGTTAGGGTTCGGGCTAGGGTTAGGGTTAGGGGACGGGGACAGTTTAGGGTCCAGGTGAGGGTACGACAATGGTTTAGGGGGAGCGTACGTGTGAGGGCGCGGGTTAGTGTGAAAGTACAGGTTAGGATTAGGGGACGGGTGAGGGGAAGGCTTCGGGGAATGGTGAGGGTTAGGGTTCAGGCTAGGGTTAGGGTTAGGGGACGAGGACGGTTTAGGGTCCAGGTGAGGGTACGACAACGGTTTAGGGGGTGCGTACGTGTGAGGGCGCGAGTTAGTGTGAGCGTATGGGTTAGGATTAGGGGACGGTTGAGGGGAAGGTTTCGGGGAAGAGTTAGGGTTAGCGTTTGGGCTAGGGTTAGGGGTAGGGGACGGGGACGGTTTAGGGTCTAGGTGAGGGTACGCCAGCGGTTTAGGGGTAGCGTACGTGTGAGGGCGCGGGTTAGTGTGAGCGTATGGGTTAGGATTAGGGGACGGGTGAGGGGAAGGCTTCGGGGAATGGTTAGGCATAGGGTTCGGGCTAGGGTTAAGGTTAGGGGACGGGGATGGTTTAGGGCCCAGGTGAGGGTACGACAATGGTTTAGGGGGAGCGTACGTGTGAGGGCACGGGTTAGTGTGAGCTTACGGGTTAGGATTAGGGGACGGGTGAGGGGAAGGCTTCGGGGAAGGTTTAGGGTTAGGGTTCGGGCTAGGGTTAGGGTTAGGGGACGGGGAAGGTTTAGGGCCCAGGTGAGGGTACGACAATGGTTTAGGGGGAGCGTACGTGTGAGGGCACGGGTTAGTGTGAGCTTACGGGTTAGGATTAGGGGACGGTTGAGGGGAAGGCTTTTGGGAAGTGTTAGGGTTAGGGTTCGGGCTAGGGTTAGGGTTAGGGTACGGGGACGGTTTCGGGTCCAGTTGAGGGTACGACAGCGGTTTAGGGGGAGCGTACGTGTGAGGGCGTGGGTTAGTGTGAGCGTACGGGTTAAGATTAGGGGACGGGTGAGGGGAAGGCTTCGGGGAAGGGTTAGGTTTAGGGTTCGGGCTAGGGTTAGGGTTAACGGACGGGGACGGTTTAGGGTCCAGGTGAGGGTACGACAACGGTTTATGGGTATCGTACGTGTGAGGGCACATGTTAGTGTGAGCGTACGGGTTAGGATTAGGGGACCGGTGAGGGGAAGGCTTCGGGAAAGTGTTAGGGTTAGGATTCGGGCTAGGGTAAGGGTTAGGGGACGGGGTCGGTTTAGGGTCCTGGTGAGGGTACGACAACGGTTTAGGGGGAGTGTACGTGTGAGGGCGCGGGTTAGTGTGAGCGTACGGGTTAGGATTAGGGGATGGTTGAGGGGAAGTCTTCGGGGACGTGTTAGGGTTAGGGTTTCGGTAGTGTTAGGGTTAAGGGATGGGGACGGTTTAGGGTCCAAGTGAAGGTACGACAACGGTTTAGGGGGTGCGTACGTGTGAGGGCGTGGGTTAGTGTGAGCGTTCGGGTTAGGATTAGGGGACGGGTGAGGGGAAGGCTTCGGGGAAGGGTTAGGGTTAGGGTTCGGGCTAGGGTTAGGGTTACGGGATGGGGACGGTTTAGGGTCCAGGTGAGGGTACGACAACGCTTTAGGGGGAGCGTACGTGTGAGGGTGCGGGTTAGTGTGAGCGTACGGGTTAGGATTAGGATACGGGTGAGGGGAAGGCTTTGGGGAAGTGTTAGGGTTAGGGTTCGGGCTTGGGTTAGGATTAGGGGACGGGGATGGTTTAGGGTCCAGGTGAGGGTATTACAGCGGTTTAGGGGGAGCGTACGTGTGAGGGCGCGGGTCAGTGTGAGCATATGGGTTAGGATTAGGGGACGGGTGAGGGGAAGGCTTCGGGGAAGGGTTAGGGATAGGGTTCGGGCTAGGGTTAGGGTTAGGGGACGGGGACGGTATAGGGTCCAATTGAGCGTACGACAACGGTTTAGGGGGAGCGTACGTGTGAGGGCGCTGGTTAGTGTCAGCGTACAGTTTAGGATTAGGGGACGGGTGAGGGGAAGGCTTTGGGGAAGGGTTAGGTTTAGGGTTCGGACTAGGGTTAGGGTTAGGTGACGGGGAGCGTTTAGGGTCCAGGTGAGGGTACGACAATGATTTAGGGTGAGCGTACGTGTGAGGGCGCGGGTTAGTGTGAGCCTAAGGGTTAGGAATAGGGGACGGGTGAGGGGAAGGCTTCGGGGAAGGGTTAGGGTTAGGGTTCGGGCTAGGGTTAGGGTTAGGGGACGGGGATGTATAGGTTCCAGGTGAGGGTACGACAACGGTTTAGGGGGAGCGTACGTGTGAGGGCGCAGGGTAGTGTGAGCTTACGGGTTAGTTTTAGGGGACGGGTGAAGCGAAGGCTTCGGGGAAGGGTTAGGGTTACGGTTCGGGCTAGGGTTAGGTTTAGGGAACGGGGACGGTTTAGGGTCCAGTTGAGGGTACGACAACGGTTTAGGGGGAGCGTACGTGTGAGGCGCGGGTTAGTGTGAGCGTACGGGTTAGGATTAGGGTACGGGTGAGGGGAAGGGTTAGGTTTAGGGTTCGGGCTAGGGTTAGGGTTAGGGGACGGGGACGGTTTAAGGTCCAGGTGAGGGTAAGACAACACTTTAGGGGGAGAATACGTGTGAGGGCGCGGGTTAGTATGAGCGTACGGGTTAGGGTTAGGGGACGGGTGAGTGGAAGGCTTCGGGGAAGGGTTAGGTTTAGGGTTCGGGCTAGGGTTAGGGTTAGGGTACGGGGACGATTTAGGGTCCAGGTGAGGGTACGACAATGGTTTAGGGGGAGCGTACGTGTGAGGGCGCGGGTTAGTGTGAGGGTACGGGTTAGGAATAGAGGACGGGTGAGGGGAAGGCTTCGGGGAAGGGTTAGAGTTACGGTTCGGGCTAGGGTTAGGGTTAGGGGACGGGGACGGTTTAGGGTCCAGGTGAGGGTACGACAACGGTTTAGGGGGTGCGTAAGTGTGAAGTCGTGGTTTAGTGTGAGCGTCCGGGTTAGGAATAGGGGACGGGTGAGGGGAAGGCTTCGGGGAAGGGTTCGTGTTAGGGTTCGGGCTAGGGTTAGGTTTAGGGGACGGGGACGGTTTAGGGTCCAGGTGAGGGTATGACAACGGTTTAGGGGGAGCGTACGGGTGAGGGCGCGGGTTAGTGTGAGGGTACGGGTTAGGATTAGAGGACGGGTGAGGGGAAGGCTTCGGGGAAGGGTTAGAGTTAGGGTTCGGGCTAGGGTTAGGGTTAGGGGACGGGGACGGTTTAGGGTCCAGGTGAGGGTACGACAACGGTTTAGGGGGAGCATACGTATGAGGGCGCGGGTTAGTGTGAGTGTACGGGTTAGGGTTAGGGGACGTGTGAGGGGAAGGCTTCGGGGAAGGGTTAGGGTTAGGGTTCGCGCTAGGATTAGGGTTAGGGGACGGCGACGGTTTAGGGTCCAGGTGAGGGTACGACAACAGTTTAGGGGGAGTGTACGTGTGAGGGCGCGGGTTAGTGTGAGCGTACGGGTTAGGATTAGGGGACGGGTGAGGGGAAGGCTTTGGGGAAGGGTTAGGGTTAGGGTTCGGGGTAGGGTTAGGTTTAGGGGACGGACACGGTTTAGGGTCCAGTTGAGAGTAAGACAGCGCTTTAGGGGGAGGGTACGTGTGAGGGCGCGGGTTAGTTTGAGCCTACGGTTTAGGATTAGGGGACGGGTGAGGGGAAGGCTTCGGGGAAGGTTTAGGGTTAGGGTTCGGGCTAGGGTTAGCGTTAGGGGACAGGGACAGTTTAGGTTGCAGGTGAGGGTACGACAACGCTTTAGGGGGAGGGTACGTGTGAGGGCGTGGGTTAGTGTGAGCGTACGGGTTAGGATTAGGGGACGGGTGAGGGGAAGACTTCGGGGAGGACTTAGGGTTAGGGTTCGGGCTAGGGTTAGGGTTAGGCGACGGGGATGGTTTAGGGTCCAGGTGAGGTTACGACAACGGTTTACGGGGAGCGTACGTGTGAGGGCGCGGGTTAGTGTGAGCGTATGCGTTAGGATTAGGGGACGGGTGAGGGGAAGGCTTTGGGGAAGGGTTAGGGTTAGGGTTCGGGCTAGGGTTAGGGTTAGGGGATGAGGACGGTTTAGGGTCCAGGTGAGGGTACGACAACAGTTTAGGGGGAGCGTACGTGTGAGGGCGTGGGTTACTGTGAGCGTTTGGGTTAGGTTTAGGGGACGGGTGAGGGGAAGGCATCGGGGAAGGGTTAGGTTTAGGGTTAGGGCTAGGGTTAGGGTTAGGGGACGGGGACGGTTTAGGGTCCAGGTGAGGGTACGAATATGTTTTAGGGGGAGCGTACGTGTGAGGGCGTAGGTTAGTGTGAGCGTACAGGTTAGGATTAGGGGACGGGTGAGGGGAAGGCTTCACGGAAGGCTTAGGGTTAGGGTTCGGGCTAGGGTTAGGGTTAGGGGACGGGGACCATTTTGGCTCCAGGTGAGGGTACGACAATGGTTTAGGGGGAGTGTACGTGTGAGGGCGCGGGTTAGTGTGAGCGTACGGGTTAGGATTAGGGGACGGGTGAGGGGAAGTCTTCGGGGAAGTCTTACGTTTAGGGTTCGGGCTAGGGTTAGGGTTAGGGGACGGGGACGGTTTAGGGTCCAGGTGAGGGTACGACAACGGTTTAGGGGGAGCGTACGTGTGAGGGCGCGGGTTAGTGTGAGCGTACGGGTTAGGATTAGGGGATGGGTGAGGGGAAGGCTTCGGGGAAGTGTTAGGTTTAGGGTTTGGGCTAGTGTTAGGTTTAGGGGACGGGGACGGTTTAGGTTCCAGGTGAGGGTACGACAACGCTTTAGAGGGAGCGTACGGGTGAGGGCGCGGGTTAGTGTGAGGGTACGGGTTAGGATTAGAGGACGGGTGAGGGAAAGGCTTCGGGGAAGGGTTAGAGTTAGGGTTCGGGCTAGGGTTAGGGTTTGGGGACGGGGACGGTTTAGGTTCCAGGTGAGGGTACGACAACGGTTTAGGGGGTGCGTAAGTGTGAAGTCGTGGGTTAGTGTGAGCGTCTGGGTTAGGATTAGGGGACGGGTGAGGGGAAGGCTTCGGGGAAGGGTTCGTGTTAGGGTTCGGTCTAGGGTTAGGTTTAGGGGACGGGGACGGTTTAGCGTCCAGGTGAGGGTACGACAACGGTTTACGGGGAGCGTACGGGTGAGGGCGTGGGTTAGTGTGAGCTTACGGGTTAGGATTAGGGGACGGGTGAGGGGAAGACTTCGGGGAAGGGTTAGGGTTAGGGTTCAGGCTAGGGTTAGGGTTAGGGGACAGGGATGGTTTAGGGTCCAGGTGAGGGTACGACAACGGTTTAGGGGGAGCGTACGTGTGAGGACGCGGGTTAGTTTGAGCGTACAGGTTAGGATTAGGGAACGGGTGAGGGGACGGCTTCGGGGAAGTGTTAGGGTTAGTGTTCGGGCTAGGGTTAGGGTTAGGGGACGGGTACGGTTTAGGGTCCAGGTGAGGGTACGACAACGCTTTAGGGGGAGCGTACGTGTGAGGGCGTGGGTTAGTGTGAGCGTACGGGTTAGGATTAGGGGACGGGTGAGGGGAAGGCTTCGGGGAAGGGTTAGGGTTAGGGTTCGGGCTAGGGTTAGGGTTAGGGGAAGGGGACAGTTTAGTGTCCAGGTGAGGGTACGACAACGGTTTAGGGGGAGAATACGTGTGAGGGCGCGGGTTAGTATGAGCGTACGGGTTAGGGTTAGGAGACGGGTGAGGGGAAGGCTTCGTGGAAGTGTTAGGGTTAGGGTTCGGCCTAGGGTTAGGGTTAGGGGACGTGGACGGTTTAGGGTCCAGGTGAGGGTACGACAACGGTTTAGGGGGAGCGTACGTGTGAGGGCGCAGGTTAGTGTGAGCGTACGGGTTAGGATTAGGGGACGGGTGAGGGGAAGGCTTCGGGGAAGGGTTAGGGTTAGGGTTCGGGCTAGGGTTAGGGTTAGGGGACGGGGACAGTTTAGGGTCCAGGTGAGGGTACGACAATGGTTTAGGTGGAGCGTTCGTGTGAGGGCGCGGGTTAGTGTGAGCGTACGGGTTAGGATTAGGGGACGGGTGAGGGGAAGGCTTCGGGGAAGGGTTAGGGTTAGGGTTCGGGCTAGGGTTAGGGTTAGGGGACGGGGACGGTTTAGGGTCCAGGTGAGGGTACGAATATGGTTTAGGGTTAGGGTTAGGGTTAGGGTTAGAGGAAGGGGACGGTTTAGGGTCCAGGTGAGGGTACGACAACGGTTTAGGGGGAGCGTACGTGTGAGGGCGCGAGTTAGTGTGAGCGTACGGGTTAGGATTAGGGGACGGGTGAGGGGAAGGCTTCGGGGAAGTGTTAGGGTTAGGGTTCGGGCTAGTGTTAGGTTTAGGGGACGGGGACGGTTTAGGGTCCAGGTGAGGGTACGACAACGGTTTAGGGGGAGCGTACGGGTGAGGGCGCGGGTTAGTGTGAGGGTACGGGTTAGGATTAGAGGACGGGTGAGGGAAAGGCTTCGGGGAAGGGTTAGAGTTAGGGTTCGGGCTAGGGTTAGGGTTAGGGGACGGGGACGGTTTAGGGTCCAGGTGAGGGTACGACAACGGTTTAGGGGGTGCGTAAGTGTGAAGTCGTGGGTTAGTGTGAGCGTCTGGGTTAGGATTAGGGGACGGGTGAGGGGAAGGCTTCGGGGAAGGGTTCGTGTTAGGGTTCGGTCTAGGGTTAGGTTTAGGGGACGGGGACTGTTTAGGGTCCAGGTGAGGGTACGACAACGGTTTAGGGGGAGCGTACGGGTGAGGGCGTGGGTTAGTGTGAGCTTACGGGTTAGGATTAGGGGACGGGTGAGGGGAAGACTTCGGGGAAGTATTAGGGTTAGGGTTCAGGCTAGGGTTAGGGTTAGGGGACAGGGATGGTTTAGGGTCCAGGTGAGGGTACGACAACGGTTTAGGGGGAGCGTACGTGTGAGGACGCGGGTTAGTGTGAGCGTACAGGTTAGGATTAGGGAACGGGTGAGGGGACGGCTTCGGGGAAGTGTTAGGGTTAGGGTTCGGCCTAGGGTTAGGGTTAGGGGACGGGGACGGTTTAGGGTCCAGGTGAGGGTACGACAACGGTTTAGGGGGAGCGTACGTGTGAGGGCGCAGGTTAGTGTGAGCGTACGGGTTAGGATTAGGGGACGGGTGAGGGGAAGGCTTCGGGGAATGGTTAGGGTTAGGGTTCGGGCTAGGGTTAGGGTTACCGGATGGGGACAGTTTAGGGTCCAGGTGAGGGTACGACAATGGTTTAGGGGGAGCGTACGTGTGAGGGCGTGGGTTAGTGTGAGAGTACGGGTTAGGATTAGGGGACGGGTGAGGGGAAGGCTTCGGGGAAGGGTTAGGGTTAGGGTTCGGGCTAGGGTTAGGGTTAGGGGACGGGGACGGTTTAGGGTCAAGGTGAGGGTACGACAACGCTTTAGGGGGAGCGAATGTGTGAGGGTGCGGGTTAGTATGAGCGTACGGGTTAGGATTATGGGACGGGTGAGGGGAAGGCTTCGTGGAAAGGTTAGGGTTAGGGTTCAGGCTAGGGTTAGGGTTAGGGGACAGGGATGGTTTAGGGTCCAGGTGAGGGTACGACAACGGTTTAGGGGGAGCGTACGTGTGAGGGTGCGGGTTAGTGTGAGCGTACGGGTTAGGATTAGGGGACGGGTGAGGGGAAGGCTTCGGGGAAGTGTTAGGGTTAGGGTTCGGTCTAGGTTTAGGGTTAGGGGACGGGGACGGTTTAGGGTCCAGGTGAGGGTACGACAAAGCTTTAGGGGGAGCGTACGTGTGAGGGCGCAGGTTAGTGTTAGCGTACAGTTTAGTATTAGGGGACGGGTGAGGGGAAGGCTTCGGGGAAGGGTTAGGGTTAGGGTTCGGGCTAGGGTTAGGGTTAGGGGAAGGGGACGGTTTAGGGTCCAGGTGAGGGTACGACAACGGTTTAGGGGGAGAATACGTGTGAGGGCGCGGGTTAGTGTGAGCGTTCGGGTTAGGGTTAGGGGACGGGTGAGGGGAAGGCTTCGGGGAAGTGTTAGGGTTAGGGTTCGGGCTAGGGTTAGGGTTCGGGGACGGGGACAGTTTAGGGTCCAGGTGAGGGTACGACAACGCTATAGGGGGAGCGTACGTGGGAAGGCGTGGGTTAGTGTGAGCGTACCGGTTAGGATTAGGGGACGGGTGAGGGGAAGGCTTCGGGGAAGTGTTAGGGTTAGGGTTCGGGCTAGGGTTAGGGTTAGGGGACGGGGATGGTTTCGGGTCCAATTGAGGGTACGACAGCGGTTTAGGGGGAGCGTACGAGTGAGGGCGCGGGTTAGTGTGAGCGTACGGGTTAGGATTAGGGTACGAGTTAGGGGAAGGCTTTGGGGAAGGGTTAGGTTTAGGGTTCGGCCTAGGGTTAGGGTTAGGGGACGGGCACGGTTTAAGGTCCAGGTGAGTGTAAGACAACACATTAGGGGGAGCGTACGTGTGAGGACGCGTGTTAGTGTGAGCGTACGGGTTAGGATTAGGGGACGGGTGAGGGGAAGGCTTCGGGGAAGGTTTAGGGTTCGGGTTCGGGCTAGGGTTAGGGTTAGGGGACGGGGACGGTTTAGGGCCCAGGTGAGGGTACGACAACGGTTTAGGGGTACCGTTCGTGTGAGGGCGCAGGTTAGTGTGAGCGTACGGGTTAGGATTAGGGGACGGGTGAGGGGAAGGATTCGGGGAAGTGTTAGGTTTAGGGTTCGGGCTAGGGTTAGGGTTAGGGGACGGGGACAGTTTAGGGTACAGGTGAGGGTACGACAATGATTTAGGGGGAGCGTACGTGCGAGGGCGCGGGTTAGTGTGAAAGTACAGGTTAGGATTAGGGGACGGGTGAGGAGAAGGCTTCGGGGAATGGTGAGGGTTAGGGTTCAGGCTAGGGTTAGGGTTAGGGGACGAGGACGGTTTAGGGTCCAGGTGAGGGTACGACAACGGTTTAGGGGGTGCGTACGTGTGAGGGCGCGGGTTAGTGTGAGCGTATGGGTTAGGATTAGGGGACGGTTGAGGGGAAGGTTTCGGGGAAGAGTTAGGGTTAGCGTTTGGGCTAGGGTTAGGGGTAGGGGACGGGGACGGTTTAGGGTCTAGGTGAGGGTACGCCAGCGGTTTAGGGGTAGCGTACGTGTGAGGGCGCGGGTTAGTGTGAGCGTATGGGTTAGGATTAGGGGACGGGTGAGGGGAAGGCTTCGGGGAATGGTTAGGGATAGGGTTCGGGCTAGGGTTAAGGTTAGGGGACGGGGATGGTTTAGGGCCCAGGTGAGGGTACGACAATGGTTTAGGGGGAGCGTACGTGTGAGGGCACGGGTTAGTGTGAGCTTACGGGTTAGGATTAGGGGACGTGTGAGAGGAAGGCTTCGGGGAAGGTTTAGGGTTAGGGTTCGGGCTAGGGTTAGGGTTAGGGGACGGGGAAGGTTTAGGGCCCAGGTGAGGGTACGACAATGGTTTAGGGGGAGCGTACGTGTGAGGGCACGGGTTAGTGTGAGCTTACGGGTTAGGATTAGGGGACGGGTGAGGGGAAGGCTTTTGGGAAGTGTTAGGGTTAGGGTTCGGGCTAGGGTTAGGGTTAGGGTACGGGGACGGTTTCGGGTCCAGTTGAGGGTAAGACAGCGGTTTAGGGGGAGCGTACGTGTGAGGGCGTGGGTTAGTGTGAGCGTACGGGTTAAGATTAGGGGACGGGTGAGGGGAAGGCTTCGGGGAAGGGTTAGGTTTAGGGTTCGGGCTAGGGTTAGGGTTAACGGACGGGTACGGTTTAGGGTCCAGGTGAGGGTACGACAACGGTTTATGGGTATCGTACGTGTGAGGGCACATGTTAGTGTGAGCGTACGGGTTAGGATTAGGGGACCGGTGAGGGGAAGGCTTCGGGAAAGTGTTAGGGTTAGGATTCGGGCTAGGGTAAGGGTTAGGGGACGGGGTCGGTTTAGGGTCCAGGTGAGGGTACGACAACGGTTTAGGGGGAGTGTACGTGTGAGGGCGCGGGTTAGTGTGAGCGTACGGGTTAGGATTAGGGGATGGTTGAGGGGAAGTCTTCGGGGACGTGTTAGGGTTAGGGTTTCGGTAGTGTTAGGGTTAAGGGATGGGGACGGTTTAGGGTCCAAGTGAAGGTACGACAACGGTTTAGGGGGTGCGTACGTGTGAGGGCGCGGGTTAGTGTGAGCGTACGGGTTAGGATTAGGGGATGGTTGAGGGGAAGTCTTCGGGGACGTGTTAGGGTTAGGGTTTCGGTAGTGTTAGGGTTAAGGGATGGGGACGGTTTAGGGTCCAAGTGAAGGTACGACAACGGTTTAGGGGGTGCGTACGTGTGAGGGCGTGGGTTAGTGTGAGCGTTCGGGTTAGGATTAGGGGACGGGTGAGGGGAAGGCTTCGGGGAAGGGTTAGGGTTAGGGTTCGGGCTAGGGTTAGGGTTACGGGATGGGGACGGTTTAGGGTCCAGGTGAGGGTACGACAACGCTTTAGGGGGAGCGTACGTGTGAGGGTGCGGGTTAGTGTGAGCGTACGGGTTAGGATTAGGATACGGGTGAGGGGAAGGCTTTGGGGAAGTGTTAGGGTTAGGTTTCTGGCTAGGGTTAGGATTAGGGGACGGGGATGGTTTAGGCTCCAGGTGAGGGTATTACAGCGGTTTAGGGGGAGCGTACGTGTGAGGGCGCGGGTCAGTGTGAGCATATGGGTTAGGATTAGGGGACGGGTGAGGGGAAGGCTTCGGGGAAGGGTTAGGGATAGGGCTCGGGCTAGGGTTAGGGTTAGGGGACGGGGACGGTATAGGGTCCAATTGAGGGTACGACAACGGTTTAGGGGGAGCGTACGTGTGCGGGCGCTGGTTAGTGTCAGCGTACAGTTTAGGATTAGGGGACGGGTGAGGGGAAGGCTTCGGGGAAGGGTTAGGTTTAGGGTTCGGACTAGGGTTAGGGTTAGGTGACGGGGAGCGTTTAGGGTCCAGGTGAGGGTACGACAATGCTTTAGGGTGAGCGTACGTGTGAGGGCGCGGGTTAGTGTGAGCCTAAGTGTTAGGAATAGGGGACGGGTGAGGGGAAGGCTTCGGGGAAGGGTTAGGGTTAGGGTTCGGGCTAGGGTTAGGGTTAGGGGACGGGGATGTATAGGTTCCAGGTGAGGGTACGACAACGGTTTAGGGGGAGCGTACGTGTGAGGCGCGGGTTAGTGTGAGCGTACGGGTTAGGATTAGGGTACGGGTGAGGGGAAGGGTTAGGTTTAGGGTTCGGGCTAGGGTTAGGGTTAGGGGACGGGGACGGTTTAAGGTCCAGGTGAGGGTAAGACAACACTTTAGGGGGAGCGTACGTGTGAGGGCGCGTGTTAGTGTGAGCGTACGGGTTAGGATTAGGGGACGGGTGAGGGGAAGGCTTCGGGGAAGGGTTAGGGTTAGGGTTCGGGCTAGGGTTAGGGTTAGGGGAAGGGGACGGTTTAGGGTCCAGGTGAGGGTACGACAACGGTTTAGGGGGAGCGTACGTGTGAGGGCATGGGTTATGTGAGCGAACGGGATAGGATTAGGGAAAGGGTGAGGGGAAGTCTTCGGGGAAGGGTTAGGGTTATGGTTCGGGCTAGGGTTAGGGTTAGGGGACGGGGACGGTTTAGAGTCCAGGTGAGGGTACGACAACGGTTTAGGGGGACCGTTCGTGTGAGGGCGTGGGTTAGTGTGAGCGTACGGGTTAGGATTAGGGGATGGGTGAGCGGAAGGCTTCGGGGACGGGTTAGGTTTAGGGTTTGGGTAGGGTTAGGGTTAAGGGATGGGGACGGTTTAGGGTCCAAGTGAGGGTACGACAACGGTTTAGGGGCAGCATACGTGTGAGCGGGCTGGATAGTGTGAGCGTACGGGTTAGGATTAGGGACGGGTGAGGGGAAGGCTTCGGGGAAGGGTTAGGTTTAGGGTTCGGGCTAGGGTTAGGCTTAGGGGACGGGGACGTTTTAGGGTCCAGGTGAGGGTACGACAACGCTTTAGCGGGAGAGTACGTGTGAGGGCGCGGGTTAGTGTGAGCATACGGGTTAGGATTAGGGGACGGATAAGAGGAAGCCTTTGGGGAAGTGTTAGGGTTAGGGTTCGGTCTAGGGTTAGGGTTAGGGGACGGGGACGGTTTAGGGCCCAGGTGAGGGTACGACAATGGTTTAGGGGGAGCGTACGTGTGAGGGCACGGGTTAGTGTGAGCTTACGGGTTAGGATTAGGGGACGGGTGAGGGGAAGGCTTCGGGGAAGTGTTAGGGTTAGGGTTCGGGCTAGGGTTAGGGTTATGGGACGGGGACGGTTTCGGGTCCAGTTGAGGGTATGACAGCGGTTTAGGTGGAGCATACGTGTGAGGGCGCGGGTTAGTGTGAGCGTTCAGGTTAGGATTAGGAGACGGGTGAGGGGAAGGCTTCGGGGAAGGGTTAGGGTTAGGGTTCGGGCTAGGGTTAGGGTTAGGGGACGGGAACAGTTTCGGGTCCAGATGAGGGTACGACAGCGGTTTAGGGGGAGCGTAAGTGTGAGGGCGCGTGTTAGTGTGAGTGTACGGGTTAAGATTAGGGGACGGGTGAGGGGAAGGCTTCGGAAAAGGGTTAGGGTTAGGGTTCGGGCTAGGGTTAGGTTTAGGGGATGGGGACGGTTTAGGGTCCAGGTGAGGGTACGACAACGGTTTAGGGGGAGCGTACGTGTGAGGGCGCGGCTTTGTGTGAGCGTACGGTTTAGGATTAGAGGACGGGTGAGGGGAAGGTTTCGGGAAGTGTTAGTGTTAGGTTTCGGGGTAGGATTAGGGTTAGGGGACGGGGACGGTTTAGGGTCCAGGTGAGGGTACGACAACGGTTTAGGGGGACCGTTCGTGTGAAGGCGCGGGTTAGTGTGAGCGTACGGGTTAGGATCAGGGGATGGGTGAGGGGAAGGCTTCGGGGACGGGTTAGGGTTAGGGTTTGGGTAGGGTTAGGGTTAAGGGATGGGGACGGTTTAGGGTCCAAGTGAGGGTACAACAACGGTTTAGGGGCAGCATACTTGTGAGCGGGCTGGATAGTGTGAGCGTACGGATTAGGATTAGGGACGGGTGAGGGGAAGGCTTAGGGGAATGGTTAGGGTTAGGGTTCGGGTTAGGGTTAGGGTTAGGGGACGGGGACGTTTTAGGGTCCAGGTGAGGGTACGACAATACTTTAGGGGGAGAGTACGTGTGAGGGCGCGGGTTAGTGTGAGCATACGGGTTAGGATTAGGGGACGGGTAAGGGGAAGCCTTTGGGGAAGTGTTAGGGTTAGGGTTCGGGCTAGGGTTAGGGTTAGGGGACGGGGACGGTGTAGGGTCCAGGTGAGGGTACGACAACGCTTTAGGGGGAGCGTACGTGTGAGGGCACGAGTTAGTGTGAAAGTACAGGTTAGGATTTGGAGACGGGTGAGGGGATGGTTTCGGGGAATGGTTAGGGATACGGTTCGGGCTAGGGTTAGGGTTAGGGGACGGGGATGGTTTAGGGTCCAGGTGAGGGTACGACAACGGTTTAGGGGGAGCGTACGTGTGAGGGCGCGTGTTAGTGTGAGCGAACGGGTTAGGATTAGGGGACGGGTGAGGGGAAGGCTTCGGGGAAGGGTTAGAGATAGGGTTCTGGTTAGGGTTAGGGTTAGGGGACGGGGACGGTTTAGGGTCCAGGTGAGGGTACGACAACGGTTTAGGGGGAGCGTACATGTGAGGGCGCGGGTTAGTGTGAGCGTACGGGTTAGGATTAGGGGATGGGTGAGGGGAAGGCTTCGGGGAAGTTTTAGGGGTAGGGTTCGGGCTAGGGTTAGGGTTAGGGGACGGGGACGGTTTAGGGTCCAGGTGAGGGTACGACAACGGTTTAGGGGGAGCGTACGTGTGAGGGCGTGGGTTAGTGTGAGCTTACGGGTTAGGATTAGGGGACGAGTGAGGGGAAGGCTTCGGGGAAGAGTTAGTGTTAGGGTTCGGGCTAGGGTTTGGGTTAGGGTTAGGGGACGGTTTAGGGTCCAGGTGAGGGTACGACAACGCTTTAGGGGGAGAGTACGTGTGAGGGCGTGGTTTACTGTGAGCGTACGGGTTAGGATTAGGGGACGGGTGAGGAGAAGATTTCGGGGAAGTGTTAGAGTTAGGGTTTGGTCTAGGGTTAGGGTTAGAGGACGGGAACGGTTTAGGGTCCAGGTGAGGGATCGACAACGGTTTAGGGGGAGCGTACGTGTGAGGGCACGGGTTAGTGTGAGCGTATGGGTTAGGATTAGGGGACGGTTGAAGGGAAGGTTTCGGGGAAGAGTCAGTGTTAGCGTTTTGGCTAGGGTTAGGGGTAGGGGACGGGGACGGTTTAGGGTCCAGGTGAGGGTACGACAATGGTTTCGGGGGAGCGTACGTGTGAGGGCGCATGTTAGTGTGAGCGTACGGGTTAGGATTAGGGGACGGGTGAGGGGAAGGCTTCGGGGAATGGTTAGGGATAGGGTTCGGGCTAGGGTTAGGATTAGGGGACGGGGATGGTTTAGGGTCCAGGTGAGGGTATTACAGCGGTTTAGGGGGAGCGTACGTGTGAGGGCGCGGGTCAGTGTGAGCGTATGTTTTAGGATTAGGGGACGGGTGAAGGGAAGGCTTCGGGGAAGGATTAGGGATAGGGTTCGGGCTAGGGTTAGGGTTAGGGGACGGGGACGGTTTAGGGTCCAATTGAGGGTATGACAACGGTTTAGGGGGAGCGTACGTGTGAGGGCGCTGGTTAGTGTCAGCGTACGGGTTAGGATTAGGGGACGGGTGAGGGGAAGGCTTCGGGGAAGTGTTAGGGTTAGGGTTCGCACTAGGGTTAGTGTTAGGTGACAGGGAGGCTGTAGGGTCCAGATGAGGGTACGACAATGCTTTAGGGTGAGCGTACGTGTGAGGGCGCGGGTTAGTGTGAGCCTACGGGTTAGGATTAGGGGACTGGTGAGGGGAAGGCTTCGGGGAAGGGTTAGGGTTAGGGTTCAGGCTAGGTTTAGGGTTAGGGGACGGGGATGTATAGGGTCCAGGTGAGGGTACGACCATGGTTTAGGGGGAGCTAACGTGTGAGGGCGCGGGTTAGTGTGAGCTTACTGGTTAGGATTAGGGGACGGGTGAGGGGAAGGCTTCGGGGAAGTGTTAGGGTTAGGGTTCGGGCTAGGGTTAGGGTTAGGGGATGGGGACGGTTTAGGAACCAGGTGAGGGTACGTCAGCAGTTTAGGCGGGGCATACGTGTGAGGGCATGGGTTAGTGTGAGCGTACGGGTTACGATTAGGGGACGGGTGAGGGGCAGGCTTCGGGGAACGGTTAGGGTTAGGGTTCGGGCTAGGATTAGGGTTAGGGGACGGAGGCGGTTTAGGGTCCAGGTGAGTGTAGGACAACGCTTTAGGGGGAGCGTATGTGTGAGGGCGCGGGTTAGTGTGAGCGTATGGGTTAGGATTAGGGGACGGGTGAGGAGAAGGCTTCGGGGAAGGGTTAGGGTTAGGGTTCGGGCTAGGGTTAGGGTTAGGGGACGGAGACGGTTTAGTGTCCAGGTGAGGGTACGACAACGGTTTAGGGGGAGCGTACGTGTGAGGGCGTGGGTTAGTGTGAGGGTACGGGTTAGGATTAGGGGACAGGTTAGGGGAAGGCTTTGGGGAAGGGTTAGGGTTAGGGTTCGGGCTAGGGTTAGGGTTATGGGACGGGGACGGTTTCGTGTCCAGTTGAGGGTACGACAGCGGTTTAGGGGGAGCGTACGTGTGAGGGCGCCGGTTAGTGTGAGCTTACGGGTTAGGATTAGGGGACGGGTGAACCGAAGGCTTCGGGGAATGGTTATGGATAGGGTTCGGGCTAGGGTTAGGTTTAGGGGACGGGGACGGTTTAGGGTCCAGGTGAGGGTACGAGAACGGTTTAGGTGGAGCGTACGTGTGAGGGCGCGGGTTTGTGTGAGTGTACGGGTTAGGATTAGGGGACGGGTGAGGGGAAGGCTTCGGGGAAGTGTTAGTGTTAGGGTTAGGGCTAGGGTTAGGGTTAGGGGACGGGGACGGTTTTGGGTCGAGGTGAGGGTACGACAATGGTTTAGGGGGAGCGTACGTGTGAGGGCGCGTGTTAGTGTGAGCGTACGGGTTAGGATTAGGGGACGGGTGAGGGGAAGGCTTCGGGGAATGGTTAGGGATAGGGTTCGGGCTAGGGTTAGGATTAGGGGACGGGGATGGTTTAGGGTCCAGGTGAGGGTATTACAGCGGTTTAGGGGGAGCGTACGTGTGAGGGCGCGGGTCAGTGTGAGCGTATGGTTTAGGATTAGGGGACGGGTGACGGGAAGGTTTAGGGTTAGTGTTCGCACTAGGGTTAGTGTTAGGTGACGGGGAGGGTTTAGGGTCCAGGTGAGGGTACGACAATGCTTTAGGGTGAGCGTACGTGTGAGGGCGTGGGTTAGTGTGAGCCTACGAGTAAGGATTAGGGGACGGGTGAGGGGAAGGCTTCGGGGAAGGGTTAGGGTTAGGGTTCGGGCTAGGGTTAGGGTTAGGGGACGGGGATGTATAGGGTCCAGGTGAGGGTACGACAACGGTTTAGGGGGAGCGTACATGTGATGGCGCGGGTTAGTGTGAAAGTACAGGTTAGGATTAGGGGACGGGTGAGGGGATGGTTTCGGGGAATGGTTAGGGATAAGGTTCGGGCTAGGGTTAGGGTTAGGGGACGGGGATGGTTTAGGGTCCAGGTGAGGGTACGACAACGGTTTAGGGGGAGCATACGTGTGAGGGCGCGTGTTAGTGTGAGCGAACGGGTTAGGATTAGGGGACGGGTGAGGGGAAGGCTTCGGGGAATGGTTAGGGATAGGGTTCGGGCTAGGGTTAGGGTTAGGGGACGGGGATGGTTTAGGGTCCAGGTGAGGGTACGACAATGGTTTAGGGGGAGCGTACGTGTGAGGGCGCGTGTTAGTGTGAGCGAACGGGTTAGGATTAGGGGACGGGTGAGGGGAAGGCTTTGGGGAAGGGTTAGGGATAGGGTTCTGGTTAGGTTTAGGTTTAGGGGACGGGGACGGTTTAGGGTCCAGGTGAGGGTACGACAACGGTTTAGGGGGAGCGTACATGTGAGGGCACGGGTTAGTGTGAGCGTACGGGTTAGGATTAGGGGACGGTTGAGGGGAAGGTTTCGGGGAAGAGTCAGGGTTAGCGTTTTGGCTAGGGTTAGGGGTAGGGGACGGGGACGGTTTAGGGTCGAGGTGAGGGTACGACAATGTTTTAGGGGGAGCGTACGTTTGAGGGCGCGTGTTAGTGTGAGCGTACGGGTTAGGATTAGGGGACGGGTGAGGGGAAGGCTACGGGGAATGGGTAGGGATAGGGTTCGGGCTAGGGTTAGGATTAGGGGACGGGGATGGTTTAGGGTCCAGGTGAGGGTATTACAGCGGTTTAGGGGGAGCGTACGTGTGAGGGCGCGGGTCAGTGTGAGCGTATGGTTTAGGATTAGGGGACGGGTGACGGGAAGGGTTAGGGTTAGGGTTCGCACTAGGGTTAGTGTTAGGTGACGGGGAGGGTTTCGGGTCCAGGTGAGGGTACGACAATGCTTTAGGGTGAGCGTACGTGTGAGGGCGCGGGTTAGTGTGAGCCTACGAGTAAGGATTAGGGGACGGGTGAGGGGAAGGCTTCGGGGAAGGGTTAGGGTTAGGGTTCGGGCTAGGGTTAGGGTTAGGGGACGGGGATGTATAGGGTCCAGGTGAGGGTACGACAACGGTTTAGGGGGAGCGTACGTGTGAGGCGCGGGTTAGTGTGAGCGTACGGGTTAGGATTAGGGGACGGGTGAGGGGAAGGTTTAGGGTTAGGGTTCGGGCTAGGGATAGGGTTAGGGCACGGGGACGGTTTAGGGTCCAGGTGAGGGTACGACAACGGTTTAGGGGCAGCGTACGTGTGAGGGCGTGGGTTAGTGTGAGCGTACGGGTTAGGATTAGTGGACGGGTGACGGGAAGGCTTCAGAGAAGGGTTAGTGTTATCTTTCGGGCTAGGGTTAGGGTAATGGGACGGGGACGGTTTAGGATCCAGATGAGGGCACGACAACGGTTTAGGGGGAGCGTACGTGTGAGGGCATGGGTTAGTGTGAGCGTACGGGTTACGATTAGGGGACGGGTGAGGGGAAGGCTTCGAGGAACGATTAGGGTTAGGGTTCGGGCTAGGATTAGGGTTAGGGGACGGAGGCGGTTTAGGGTCCAGGTGAGGGTAGGACAACGCTTTAGGGGGAGCGTATGTGTGAGGGCGCGGGTTAGTGTGAGCGTATCGGTTAGGATTAGGGGACGGGTGAGGAGAAGGCTTCGGGGAAGGGTTAGGGTTAGGGTTCGGGCTAGGGTTAGGGTTAGGGGACGGAGACGGTTTAGTGTCCAGGTGAGGGTACGACAACAGTTTAGGGGGAGCGTACGTGTGAGGGCGTGGGTTAGTGTGAGAGTACGGGTTAGGATTAGGGGACGGGTGAGGGGAAGGCTTCCGGGAAGGTTTAGGGTTAGGGTTCGGCTAGGGTTAGGTTTAGAGGACGGGGACGGTTTAGGGTCCAGGTGAGGGTACTAGAACGCTTTAGGGGGAGCGTACGTGTGAGGGCGCGGGTTAGTGTGAGCGTACGGGTTAGGATTAGGGGACGGGTGAGGGGAAGGCTTCGGGGAAGGGTTAGGGTTACGGTTCGGGCTAGGGTTAGGGTTAGGGGACGGGGACGGTTTCGTGTCCATTTGTGGGTACAACAGCGGTTTAGGGGGAGCGTACGTGTGAGGGCGCGGGTTAGTGTGAGCTTACGGGTTAGGATTAGGGGATGGGTGAACCGAAGGCTTCGGGGAATGGTTATGGATAGGGTTCGGGATAGGGTTAGGTTTAGGGGACGGGGACGGTTTAGGGTCCAGGTGAGGGTACGACAACGGTTTAGGGGGAGCGTACGTGTGAGGGCGTGGGTTAGTGTGAGCGTACGGGTTAGAATTAGGGGACGGGTTATGGGAAGGCTTTGGGGAAGGTTTAGCGTTAGGGTTAGGGCTAGGGTTAGGTTTAGGGGACGGGGACGGTTTAGGGTCCAGGTGAGGGTACGAAAATGGTTTAGGGGGAGCGTACGTGTGAGGGCGCGGGTTAGTGGGAGCGTTCGGGTTAGGATTACGGGACGGGTGACGGGAAGGCTTTGGGGAAGGGTTAGGTTTAGGGTTCGGGCTAGGGTTAGGGTTAGGGGACAGGGATGGTTTAGGGTCCAGGTGAGGGTACGACAACGGTTTAGTGGGAGCGTACGTGTGAGGGCGCGGGTTAGTGTGAGCGTACCGGTTAGGATTAGGGGACGGGTGAGGGGAAGGCTTCAGGGAAGGGTTAGGGTTAGGGTTCGGCCTAGGGTTAGTGTTATGGGACGGGGATGGTTTAGGGTCCAGGTGATGGTACGACCATGGTTTAGGGGGAGCGTACGTGTGAGGGCACGGTTTAGTGTGAGCGTACTGGTTAGGATTATGGGACGGGTGAGGGGAAGGCTTCGGGGAAGGGTTAGGGTTAGGGTTCGTGCTAGGGTTAGGATTAGGGGACGGGGAAGGTTTAGGGTCCAGGTGAGGGTACGACAGCGGTTTAGGGGGAGCGTACGTGTGAGGGCGTGGGTTAGTGTGAACTTACGGGTTAGGATTAATGGGACGTGTAAGGGGAAGGCTTCGGGGAAGGGTTAGGGTTAGGGTTCGGGCTAGGGTTAGGTTTAGGGACGGGGACGGTTTAGGGTCCAGGTGAGGGTACGACAACGCTTTAGGGGGAGTGTACATGTGAGGCCGCGGGTTAGTGTGAGCGTACGGGTTAGGAGTAGGGGACGGGAGAGGGGAAGGCTTCGATGAAGGGTTAGGTTTAGGGTTCCGGCTAGGGTTAGGGTTAGGGGACGGGGACGGTTTAGGGTCCAGGTGTGAGTACGACAACGGATTAGGGGGAGAATACGTGTAAGGGTGCGGGTTAGTGTGAGCGTACGGGTTAGGGTTAGGGGACGGGTGAGGGGAAGGCTTCGGGGAAGTGTTAGGGTTAGGGTTCGGGCTAGGGTTAGGGTTAGGGGATGGGGACGGTTTAGGGTCCAGGTGAGTGTACGACAACGGTTCAGGGGGAGCGTACGTGTGAGGGCGCAGGTTAGTGTGAGCGTACGGGTTAGCATTAGGGGACGGGTGAGGGGAAGGCTTCGAGGAAGGGTTAGGGTTAGGGTTCGGGCTAGGGTTAGGGTTAGGGGACAGGGACGGTTTAGGGTCCCGGTGAGGGTAGGACAATGGTTTAGGGGGAGCGTACGTGTGAGGGCGCGCGGTAGTGTGAGCGTACGGGATAGGATTCGGGGACGGGTGAGGGGAAGGCTTCGGGGAAGGGTTAGTGTTAGGGTTCGGGCTAGGGTTTGGTTTAGGGGACGGGGACGGTTTAGAGTCCAGGTGAGGGTACGACAACGCTTTAGGGGGAGCGTACGTGTGAGGGCGTGAGTTAGTGTGAGCGTACGGGTTAGGATTAGGGGTGGGTGAGGGGAAGGCTTCGGGGAAGGGTTAGGGTTAGGGTTCAGGTTAGGGTTAGGGTTAGGGGACGGGGACGGTTTAGGGTCCAGGTGAGGGTACGACAACGGTTTAGGGGGAGCGTACGTGTGAGGGCACGGGTTAGTGTGAGCGTACGGGTTAGGATTAGGGGACGGGTGAGGGGAAGGCTTCGGGGAAGGGTTAGGGTTAGGGTTCGGGCTAGGGTTAGGGTTAGGGGAAGGGGACGGTTTCGGGTCCAGTTGAGGGTACGACAGCAGTGTAGGGGGAGCGTACGTGTGAGGGCGCGGGTTAGTGTGAGCGTATGGTTTAGGCTTAGGGGACGGGTGAGGGGTAGGCTTCGGGGAAGGGTTAGGGATAGGATTCGGGCTAGGGTTAGGGTTAGGGGACGGGGACGGTTTAGGGTCCAGGTGAGGGTATGACAACGGTTTAGGGGGAGCGTACGTGTGAGGGCGCAGGTTAGTGTGAGCGTACGGGTTAGGATTAGGGGACGGGTGAGGGGAAGGCTTCGGGGAAGGGTTAGGGTTAGGGTTCGGGCTAGGGTTAGGGTTAGGGGAAGGGGACGGTTTAGGTTCCAGGTGTGTGTACGACAACGGTTTATGGGGAGAATACGTGTAAGGGCGCGGGTTAGTGTGAGCGTACGGGTTAGGGTTAGGGGACGGGTGAGGGGAAGGCTTCGGGGAAGTGTTAGGGTTAGGGTTCGGGCTAGGGTTAGGGTTAGGGGATGGGGATGGTTTAGGGTCCAGGTGAGGGTACGACAACGGTTTAGGGGGAGCGTACGTTTGAGGGCGCAGGTTAGTGTGAGCGTACGGTTTAGCATTAGTGGACGGGTGAGGGGAAGGCTTCGGGGAAGGGTTAGGGTTAGGGTTTGGGCTAGGTTTAGGTTTAAGGGACGGGGACGGTTTAGGGTCCAGGTGAGGGTACGACAGTGGTTTAGGGGGAGCGTACGTGTGAGGGCGCGGATTAGTATGAGCATACGGGTTAGGATTAGGGGACGGGTGAGGGGAAGGCCTCGGGGAAGGGTTAGGGTTAGTGTTCGGGCTAGGGTTAGGGTTAGGGGATGGGGACGGTTTAGGGTCCAGGTGAGGGTACGACAACGGTTTAGGGGGAGCGTACGTGTGAGGGCACGGGTTAGTGTGAGCGTACGGGTTAGGATTAGGGGACGGGTGAGGGGAAGGCTTCGGGGAAGGGTTAGGGTTAGGGTTCGTGCTAGGGTTAGGGTTAGGGGACGGGGACGGTTTCGGGTCCAGTTGAGGGTACGACAGCAGTTTAGGGGGAGCGTACGTGTGAGGGCGCGGGTTAGTGTGAGCGTATGGTTTAGGCTTAGGGGACGGGTGAGGGGTAGGCTTCGGGGAAGGGTTAGGGATAGGATTCGGGCTAGGGTTAGGGTTAGGGGAAGGGGACGGTTTAGGTTCCAGGTGTGTGTACGACAACGGTTTAGGGGGAGAATACGTGTAAGGGCGCGGGTTAGTGTGAGCGTACGGGTTAGGGTTAGGGGACGGGTGAGGGGAAGGCTTCGGGGAAGTGTTAGGGTTAGGGTTCGGGCTAGGGTTAGGGTTAGGGGATGGGGATGGTTTAGGGTCCCGGTGAGGGTACGACAACGGTTTAGGGGGAGCGTACGTGTGAGGGCGCAGGTTAGTGTGAGCGTACGGTTTAGCATTAGGGGACGGGTGAGGGGAAGGCTTCGGGGAAGGGTTAGGGTTAGGGTTTGGGCTAGGGTTAGGTTTAAGGGACGGGGACGGTTTAGGGTCCAGGTGAGGGTAGGACAGTGGTTTAGGGGGAGCGTACGTGTGAGGGCGCGCATTAGTGTGAGCATACGGGTTAGGATTAGGGGACGGGTGAGGGGAAGGCCTCGGGGAAGGGTTAGGGTTAGGTTTCGGGCTAGGGTTAGGGTTAGGGGATGGGGACGGTTTAGGGTCCAGGTGAGGGTACGACAACGCTTTAGGGGGAGCGTACATGTGAGGTCGCGGGTTAGTGTGAGCGTACGGGTTAGGATTAGGGGACGTGTGAGAGGAAGGCTTCGGGGAAGTGTTAGGGTTAGGATTCGGGCTAGGGTTAGGGTTAGGGGACGGGAACGGTTTAGGTTCCAGGTGAGGGTACGACAACGCTTTAGGGGGAGCGTACTTTTGAGGGCGCGGGTTAGTGTGAGCGTACGGGTTAGGATTAGGGGACGGGTTTGGGGAAGGCTTTGGGGAAGGGTTAGGGTTAGGGTTCGGGCTAGGGTTAGGGCTAGGGGACGTGGACGGTTTAGGGTCCAGGAGAGGGTACGACAATGGTTTAGGGGGAGCGTACGTGTGAGGGCGCGAGTTAGTGTGAGCATACTTGTTAGGATTAGGGGACGGGTGAGGGGAAGGCTTCGGGGAAGTTTTAGGGTTAGGGTTCGGGCTAGGGTTAGGGTTAGGGGACGGGGACGGTTTAGGGTCCAGGTGAGGGTACGTCAGCGGTTTAGGGGGAGCGAACGTGTAAGGGCGCGTGTTAGTGTGAGCGTACGGGTTAGGATTAGGGGACGGGTGAGGGGAAGGCTTCGGGGAAGGGTTAGGGTTAGGGTTCAGGCTAGGGTTAGGGTTAGGGGACGGGGACGGTTTACGGTCCATGTGAGGGTACGACAACGCTTTAGGGGGAGCGTACATGTGAGGGCGTGAGTTAGTGTGAGCGTACGGGTTAGGATTAGGGGTGGGTGAGGGGAAGGCTTCGGGGAAGGGTTAGGGTTAGGGTTTGGGCTAGGGTTAGGGTTAGGGGAGGGAGACGGTTTAGGGTCCAGGTGAGGGTACGACAACTGTTTAGGGGGAGCGTACGTGTGAGAGCACGGGTTAGTGTGAGCGTACGGGTTAGGATTAGGGGACGGGTGAGGGGAAGGCTTCGGGGAAGGGTTAGGGTTAGGGTTCGGGCTAGGGTTAGGGTTAGGGGACGGGGACGGTTTCGGGTCCAGTTGAGTCTACGACAGCGGTTTAGGGGGAGGGTACGTGTGAGGGCGCGGGTTAGTGTGAGCGTATGGTTTAGGATTAGGGGACGGTGAGGAGAAGGCTTCGGGGAAGGGTTAGGGATAGTGTTCGGGCTAGGGCTAGGGTTAGGTGACGGGGACGGTTTAGGGTCCAGGTGAGGGTACGACAACGGTTTAGGGGGAGCGTACGTGTGAGGGCGAAGGTTAGTGTGAGCGTACGGGTTAGGATTAGGGGACGGGTGAGGGGAAGGCTTCGGGGAAGGGTTAGGGTTAGGGTTCGGGCTAGGGTTAGGGTTAGGGGAAGGGGACGGTTTAGGTTCCAGGTGTGTGTACAACAACGGTTTAGGGGGAGAATACGTGTAAGGGCGCGGGTTAGCGTGAGCGTACGGGTTAGGGTTAGGGGACGGGTGAGGGGAAGGCTTCGGGGAAGTGTTAGAGTTACGGTATGGGCTAGGTTTATGGTTAGGGGACGGGGACGGTTTAGGGTGCAGGTAAGGGTACGACAATGCTTTAGGGAGAGCGTACGTGTGAGGGCGTGGGTTATTGTGAGCGTACGGGTTAGGATTAGGGGACGTGTGAGGGGAGCGTTTCGGGGAAGGGTTAGGGATAGTGTTCGGGATAGGGTTAGGGGACGGGGACGGGGACGGTTTAGGGTCCAGGTGAGGGTACGACAACGGTTTAGGGGTAGCGTACGTGTGAGGGCGTGGGTTAGTGTGACCGTACAGGTTAGGATTATGGGACGGGTGAGGGGAAGGCTTCAGGGAAGTGTTAGGGTTAGGGTTCGGGCTAGGGTTAGGGTAAGGGGACGGGGACCGTTTTGGCTCCAGGTGAGGGTAGGACAATAGTTTAGGGGGAGTGTACGTGTGAGGGCGCGGGTTAGTGTGAGCGTACGGGTTAGGATTATGGGTCGGGTGAGGGGAAGGCTTCGGGGAAGGGTTAGGGTTACGGTTTGGGCTAGGGTTAGGGTTAGGGGAGGGGGACGGTTTAGGGTGCAGGTAAGTGTACGACAATGCTTTAGGGAGAGCGTACGTGTGAGGGCGCAGGTTATTGTGAGCGTACGGGTTAGGATTAGGGGACGGGTGAGGGGAAGGCTTCGGGGAAGGGTTAGGGTTAGGGTTCGGGCTAGGGTTAGGGTTAGGGATCGGGGACGGTTTAGGGTCCAGGTGAGGGTACGACAACAGTTTAGGGGGAGCGTACGTGTGAGGGCGCGGGTTACTGTGACCGTTTGGGTTAGGTTTAGGGGACGGGTGAGGGGAAGGCATCGGGGAAGGGTTAGGTTTAGGGTTAGGGCTAGGGTTAGGGTTAGGGAACGGGGACGGTTTAGGGTCCAGGTGAGGGTACGAATATGGTTTAGGGGGAGCGTACGTGTGAGGGCGTAGGTTAGTGTGAGCGTACAGGTTAGGATTAGGGGACGGGTGAGGGGAAGGCTTCAGGGAAGGGTTAGGGTTAGGGTTCGGGCTAGGGTTAGGGTTAGGGGACGGGGACCATTTTGGCTCCAGGTGAGGGTACGACAATGGTTAAGGGGGAGTGTACGTGTGAGGGCGCGGGTTAGTGTGAGCGTACGGGTTAGGATTAGGAGACGGGTGAGGGGAAGGCTTCGGGGAAGTGTTACGTTTAGGGTTCGGGCTAGGGTTAGGGTTAGGGGACGGGGACGGTTTAGGGTCCAGGTGAGGGTACGACAACGGTTTAGGGGGTGCGTAAGTGTGAATTCGTGGGTTAGTGAGAGCGTCCGGGTTAGGATTAGGGGACGAGTGAGGGGAAGGCTTCGGAGAAGGGTTCGGGTTAGGGTTCGGGCTAGGGCTAGATTTAGGGGACGGGGACGGTTTAGGGTCCAGGTGACGGTACGACAACGGTTTAGGGGGAGCGTACGGGTGAGGGCGCGGGTTAGTGTGAGGGTACGGGTTAGGATTAGAGGACGGGTGAGGGGAAGGCTTCGGGGAAGGGTTAGAGTTAGGGTTCGGGCTAGGGTTAGGGTTAGGGGACGGGGACGGTTTAGGGTCCAGGTGAGGGTACGACAACGGTTTAGGGGGAGCGTACGTGTGTGGGCGCGGGTTAGTGTGAGCGTACGGGTTAGGATTAGGGGACGGTTGAGGGGAAGACTTCGGGGAAGGGTTAGGGTTAGGGTTCAGGCTAGGGTTAGGGTTAGGGGACAGGGATGGTTTAGGGTCCAGGTGAGGGTACGACAACGGTTTAGGGGACGCGTACGTGTGAGGGCGCGGGTTAGTGTGAGCGTACGGGTTAGGATTAGGGGACGGGTGAGGGGAAGGCTTCGGGGTAGTGTTAGGGTTAGGGTTCGGGCTAGGTTTAGGGTTAGGGGACGGGGACGGTTTAGGGTCCAGGTGAGGGTACGAATATGGTTTAGGGGGAGCGTACGTGTGAGGGCGTAGGTTAGTGTGAGCGTACAGGTTAGGATTAGGGGACGGGTGAGGGGAAGGCTTCGGGGAAGGGTTAGGGTTAGGGTTCGGGCTAGGGTTAGGGTTAGGTGACGGGGACCGTTTTGGCTCCAGGTGAGGGTACGACAATGGTTTAGGGGGAGTGTACGTGTGAGGGCGCGGGTTAGTGTGAGCGTACGGGTTAGGATTAGGAGACGGGTGAGGGGAAGGCTTCGGGGAAGTGTTACATTTAGGGTTCGGGCTAGGGTTAGGGTTAGGGGACGGGGACGGTTTAGGGTCCAGGTGAGGGTACGACAACGGTTTAGGGGGTGCGTCAGTGTGAAGTCGTGGGTTAGTGTGAGCGTCCGGGTTAGGATTAGGGGACGGGTGAGGGGAAGGCTTCGGGGAAGTGTTAGTGTTCGGGCTAGGGTTAGGGTTAGGGTACGGGGACGGTTTAGTGTCCAGGTGAGGGTACGACAACAGTTTAGGGGGAGAATACGTGTGAGGGCGCGGGTTAGTATGAGCGTACGGGTTACGGTTAGGAGACGGGTGAGGGGAAGGCTTCGGGGAAGTGTTAGGGTTAGGGTTCGGGCTAGGGTTAGGGTTAGGGGACGGGGACGCTTTAGGGTCCAGGTGAGGGTACGACAACGGTTTAGGGGGAGCGTACGTGTGAGGGCGCAGGTTAGTGTGAGCGTACGGGTTAGGATTAGGGGACGGGTGAGGGGAAGGCTTCGGGAAGGGTTAGGGTTAGGGTTCGGGCTAGGGTTAGGGTTAGGGGACGGGGACAGTTTAGGGTCCAGGTGAGGGTACGACAACAGTTTAGGGTGAGCGTACGTGTGAGGGCACGGGTTAGTGTGAGCGTACGGGTTAGGATTAGGGGACGGGTGAGTGGAAGGCTTCGGGGAAGGGTTAGGTTTAGGGTTCGGGCTAGGGTTAGGGTTAGGGTACGGGGACGATTTAGGGTCCAGGTGAGGGTACGACAATGGTTTAGGGGGAGTGTACGTGTGAGGGCGCGGGTTAGTGTGAGGGTACGGGTTAGGATTAGAGGACGGGTGAGGGGAAGGCTTCGGGGAAGGGTTAGAGTTACGGTTCGGGCTAGGGTTAGGGTTAGGGGACGGGGACGGTTTAGGGTCCAGGTGAGTGTACGACAACGGTTTAGGGGGTGCGTAAGTGTGAAGTCGTTGTTTAGTGTGAGCGTCCGGGTTAGGAATTGGGGACGGGTGAGGGGAAGGCTTCGGGGAAGGGTTCGGGTTAGGGTTCGGGCTAGGGTTAGGTTTAGGGGACGGGGACAGTTTAGGGTCCAGGTGAGGGTATGACAACGGTTTAGGGGGAGCGTACGGGTGAGGGCGCGGGTTAGTGTGAGGGTACGAGTTAGGATTAGAGGACGGGTGAGGGGAAGGCTTCGGGGAAGGGTTAGAGTTAGGGTTCGGGCTAGGGTTAGGGTTAGGGGACGGGGACGGTTTAGGGTCCAGGTGAGGGTACGACAACGGTTTAGGGGGAGCGTATGTGTGTGGGCGCTTGTTAGTGTGAGCTTACGGTTTAGGATTAGGGGACGGGTGAGGGGAAGACTTCGGGGAAGTGTTAGGGTTAGGGTTCAGGCTAGGGATAGGGTTAGGGGACAGGGATGGTTTAGGGTCCAGGTGAGGGTACGACAACGGTTTAGGGGGATCGTACGTGTGAGGGCGTGGGTTAGTGTGAGCGTACGGGTTAGGATTAGGGGACGGGTGAGGGGAAGGCTTTGGGGAAGGGTTAGGGTTAGGGTTCGGGCTAGGGTTAGGGTTAGGGGACGGGGACGGTTTAGGGTCCAGGTGAGGGTACTACAACGGTTTAGGGGGAGCGTAAATGTGAGTGCGCGGGTTAGTGTGAGCGTACGGGTTAGGATTAGGGGACGGGTGAGGGGAAGGCTTCGGGGAAGGGTTAGGGTTAGAGTTCTGGCTAGGGTTAGGGTTAGTGGACGGGGACGGTTTAGGGTCCAGGTGAGGGTACGACAACGGTTTAGGGGTAGCATACGTATGAGGGCGCGGGTTAGTGTGAGCGTACGGGTTAGGGTTAGGGGACGTGTGAGGGGAAGGCTTCGGGGAAGGGTTAGGGTTAGGGTTCGCGCTAGGGTTAGGGTTAGGGGACGGCGACGGTTTAGGGTCCAGGTGAGGGTACGAAAACAGTTTAGGGGGAGTGTACGTGTGAGGGCGCGGGTTAGTGTGAGCGTACGGGTTAGGATTAGGGGACGGGTGAGGGGAAGGCTTCGGGGAAGGGTTACGGTTAGGGTTCGGGCTAGGGTTAGGGTTAGGGGACGGGGACCGTTTTGGCTCCAGGTGAGGGTACGACAATGGTTTAGGGGGAGTGTACTTGTGAGGGCGCGGGTTAGTGTGAGCGTACGGGTTAGGATTAGGGGACGGGTGAGGGGAAGGCTTTGGGGAAGGGTTAGGGTTAGGGTTCGGGCTAGGGTTAGGTTTAGGGGACGGAGACGGTTTAGGTTCCAGTTGAGAGTAAGACAGCGCTTTAGGGGAAGGGTACGTGTGAGGGCGCGGGTTAGTTTGAGCCTACGGTTTAGGATTAGGGGACGGGTGAGGGGAAGGCTTCGGGGAAGGTTTAGGGTTAGGGTTCGGGCTAGGGTTAGCGTTAGGGGACAGGGACAGTTTAGGTGGCAGGTGAGGGTACGACAATGCTTTAGGGGGAGGGTACGTGTGAGGGCGTGGGTTAGTGTGAGCGTACGGGTTAGGATTAGGGGACGGGTGAGGGGAAGACTTCGGGGAGGACTTAGGGTTAGGGTTCGGGCTAGGGTTAGGGTTAGGCGACGGGGATGGTTTAGGGTCCAGGTGAGGTTACGACAACGGTTTACGGGGAGCGTACGTGTGAGGGCGCGGGTTAGTGTGAGCGTATGCGTTAGGATTAGGGGACGGGTGAGGGGAAGGCTTTGGGGAAGGGTTAGGGTTAGGGTTCGGGCTAGGGTTAGGGTTAGGGGATGGGGACGGTTTAGGGTCCAGGTGAGGGTACGACAACAGTTTAGGGGGAGCGTACGTGTGAGGGCGTGGGTTACTGTGAGCGTTTGGGTTAGGTTTTGGGGACGGGTGAGGGGAAGGCATCGGGGAAGTGTTAGGTTTAGGGTTAGGGATAGGGTTAGGGTTAGGGGACGGGGACGGTTTAGGGTCCAGGTGAGGGTAAGAATATGTTTTAGGGGGAGCGTACGTGTGAGGGCGTAGGTTAGTGTGAGCGTACAGGTTAGGATTAGGGGACGGGTGAGGGGAAGGCTTCACGGAAGGGTTAGGGTTAGGGTTCGGGCTAGGATTAGGGTTAGGGGACGGGGACCATTTTGGCTCCAGGTGAGGGTACGACAATGGTTTAGGGGGAGCGTACGTGTGAGGGCGCGGGTTAGTGTGAGCGTACGGGTTAGGATTAGGTGACGGGTGAGGGGAAGTCTTCGGGGAAGTGTTACGTTTAGGGTTCGGGCTAGGGTTAGGGTTAGGGGACGGGGACGGTTTAGGGTCCAGGTGAGGGTACGACAACGGTTTAGGGGGAGCGTACGTGTGAGGGCGCGGGTTAGTGTGAGCGTACGGGTTAGGATTAGGGGATGGGTGAGGGGAAGGCTTCGGGGAATTGTTAGGTTTAGGGTTTGGGTTAGTGTTAGGTTTAGGGGACGGGGACGGTTTAGGGTCCAGGTGAGGGTACGACAACGGTTTAGGGGGAGCGTACGTGTGAGGGCGCGGGTTAGTGTGAGCGTACGGGTTAGGATTAGGGGACGGGTGAGGGGAAGGCTTCGGGGAATGGTTAGGGTTAGGGTTCGGGCTAGGGTTAGGGTTAGGGGACGGGGACGGTTTAGGGTCAAGGTGAGTGTACTACAACGTTTTAGGGGGAGCGAATGTGTGAGGGTGCGGGTTAGTATGAGCGTACGGGTTAGGATTATGGGACGGGTGAGGGGAAGGCTTCGTGGAATGGTTAGGGTTAGCGTTCGGGCTAGGGTTAGGGTTAGGGAACGGGGACGGTTTACGGTCCAGGTGACGGTACGACAATGGTTTAGGGGGAGCGTACGTGTGAGGGCGTGGGTTAGTGTGAGCGTACGGGTTAGGATTAGGGGACGGGTGAGGGGAAGGCTTCGGGGAAGGGTTAGCTTTAGGGTTCGGGCTAGGGTTAGCGTTAGGGGACAGGGACAGTTTAGGTTGCAGATGAGGGTACGACAACGCTTTAGGGGGAGCGTACATGTGAGGGCACGGGTTAGTGTGAGCGTACGAGTTAGGATTAGGGGACGGGTGAGGGGAAGGCTTCGGGGAAGTTTTAGGGTTAGGGTCCGGACTAGGGTTAGGGTTAGGGGACAGGGATGGTTTAGGGTCCAGTTGAGGGTACGACAACGGTTTAGGGGGAGCGTACATGTGAGGGCACGGGTTAGTGTGAGGGTACGGGTTAGGATTAGAGGACGGGTGAGGGGAAGGCTTCGGGGAAGGGTTAGGGTTAGGGTTCGGGATAGGGTTAGGGTTAGGGGATGGGGACGGTTTAGGGTCCAGATGAGGGTACGACAACAGTTTAGGGGGAGCGTACGTGTGAGGGCGCGGGTTACTGTGACCGTTAGGGTTAGGTTTAGGGGACGGGTGAGGAGAAGGCATCCGGGAAGGGTTAGGTTTAGGGTTCGGGCTGCGGTTAGGGTTAGGGGATGGGGACGGTTTAGGGTCCAGGTGAGGGTACGACAACAGTTTAGGGTGAGCGTACGTGTGAGGGCGCGGGTTAGTGTGAGCGTACGGGTTACGATTAGGGGACGGGTGAGGGGAAGGCTTCAGGGAAGTGTTAGGTTTAGGGTTCGGGCTAGGGTTAGGGTTAGGGGACGGGGACGGTTTAGGGTTCAGGTGATGGTACGACAATGGTTTAGGGGGAGCGTACGTGTGAGGGCGCGGGTTAGTGTGAGCGTACGGGT